>NW_027468859.1:14935796-14995796 GCF_046254945.1 Alosa pseudoharengus
TTGATTTTTATGACCATTTTATTTGTTATTGGTTTGGCTCCATTTGGTGGAATCGAAACAGACGAGAAATTCGAACATAAATAACACACAAGGGATAAAGAATCAGACCAGTGTGTGTGTGTGTACGTGTCTGTGTGTGTACGGGTCTGTGTATGCGTCAGTATTTATGTACCGTATGTGTGTGGTGTTAATGTGTGTACAGAATGTACATGTGTACATAAATAACTTTTTTATGATTTATGTCTCTGTGTGCTTGTGTGTGAGGTCAGGTCAGGTCAGCCCAGTTCAGTGATTCTGCTAGACTGAAAAAGCACAATGTAGCTGCTGAATCTGAACAGCTAAAAAAAAAAACAAATTACAAGTCAACTCACTCATAAACCTGCACTCAGGATGGAGCTCTCTGGAAGAATCTGTCATTTATTGACAGAGAGAGAGAGAGAGAGAGAGAGTGAGTTGGAATGGGCCTGCTTTTTCCTGACAAATGTATATGTGTGTCAGTGAGAGAGGGACTTGGACTGAGTGTACTGTTACTGTGTGTGTGTGTGTGTGTGTGTGTGTGTGAGTGAGAGAGAGAGAGAGAGAGAGAGACAGAGAGTGAGTGAGAGACTAGAAGGCTTTGGATTGGTTCCCTGTGTCATGCTGCACTTTTTAAACCCAACCAATCAGAGCTCAATCTTCCATCACCACATCAGCTTCATACTCCTCCCCTGCATCAAATGGTCACCACAGTTATTCACAGGGACCACCATCTCTCCTGCATTGCTTCCAAAACAGCTCAGGTTTACAATACCAGAGCACGCTGGCTGGCTGAAAAGCTAATCTCCTTAGCTGGAGCTAAGGTCTCTAAGTGGAAAGGTCTCTCCGCACCCGAACCAGCAGGTTCAGAGGAAGCTTCTTTCCTGCGGCTGTCAACTTACTCTAACTCTGTATCCCTGTGAAAACCAATCAACTAAGCCCTCAACCCCCACCTCCCCACCCCGCCCTGCCTGATGCCTCCTTGCCTGTGCCTGTTGAGGTGTCCCCACGACTTGGCAACCTTGACAGGGACAACAAGGAGGCGGACATCCCAATCCCCTAAAGTCAGTGGCACGTTATTCCGATGCTATTTTAAGGGCGAATGCAGGGCCACAGAAACGCCTGCAGGAATGACTGAATACTATGCACACCCATCTACAGACACCCCTGTGCATGCACTGAAACATTCAAAGCATTGATAATATTTGTCCGTTTCCCGGTTTCGTTTGTGCATTGGTATGATGGAGGATTAGGGCCACACATAATAATTTTTGCCATGACGCGATTAAACTCGACATCCACATGCAATATCTTTACAACAACGCCTAATAACGACCTATTCATTTGAACAATTTATACAGCCCTATAAAGACTAAAGTTACCTTTAGTTTTGTCCCAATTTACGCTTGGCTTTAAACATTGTGTTAGCTTTAACATCAGCCTATAATCATTATTCCAGCTGTAACACTAATGTTTTGACAAGCACCACAATTTTGCCTACCTTGCCCATCTGAAATTAAACGGTCCTCACCTACAGAAACCTCCTTCTCCATGGGCTTGTGGAACTGCCAATCCGCAGTCAACAAAACAGATTTCATAGCTGGCTATGTCAATCACCTTTCTTTGGAACTCTTTGCTCTCACTGAGACTTAGATCAAACCAGAGAATACTGCCACCCATCTGGACGAGGAGGTGGAATGGGCCTGCTTATCTCCAACAAATGGAAATTCACCCGTCTGCTGCCTTCACACAAATATGTCTCATTTGAATACCATGCAATCACAGTGATCGCCCCAGCAAAACTCTAAGTGCTGGCCATCTACCGCCCACCAGGACAACTAGGCAACTTTATGGACGAGCTAAACACTCTGCTGTCCTCCATCCCTGAGTATGACTGCTACTCGTCCTCGGCGATATGAACATCCACTTAGACGCCCCAGGCTCAGCAGACTTTTTGGCCCTGATCCACTCTTTTGACCTCAAACTGGTTCGCAGCCCACCTACTCACAAAGCTGACAAAGAGCTTGATTTGATCCTTACTCGGAACTGCACCACAGACACCTTCATGGTGATACCTCTCCATCTTTCCGATCACTTCTTCATCCGGTTCAACGTCAGCCTGACAGAACTGCCTCTGGCTCTTCAGCCGATGGTCACGTTCTGCCGCAACATCCGCAACCTGTCTCCAACCCACTTCTCCTCTGTGGTTGCCTCCGGTCTACCTCCACTCAGCACCTTCTCCTCTCTGGAGGTTAATGATGCCACAGACTCGCTCTGCTCCACAATGCGTTCATGTCTGGACGAATTGTGCCCTCTTACTCCAAGGCCAGCTCGATCCAAACACTTTCATCCATGGCTAAATGATACCCTCCAATCGCAGCGCACCAAACTCAGAGCCGTGGAGAGGAAATGGCACAAATCTAAACTAACTGATGACCTCAAAAACCTATCCTCCTTTTCAGCCAGCATCACTGCTGCTAAGACAGCCTTCTACAATGACAAAATCAACACAGCCACAGGCACTCAAAAAATTGATCGATTGTTTAATCAATTCGATTGATTGTTTAAAAAACTGCACTCACTGATGCACTTATTCTTTTTTTTTTGTGATTAACTTTTTATTATGTTTTTAGTAAACACAAAGACAAAACAAAAAACAAACAAACAAACAAAACCGTCATCCTCATAACATGAAGTCAGGGAATAGTGGCCAAAGGGAGGGGGGGGGGGGTCATCCAGTGGGGCAGTCACCAAAGAAAATTGTTCAAGGAGGGGTGCAGATATAACTCAAGAGTCTCTAAGAAGTTCACAACTGATGCACTTATTCTTATGGTACTAGACCTTTTTTTTAATTGTCCTGGAATTGTTGAGAAAATTGCTTTAAAAAGCTTAAACTGTTAACCATGTTGTTAGTCGCTTTGGTTAAAAATGTGTCAGCCAAATGTAATGTAATGTAATGAAATAACTACCAGCTTTGCTGCCTTGATCCTTTGCTCCCTCCATCCTTTCGTTGTTTTCAAAATCGTTTTATATCCATGTGAATTAGCTTAAATCAGCTTACTGTGTGCTGATAACCAGAAACCATAGATAGTAAAAGAAAGTAGCAAGTAGCCTACAATTTCTGTAATTGCTGCGTCCATGCGTTGTTATTCTCTCTCCTGCTCAAACAAGTTGTGCGTGCATTAAGTTGATTTTGATAACGTGTACAATCAACGTGTATAAAGTGTACAAACTTTACTTTACAGAAAATATTGTAAATAGCCTACTGTCATGCAGTTAATGGGATACTGTGCAGAGTTGGAAAGTTATAGTAGGTCAACTTGGTGTGAATACAAATATATACTGTAGAGGAAATTGTCTCTCGTTGTTGAGTTGCCTGATGGTAAGCACAGTACGTATGGCCGTACACCTGCTTGGCCCATAGGAGCTGACCTAAATGGACAAATCTGCCATCATAATAGCAATCCGAAATGGAACAAGCGCACCTGTTGTTAAAGGGAATGTGAGATGATGCTCTGATTGGTTTATTACACGTTACGCCCAAACCACACCCATGAGTAATGTAGCTACTTCAGACCAACCCATTTTAGATTTGCGCCAGGCGCAACTGTCATTTATCCCGTCGGTAAAATAGCAACAGCGCCCAAGATCCGCCCACAATGCTACTTGTTTTGCGTTTGATATTTGTGTTTTAGATTGTTAAAATAGAGACCAAAATGTTACCAGTGTCCTGTATAATGTGTACATTGTCTATATTGTATCTGGTATGTAGTCTGTATGTTTATATATTCAGGCCTAGTCTGTCCTAGCAGACTAACACCATCAGTGGGAACAAAAGCTCCTAGTGTGGACTAAGTATATTGGCCAAATAAATCCTCTGATTCTGATTCTCACTGATACTGGGGGGAGGTCTGGGGCTGGGGGACCCTCTGGTCGCATGGGTGCTGGCCGGATGCTTGTTGACGAAAGGATCCAAAGAGTATTTTCTTGGAGCTTCTTAGAACACAGGAGTAACATGGTGAGTGTGTGTCTTATAACTGCAATCTTGTGGCTGCATGTGTGTGTTATATGATATATTGACTGTAGTAGCTGTACTTATGTGGTTAAACTTGGATAAGTGTGGCGTCTATGGCTATGTTAAAAGCATTTATATGTAGGCTGTGTGTGTGTGTGAGTGTGTGTGTGTGTGTGTTTGCATGGATTTAGCATAAAATCTTTCTATCTGGTGTCTTTTCTTCCCCTCTGTGTCTCTCTCATTCAGGACTGCTTAATGCTCCTCTACTCTCATTTGTCCCGTTCTTATTTCCAGCCCAGTCGTGCACCCCCCGCCCCCCGGTGGTGTGTACATGGCGAGCGGCACGTTGCCGGCCGTGGAGTTGAGCTTGCGCCTGGAGACCAGCCAACCAGTCAGCTGCCTCAGAGAGGGACAGGGAAGGAGGGAGGGAGGGAGAGAGGGAGGAAGAGAGGGGGGAGAGAGAGACTGCGCACAGCAGCTTTTCCGCTGAGTTCACATTAGCCACTATCAGTGGAAAGTGAAAGTCATTCAGAAAAAGACCTGGCCGACTCTGTACCTTACGGGTGTGTGTGGGCGTGTGAGTGTGTGTGACCTGGTGGGAGAGTGTGTGAAGCCTGAAAGTCATTCAGAAAAAGAGTACTTGCATGATGTGTGTGTGTAGTCTGTAGTGTGTGTTTTACCTGTGGAAAGTGAGGCACTCAGAAATATTTCCACTTCTGTATGGATGTGTGTGTGTGTGTGTGTGTGTGTGTGTGTGTGTGTGTGTGTGTGTGCGCGTGTGAAGACTGGCTATAAAGAGTCATTTCGAAAAACAGTGTTTTTTGTTTTCACAAGGACATCAGACATTTTGGCAACCCCCTGTCTTGCACACACACTAACACACAGCTTCAGTCATCTGACCAACAGGAGTGTTTCTGCACGTCTATATTCACGTGCAGTGTGGAAGAGTAAATGTGTGTGTGTGTGTGTGTGTTTGCACGTACAGTGCGGTAGTGTGTGAGTGTGTGTGTGGGTGGGTGTGTGGGTGTGGGACAGTGTCAGGCAGACTGAATGATCTGAACAGTGCCGTGGCGCTGGGCTGAGCCAGAGCTGATGTCATACAAAGAGCAGCTGAAAGACCTCATATGGCCTTTTGTGTGTGTGTGTGTGTGTGTGTGTGTGTGTGTGTGTGTGCGGTGCAGAAAGAAAGAGAGAGAGAAGGCACACAGAATGTATCTCACTGTAATGTTAGCCTTCTAGAGTTGGCACAGACAGAGAGACAGACAGACAGACATACACACACACACATTCCTCATTGGACTGTAAGTGCCAGAGCCAAGTAGTGTGAGCAAATGTGTGATCTTTTTTGGAGGGCACGAGTGTGAGTCTGGCGTTGTGTGTGTGTGTGTGTCGACGCCACAGCTGTGTGGGGCTACGTGAGAGGCGGCAGGAACACACTCATCCTCCACTGCCCCTCCCTCCCTCTCTCACTCTATTTTCCCTTCTTCCTCTCTTTCTCCCTTCTTTCTCTCTCCTGCCCGCTCCCTCTCATTCCCTCCCTCTCCCTTTCTCCCTCTCAATCCCTCCCTCCCTTCCGTTCCCTCTCATCTCTCTCCCTTTCTTCTCTTCAAAATGAGGTGTGTGTCAGTTTTTCTGATATGTTCAATGCCACACAAACACACACACACACACACACACACACACACACACACACACACACACACACACACACACACACACACACACACACACACACACACACACACACACACACACACACACACACACACACACACACACACACACACACACACACACACAACACTTACTAACCAAGTGCCTAATGCAAGTCATAGCACCTGCACCAATACACACACAAACGCGTGTTCGCACACGCCCACACACACACACAGATACAGACAATTGGTATATTACACCACAAAGCTGACCTGAAACGACCTGGTGGTGTGAGTGGCTGTGACTGTGTGTGTGTGTGTGTGTGTGTGCATGTAAATGTCATTGATCTATTTGTACTCCACATGATTTAAAAGTGACAGATTGTCTCTAGGGCAATAGGCCAGAAAACATTAACCTGCACAGGCCTTTCCGCTCTCCCTCTCTCTCTCTCCCTCTCACCTTCTCTACCCTCTCGTCCTGTTTCTGTCCATCCATCATACGGTCTACCTGTCCTTTTTTGTCTCCCTCCTTCACTCATCCCTCTGTTTCTCTTTTTCATTTGACTCACTCTCCCTCCATCTCTGCTCTTTCTCTCCCTTTCTACATGTTTTCCTTGGTTGGTCTTTCCTGTAATGACTGTGCTGGGTGTGTTTTATTGCTCTAATTATGGAAGAAAGTTGAACAGTTCTCGTCATCACTTCTCTCTTGTTCTCCCTCTGTCCTTCCTTCCTGTCTCTCTGCCCCTCTCACTCCCTCTTTCTTTTCTGGTCTCTCTCTCTCTCTCTGTTTCAGGTGTTTGTCTTGTGCTTCTTTCAGGGTCACACTGACTTTCACCCAGAGCCCACACATATCAGCTCACTGGCCCCACCTGCAACACACAATGCTCTATCTGGTATCTGGACTGTATAACCACCAACGCATTTGGTTACTGCTAGACACACACACACACACACACACACACACACACACACACACACACACACACACACACACACACACACACACACACACACACACACACACACACACACACACACACACACACACACACACACACACACACACACACACACACACACACACACACACACACACACACACACACACTGCTGGCTGTGCTGTGTCTACTGTTCAGCCAGAG
The DNA here is from genome assembly GCF_046254945.1 of Alosa pseudoharengus. NCBI lineage: Eukaryota > Metazoa > Chordata > Actinopteri > Clupeiformes > Clupeidae > Alosa > Alosa pseudoharengus. The sequence goes on from NW_027468859.1 coordinate 14,942,624, forward strand.
CTCAGAGTTGAAGGCCAAGGCCAGAGCACACAACATCAAAGATTAGAGGATGAGGCAGAGGAAAGAGGGAGAGGAAAAGAAAAAATGTGGAGGAGAGGAAAAGAGGGGGAAGAAGATGAGAGGAGAGAGAAAAAGAGTAACAGGGAAGAAAGAGGAGAGGACGAGAAGATGAGAGAGTGAGCACAGCGGAGGAAAAGAGAGGAGTGGAGCAGAGAGGAAGCGGGATAAGAAATGAATGGAGAATAGAAGAAAGGAGAGAAAAGGAGAAAACACCAACAGGAGAAAAGGAAGATGATAAAGAGATGGGACAGAGATTCAGTGGCTGTGCTATTTAAAAGTGTGTGTATGTGTGTGTGTTACTTAATTTGTGTGTGTGTGTTTGTGTGTTACTTAATTTGTGTGTAGCCAAGTGTATACACCAGGGATCTTGTGCATGTGTGTGTGTGTGTTCACATAGTCTACAGGACTATGGCGCCCTCTACTGGTCCTTTGGGCAAACTGATTCGCTACAACTTCAGAGACCATTCTGCCTACTATACACACAGGCATCATCCTCATTACTTTATTCACTAAAAACCTTGATTGCACACACACACACACACACACACACACACACACACACACACACACACACACACACACACACACACACACACACACACACACACACACACACACACACACACACACACACACACACACACACACACACACACACACACACACACACACACACACACACACACACACACACACACACACACACACACACACACACACACACACACACACACACACACACACACACACACACACACACACACAAAATGGCATAGCAATTACTGTAGCTCTGTGTTGTTCCCTGAGAGGTATAAAGAGAGCAATAAAGAAGAAAGGCCTAGTAAAGACACACTGGGAGTTGGTAAGAAGTGCTGATGCAGTTTAATTAGAGGTGGTGTCCAGCATCCTGGACCATTTAAATGGCGATGGGAGGAAGGCCACAGACAGCGTGTGGACGCCACAGAGGCGCACACTTCAGAGTGTGTGCTCACAAGTACATGTTCAATGTCTTAGAGGTTCACAGGACAAGTATTCACAGGAAGGGAAGACACACACCACACACACACACACACACACACACAGACACACACACACACACACACTTCACTCTCTGTTCCTCTCCCGTTCTTAGCTTCACAGCTCAAAGCATGATCAAAAATACAAAAATAAACAAAATACTCCAAAATACAAAAAAATAAAATTAAAAGGGAAAAAATCTAAAATGCAATCATCAAAAACAGTCCAAAAACATAAATCAACTAAACCTGAGATCATTCCTGGTGATGACATCAATGACGGTACAGTGATGTAATTTCTATGTGCCATCATGCACTCTTGAGGCTGGTCAGAGGTGGGTGGGTTTTGCAAGACGGTCACCGCCAAAGAGCTTGCCATCCCCCATCATTTGCTTGGTAGGAACCACAAACCACATGACCACTCCCGACGGGTTGATTGACACGACGAAGTCGGTGGAGTCTTTAAAGGCGGGCAGGAGCTTCTCCTGATACACATCATAAGCCTAAGCAAGAGAGAAAGGGAGACAGAGGGTACTAGTTTGAATGATGGGCAATGTGCAGTCTTTTGTGTAACTAAAGCTAAATTAATAACTAAGCTAAATTAATTCGGTAATATCAAAAATATTTATTAATTATAGGAGTCAATGCAGAGAAAAGCTAATGGGTCAAGAGGACCTGGATGAGAGGTTAGAGAGGACTAGGGTGAGGGGTCAAAGTTGAGATGTTAAGAAGAGAGGACTATGGTGAGGGGTTAACAGTTAAGAGAAGAGAGCAATAGGGTGAGGGGTTAAAGTTGAGAGGTCAAGAAGAGAGGACTATGGTGAGGGGTTAACAGTTAAGAGAAGAGAGAAGTAGGGTGAGGGGTTAAAGTTGAGAGGTCAAGAAGAGAGGACTATGGTGAGGGGTTAACAGTTAAGAGAAGAGAGAAGTAGGGTGAGGGGTTAAAGTTGAGAGGTCAAGAGCAGAGCATTGTGGGATGAGACCTGGTACACGCCGGCAGTGTAGTTGAGCTTCTTGAGGGAAGTTTGGTAGCGGTATGGCATGTCCTCTCGCCTACTGAAGAACACCAGGGCACTGGCGTCATTAGATAGGGGGCGCCAAAACACCTCCACACCACTCTGCTCCTGAGAGAGAAAGACAACACATTTACTATCAACTAAATACGTCTGCTTTTAACAACTGCTTTTAACAAAACTGAGGTGAATTTCACTGAAAGAGAGACAAAGAGGAAAAAAAGAAATTAAGTGCAGGGAGAGTTAGAAAGAGAGAGAGTCATGTGTGTTCAAGACCCTTAAATGCAAGGTGAGAGGTGGAGAGTTGAGAGGTCCTCACCTTGATCAGGCGTCTGCCCTGGATACCTAAGGGGTCCTGGTTGATGTAGATGAGGCCCTTGTTCTGCAGGATGGTGCGGGAGCGGGCGTCTATGCTCCGCAGGTCGTTGGACATGAAGAGGGGTGCGGCCATGATCGCCCACAGGGCCATTTGAGTCTGGGATTGGTCAAAGCTCAGGCCAAAGTCTCCAATGACCAGCTAGAGAGAGAGAGAGGGGGAGGGGGGACATCTCTGAGTGTGAGTGTTAGCATGTGTATACCTCTACCTCTGACTGCAGGTTGCTGGATGTCCTAGTTGTTTGTAGGTTTGTCTGTGTGTGTATAACCTGCGTTGTGTTGAACCGCGCGGTTCAGCCCTGAACACGCTCGGACTCGAACCTGCGAACAGCAGCACCTAGGATCAGAAGTCGAGCGTGCTGACAATCGAGCTAAAAGCCCAGGCTAGCTTTCATGTCAGCACTGCTCTTGAGGTGTCGAGAAGTGAGGTTTTACTAACCCTCCACACGCACAGCTATACGGACGCAATAGCTGGCATATGTTACATGTGTATGTCCGTGTCAATGAGTGAGTGTGTGTGTTTGTGTGTGTGTGTGAATGAGTGTGTGCATTTGTGCGTCCGTGTCAATGAGTGTGTGTATGTGTGTGTGTGTGTCAGGCTTGTGCAAAATTCCGAATTTTAGAATGGATCTCCATTCAATTCACAAATTGGAATTTGAATTGAATTGGCTCCGCCCCACAGGAAGTTGAATTTGAATTGGAATTGGAATGACAGGAAGTGGAATTAAATTCTTGGCAATTCAATGCAATTCCACAGTCAAACAACAGGAAGAATGTGTTGAATCTCACATGCATTCCGTTTTGGGAAAGTTACTTTGGATTGTAAAATTAAATAGCTATTCTTACTTAAAATGTTTAGTTAGTATAACTCAGTTTTTGTCTTTTGTTGATTATGTTGATTTTGCTTTTTGATAACTTGGCTAAAAGGAGTCATTTAAGGGAACATGATCATTTAAATCGAGTAAACTATACTTGAATAGCTTAAGTTTTGCTACACTGTGAAGTTAGTTAGTTAGTTAACCTTACTTAACCTGTAAAACATGCAAACCGATTGCCTTGAAATTACAGACTAATCTGGGATAGGAATTCCAAGTTGTGCAAACAAATGCTTACTTTGTGTAGTACACTTACACTAAGGAGAATTCCTATTTAACCTAACTTGGTCATTACAAGTAAAGTATATTGTGTAAACACAAGGTGTGCTAACTGATGTTACATTCTGCACTTCCAGAATGCCACTGCCCTGGCCCACATACTGTATTTGTAAAGATATCACATATTTACATATTATATTGTATATATTATATACAATTTCCTTACTGAAATTCAATCTTAAATTACAAGTGACAGTGACAAATATACAAATATATACTGTTGGTGTGTAATTTATGTGGATGACTATCCAAAACACTCTAATGCTGTGGGTAGAACTTCAGCAACATGTTACATTGGTATTTTGTTTTACTACACTCTGAAAGTACTGCACAATGAAGGGGAGACCTCACTAATATGTGGCACACACCTGGGTTTGTCCAGTGGTTCAGGGAACCCCCTAATCTTTGATGTCCACAGTGAGTCAGGACTTTGTTTTACCACTTCATTCAAAGGCCTGATTTTGGCATTTCAGTGTATCCATGATGTTGTGAAGGCATTGGGGTTGATATTAATATCCTGACCAGAGAGGAGAGTGCATGTAATGGACAGCCACTAACACCACCATGTCTAATAGCAACATAAGTTTGCAAGGAGAGCACCCATAAAAATCCTAATCAAGCTCACATTTAGCCTCAGTAACTTAGCAGAGACAGGGTACCTGTATGTATGGTTTCCAGCTACAGATCTGTGTCTGTCTATAACTGTCAGCACTAGTTCTACTCACAGGTTTGGTCTGTTTTGGATAGTCATTGATGGGGTGATGTATCAATATAAATCACATATAAATTACACAACAACACTATATATAGCCTTTAGTGTCACTGTCACTTTGTTATTGTAACTTAACCTTCTAACACTGTTCCGGTCAAAAATGACCGATTTACACATTCCCTGTACCATAAATATGGCATTTTTCATCAGATTGCCTCAAGATCTTATGATATCCTTCACAAAAGGCTTTTGAACACATAGCATTTATTGTGACTACTTTCTTTGAATTTTGAGTGATTTATTCAACGTAGAAACACTTTTTTTGTTCACGGTCAAAAATGACCGCCATAGGAAATGAATGGGAAAGAGTATAATTTTCATCCAGGAGATAAAATACATGTCCTTACACACACTGCTACAACTTACCACCAATGTTCCCACGCACATGCATGCATGCACACACAGAAGCACACACACCACACACACACACACACAAACAGACACATAGCCTACAGTACACACACATGGACACCCACTCACAGACACAAACACACACACACACACACACACTCAGTACATGTTGTCAGTTCATGTTGTCATGTTGCCACTTGTATGTGTGAACCACCAATGTTCGCACACATATGCATTCACGCACATACAGAAACACACCCACCCCCACACACACACAAACAGACACACACACACACACACACACATGTACACCCACTCACGCACACACACACACAGTTCATGTTGTCATGTTGCCACTTGTGCATGTGAACCACCAATGTTCGCACACACAGGCATGCACACACACACACACATGTACACCCACTCACGCACACACACACACAGTTCATGTTGTCATGTTGCCACTTGTGCATGTGAACCACCAATGTTCGCACACACAGGCATGCACACACACACAGAAACAGACACACACCCCACACACACACACAAACAGACACATACACACACACACACACACACACAGTTCATGTTGTCATGTTGCCACATGTGTAGGAAAACCACCAATGTTTGCACACACATGCATGCACACACACACACACACACACACACACACACACACACACACACACACACACACACACACACACACACACACACACACACACACACACACACACACACACACACACACACACACACACACACACACACACACACACACACACACACACACACACACACACACACACACACACACACACACACACACACACACACACACACACACACACACACACACACACACACAGTTCATGTTGTCAGTTCATGTTGTCATGTTGCCACTGTGCATGTGAACCACCAGTGTTCGCACACATTCACGCACATACAGAAACACCCACACCCACAAACACACATGATGTAGCTGTTAATGTTCTAATAAGGTTCTGTTTACAATAAATGTTCTATTAAATAATACTTTTTGTCATGGTATTGGTATTTAAGAGCAGTTAAAACTGTCCGGTCAAATTTGACCGCGAACAGTAAATTAAGGGGGGTAGCAACGAACAGTGTTTAAAGGTTAAGATTGAATTTCAGGAAAGATTAATATGTGATCCCTTAAACAATATGTAGGCCGGGTCTGTGGTATTCTGGAAATGCATTTTTGTCATATCAGTTAGCTGAACTGTGACATTAGTTAGCACAACTTCAATACACCTTTTGTGTTAAATAAACATACAGTATACTTTACTTGTAATTGTAATGACCAAGTTAGTTGAAATAGCAATTCTGTGTACTGTACTGTAAGTGCAAATACACTAAGTGAGCATTCGTTTGCACAACTTGACATTACAGACAAATCTGGAATGGGAATTGCAGTAAACTAATTTTACAGTGTAGCACAAACTTCAGCAATTCAAGTATAGTTTACTTGACTGTTTACTTTTCTACCTCAAAATGAAGTAACACTCATTTTACGCAAGTAATCTCAACAAAAGACAAAACCTGAATTCTACTTACTATAACATTTTAGGTAAGTAAAACTATTATGTTTTACAGTGTGGAAATATAATTTGTTTAAGTTACAAGTTGTGTGTTTAATGCTATCATATCTGACATACAGTATACTGTGAGGGTTCATTGTAAAACACTACCCTTAAATTATGTATATGAATTTCTTCGAATTTCATTGAATTTCAATTCTACTTCCTTTAATTCAAATTCGAATTGTAATTCTACATCCTGTTTTTGACCTTAATTCAAATTCAATTTGAATTAAGCAGTCATTCTCAATTAAATTCTGAATTGTGCACAAGCCTGGTGTGTGTGTGTGTGTGTGTTAGGGCTGTGCAATACATCAAATTTCAATTTCAACCTCAATTTTGGCTCCAAACAATCACAAAAATAGTATAACCGAGAAAAAACTATTATTTTGCCACAGTCTGTTAAGAAATAGGCTTTTTGGAAATACATACAATTTCAACTCATACGGTACTGTTCGCTGATTCACGCTGCTTCTTTAAGCCCCGCAACTGACACACCCCTCCCCTATGTACACAGGCCACTCAAGCAGTTTTGGGTTGCATGTGTGTGTGCTCCTGCTGTCGGTAGCATCATGAACCACGCCAAAATTGTAACTAGAGCATTCTCTGCTAAGATTTTTACTATCACTGTCAATCGAAGCGACCAAAATTACTCAAGAGAACTTATGGCAAGTTGGCTAATCTAACGTTAGAACACACCTGTTTTTTGTAAATCAGCACAGTACAGCTTGTCTATTAGCTTCTACTAAGGCACGAGGATAACAGGAATAATCGTTAATCGTGATTACAATTTTGACCAAAATAATCGTGATTATGGTTTTTGCCATAATCAAGCAGCCCTAGTGTGTGTGCATGCGTGTGCGTGTCTCACCATGTCTGGGTCATTCCAGCGTCCAGGTCCAGCAGCCGGTTGCAGGATGTCCTGGTTGGTGAAGAACCAGTCAGCAATGTTCAGAACACTCGACCAGGAGTCCTGGATGTCACCATAATTCCGCCACAGGTTACAGATCTCTCCCAGCTGAGTGTAGTTCACCTACAGGAGAAAACACACATACACACACACACACACACACACAAGTTACCTCCAAAAAAGTATAGGAGGTTGGTGGTTTAAAGGATTGTATAAGACAGGATCGGATAGACATTTTGAAATACATTCACCTTCAAGGTTGTATGAGCAGAGCAGTGTGTGTGTGTGTGTGTGTGTCTATATAGGTCACTTTTACCTTGGGAGGAAGTCCGCCTTGATAGGCGGGCCAACTGCAAGAGTAGCCAATGGGACGGCCTGTAGCATTCAGGGCCTGGGACATGAGTGGGTAACCTGTCAAGTACAAAATGTAATGATAATATCGATGGGTTTAAACACTAGCTAACTAACCCATGTGGGTTTAAAGAAAGTGTTAGCATTATTAGCCTTTATTAGCATTATCTCGCTCACCCTTCTCCTGTTCTGTGGCGTTGGAGTAGCATCCGTCCAATTTGAGCATGTCGATGCCCCAGTCAGCAAATGTCTGGGCGTCCGTCTGGATCTTATCCAGAGTGGTGCCAGGGTAGCCACCGCACGTGTGCGTGCCAAAGTCACCATAGATACCCAGCTTAAGGCCGCGGTCATGCACGTAGCGCGCCAAATGAGGGATGCCCTTTGGAAATCTGGATAGCGAGAGCAGGAGGGAGGGAAGAGAAAAGCAAAAAAAAGTTTTAAATGCATTTTATCAAGGGAATCTGAAAGGGTCATATGGGACCTATGTGATTTGAAATGACCCCATACAGTAATTTCCTGTATAGTAGCCACATTGTGTACAAACCGCAGGACAGTTTATGCAAGTTAAAAAAACAAAACCATATTAATACCATATTAACTGCCCCTGTGTATTAACCTCATAGCTAAAGACATTTACTTTTATGAAATCAATGTGTAAACCTCAGTTAATAGTTGGGAAATTACTGTAGTCAGTCAGTAATGAGATAGAGTTTAGCACTGGACTGAACTGATTCAGAGTTTAGAACAGGACTGAGCCAAACCGGAGTTTAAAACTAGAATAGGCTGAGCTTGGTTTACTGGTTTAGCACTGGTTCAGTCCTGAGGTCTAGTGCTGTTCTTCTAGCCCAGTGTTTTAGTCCTGAGGTCTAGTCCTGTTCTTCTAGCCCAGTGTTTTAGTCCTGAGGTCTAGTCCTGTTCTTCTACTGTAGCCCAGTGGTTTAGTCCAGAGTTCTAGTCCTGTTCTTCTAGCCCAGTGTTTTAGTCCTGTGGTCATATACTTTAGTCTTGTGCTTTAGTGATCTGTTTTACCATTGTGGTTTAGTCCTGTAGTTAAGGGATCTGCTTTAGTCCTGTGGTTTGGTCCTGTAGTTTAGTGATCTGGTTTAGTCCTGTGCTTTAGTGATCTGTTTTACCATTGTGGTTTAGTCCTGTTGATTAGTCCATTTTAGCACTGTGATTTAGCACTGTGATCCAGTTCAGTCTTGCCCCGTGGTCTAGCACTCACCTCTTTGGGTCTGCCTGCAAGCGTCCATTGGCGTCCCTCTCCATGGAGGACCAGCAGTCGTCGATGTTGACGTAAACATAACCCAGCTCACGCCAACCGTCCTCAGCCAGTCGGTCTGCCATGTCCATGAAGAGATTCTCACTGGAGTAGAGGAAAGGAGAGGAGAGAGGAGGGGAGGGGAGAAGAGAGGAGAGAAGAGAAGAGAAGGTGTGGAGTGGAAGAGAGAAGAGAGCATGAGATGAAAGGAGAGAGGAAAGCAGGAGAACAGGATAGGAGAGAAAATGAAAAGAGGTGAGGAAGGAAGAAAGGATGAAGAGAAAAGAGGAGTGCAGAGAAGAAGACATAAGTGAGGAGGGAAGAGGTCAAGGGAGGAGAAGAGTCTTCTGCTCATCTCACAGCAGGGGCTGATGTACAGCAGGGACAGACACACAACTCCATCCATCATGAGTGAGTGGTTTTGGAGGCACACACAGGAATGCTGGAGCTCTGACTGATTGATGGACACAGAGGCAGGCGGCAAATGGAGGCGCGACTGCAGTCTGAGCACGTTATGGAGATGTGGGTCCAAACCCACTGTACTGATTTTGTTCTCAGACATAAAGCAAGAGCTGCTTCAAACCTCAGCCCACAGTGACTCACAATCACTGTCAAGTCCGAGTGCTTTTCAGGATGCAAACTAAAAACATGAGAACACACACACATGCATGCACACCAACACACGCACGCACCCATACACACACACACACACACAAGCAAGGGAAGCACAACTGAACTATCAAGATAATGTTGCTTCTCATGTCTTTTATATCATCATGCATAAATATATGAAGAAATCTATTGTAACTCGCCAAACACTCTCTCTCTGTCTCCTTTCCTGTCGCAGTTGCTAAATAACCCTCGCTGAATACAGCATGCCGTGCTAAAACGGTCATGTCATGAGTTATTGCAAGTCACACTGTATGAGTTGATTCCAATAATATCTTGGCCAGAGAGTAATGTCAAATGGGGCAATATCGTTTATCATGTCTGCTGATCAGCATCTGCACAGTTGTAAAATGAGAATAGATGGCTCTCAACATGGAATGTCATGGAATGTAAGAATTTTTGTCATAAAAAAAGCTTAGGTTGACTGAATTTTTCAGATTGTGTGTGTGTGTGTGTGTGTGTGTGTGTGTGTGTGTGTGTGTGTGTATTTCTGTGCATGGAGGTAACATGAAGTGACCCTTAAAAATACTGTAAAAACGTACATCATAATGTATTTAATTCAGCTGCTCAATTGGTCACATCCACCCCTTCCCTCCATCACATTACCCCAGTGTAACAAGACCTCCACTGGTTCCCTGTCCCGCAGAGGGTCGACTTCAAAGTCCTTCTCCTCCCTTTCAAGGCCCTACATGGCTCTCCCTCAAAATGTCATATCTGCTGCCAGTGTTGACTCTTTTAAGTCACTCCTCAAAACTCATTTGTTCAGACAAGTTTTTAACTTAACAATGCCTAATATGAGTCTTTCAATTGCATTGACACATCTGCATTCCCACACTGTTTCTCTTGTGTGCTTGCCTACTTTTATTTTATTTGTACTCTCTACATTTTATCTTTCTTTTTTCTGTTTTTTTTTACACTCTAATGTTCAGCACTTTGAGTATGTGATAAAGCGTTCTAAATATAAATATATTACTATTATTATCATTCAATACCAAGCTAGCATTACCAATCCTCAATTGCTATGAAATAAAATAACAATATCCTACTATATTAATGAATAATTTAAATAAGCATTTTATTAAATAGCTATGATGCTAACCCTAGATTTACCTGTTTACCAATTCAGAAGACCTGAGAATTACTTGGTTTAAAGATAATGGCCCCTGTTGAAGATACTGGTTTCTGTGTTACTTTCCCTTAGACATGGAAAGCTTTATTTGAACAACTCTTAGCGTATAACAACTGTAGTTACCTCAACCTGTTATTGGGAAAGCTGTGTTTGAATTACAAGTTGAGTGAGTCACATTAACTCAACCACTGCTACTGTATGTAGAACATGAATTGTAAATGCAGACAGACTTTTTTCTGAGAGCTCTGTAGTCTTATAGAATTGTACTGTACTCCTGGGATGTATTTCTTGTATGAGGTTGGCTGATTCTAACCTGATACAGTTCTTTGGGTCATGATCACAGTCAATGTCACAGCGGAAGCGTTCCCATGCCAACCAGCCCATGGGTGGAGTCCTCATCAAACCATTGTCCAGAGCCAGGGTGCACGTGGACAATGCCAGAACAAGAATAACCACCGCAGGAGTCATGCCTGTGTAGAAAGAAACGATACATAACAAATCTACTTACAGGTTGCTCAAATTCAAATTCAAAGGTGCTCATTAGCATGACTGTTTGGGTACAGTGTTGCCAAAGCTAGTGTTACATATAACACAGTAGCATCACAAAAGAAAGAAAACAGAGATACAGCAATGTGGGTATAAACATGTGAGCACAGAATAAACAGTAGAAGAAATAATACTAGGATGATAGGTGGAGGTGAGTATGTGTACTGTATGTGTGTACTGTATGTGTGTGTAAGTGTGTATGTGTGTGTGGTGCCACAAAGACAGGTTTACTTAAATCATGTCCCTCAGGTTGTGACATTTTAACACATTATGCTTCCAGGGCAGCAGAGGGCCAAGAAGTACAGTTGTGCTCATTAGTTTACACACCCATGCTAAAGTTGTACTGCATGGTGTGCTCTAGAGCGTTGCTGCCTAGGCTGAACCTGTTTCTGTGTTTCTGACACCTGAGCTTTTTTTGGAAGATCATAAATTTGGTCTTTGTTGGATTTAATGCCAGGGCCCAGGACTGGCAGTACTGCTGCAGCCCCTGTTGTGAAGGCTAATGAACCAAGTCCCTAGCCTCGTGAGACCATCCTGATCTCGCGAGCTTCAGGGTTTCACTCGCAGATCAGTCTGGATACTTTCCGTTAAAGAGAATTTGGAGCAGTTCACCAAACGAACGTCCAATCAGCGTTGGCTTTGAGGTGGGTTGAGGTGTGACGCAACGAACAACATGACGGCATCCACAGAGATGAGCATAGCTATCGCGCAAGTTTTATTCAAATTAGAAAGTATTCCTGGGTAAGCTGTGAAGCTATGAGTCTCAGCCATGCAGCTGGGAGGAATGAACGACACAGACATCCTCCACGGCTGATTCCAGTTCATAATGGAGGAATATACTTTCTTCAGAAGGGCCTACCGTGAAAACTTGATGGGAATTGTCGTTGATTAGGTTCAGGTCACATACAAATGGTAAGTTAAAACATCTTAACGTTAGTCACGTTCCCTAACTTAATTGTATGTTAAACGAAGGCATTAGAAGAACACTTTGTTCATCTAATTGGTTGATTTGGCCCGTCGATAACCAACAAAGGTGGTGATAGACAGATGGTTTATCCAATCAGCTATCCAGTATTTCCGCCCCTTCCCAAAAGTTCTTCAATGAAAAGTTCCCAGATGGATATGGACCAAATCCATCTGGCGGAGTCAGGTTACCAAGTCCCTGGCAAAAAGCAGAAATTTGGCCTTGTTTTTTTGGAGTCTGAGTAGGGGGCTTTAGACTGTTACCGCTGTGCACCGCTAATTTCTGTAAATATTGAATAATGTTGGACTCAAGACTACAGCCATGCCTCATTCCTCTATTTTGTGTGAAAAACATCTGTCAGTTTTTCTCCAATGTTTATACTGCATTCACATGTTTACATTTATATTTAAGTAATTCAATCAGAGGTTTTACCCACTACACTACTTTCTCTCTCACTCCCTCCCTCTCCCTCCCTCTCTCACACACTCCCATATTGACACAAGCAGGCAGGTTTTATACTTCTGGCACAATTAAGCATCTTGTGACTGCTCACATGAGCAGATATGTTTGTGTGTTGGGTGTGTATGTGTGTGTGACTGTGTGTGTGTGTGTGTAAGATCCCTTTCTCTTCTCACCTGACAGGGTTAGTGTCTATGCATACAAGCCCTCTCACATCCCATTTGTCCATGTGTTTGTGTACGTCTTAACGGTCACTCTCACCTGATCGGTTTATGTGTGTGCGAGTTCATTTCTCTCCCTCCCTCCCATCTGATCGGTTTGTGTGTGTGTGTGTGTGTGTGTGTGTGTGTGAGTGAGTTAATTTCTCTCCCTCCCTCCCAACCAGTCTGCTGATGAGAGGTTGTGTTTAAAATGGAATATTTACTCAGCCTGTGTGTGTGTGTGTGTGTGTGTGTGTGTGTGTGTGTGTGTGTGTGTGTGGATAAGGCAAGTGCTCTCATAGCGCCTCCTAGGGGACTTCATAAGCAAAACCCATCGGGCGCCTCGGCAGAGCAGCAGAACATGGTCTGTCCATCTGGCCGACCGTCCGTTTAGGTATTCCTACTAATCTGCTCATCTCTCTGTCTGTCCGCCTGCCTGTCTGTCTGTCCGCTTTGGTCTGTCTTGCATCATGTGTCTGTCTGTCTTGATGTCTGTCTGTCTATAACTGCTACTGCCTGTATATGAGCAGAATTAGTCTCAACTCCTCTCAATGAATCTTGTATTTCTGCATCCTGATGTGTGCCATTCAATCAGAAGAATATAGAGTAAGCTACAGAGCACGAACTCCCCTGAGTCTGTTTGTGACTGCAGCCTCACAAAAAGAGGAGCCGGTTAGATCATTAGACTGAAATCGTCAACAAAATCAGCTCCATCATCATCATCACCATTATTCGTGTACTGCCCCAGACAGCATTTACATCTGTGCCAGATCCGTTTTTGAATCGGCAGATTCGCGCAGCAGTCGCACTCACTATGCAGATCTGCACCAACTTTGCGCCAGACTTGTCTGTAGCTTCTGACTGTGACAGTCCATCCAGCGGGTGCGGCGCCTATCCGGGGCAGCTTCGCAGACCAGACGCGCCACAACTGAATTGAGTCCGCCCGGCGGGTGTGGGCCAGATCCTCAGGAGCTGCGCAGACCTGACGCGCCACAACTAACGGAACACTTTTCCCCCACATAAACCTGCAACTGCAACTACGTTATGTGATTATGCAGAGTGGAAGACAGGCTGCACCGTCTTTGTGATTATTGGTAAGTACATTATACAAGTATCATTTTAAATGTAAACTGGTGTTCATGTCATTTTAGTCTGCTAAATATTTAGGCCTGTTCTGTATTAAACATGAAAGTTTACAAACTTAGTTTACTCTGAAATTCTGACAACCTGAAACGTGCCAGACAAGCTGGGTAGTAGCTACGGTTAGCTTGTAGTCTAGGTTCTTTTAAACATGCATCCACAACTATGTGAACATGAGCTTTAAGGCTAAATTGGTGAGCTTTGCTTATTATTCACCAAAATCGCTTAATATCGTGTCCATTGTGTGTTAGCTGCAAATTCGTAGCCATATTGTCTGTCGCTAGCCTTGCTGCTAGTAGCACTGCAGGTAGCTTTAGACGGCCAGCGTTTTTTAAGCCTGTTTAAAATGGATTTAGATTGGAAAAACTTGGCTGTAAAGCCTTTTATCGAAGGTCCACAAGAATTGTCGCTGTCCTCCAGTTTATCCGGTTTGGGATGCAATGCGTTGTTGGCATACTATAACGTTACTGTTATAAAATAAATAATCTTTGGATGTTGAATCTAATATTTACTCTTTGTTTCTTTGCTTTGTGTGCTTTTTGTACGTCTCACAGGAGCAATGAGGAAGAATCGCAGGTTGATGCCTAACTTTAACGTTAGTCCATTGGGCTAGTTTTTGCCTTGGTCCTCTGACATCCATCCGTGAACGGCGCTGCTATTCACCGTCTGCTCGAAAATATTTCTCAGGACAGCTACTAGCTAGCCTCTGCGAGAGATCTGCCGCTGCCGCGACCAAGGAACTGCTGCTGACCTGCGAGCTGCCATGATAGCAGCCTGCCCTGCAGTCTGGATTGAGTAGCCTAGCTAACGTCGAAGAACTCTCACGAAACAACAAACTGTCGCTGTCAAAGTCCACCGACCTGCTGATCGATCTGCAGGATCGCCCAACTGTTCTGTGCTTTCAGTGCTCCCCAGACTGCCAGTAATCTTCCTCCGACACAGCTGAGCGCCGTCGTCATCATCATCGGGACATCAGCCGGTTAGATGCAACGGACTATGTTAACATGACATTTTCTTTCAGTGCGTTTAGCGGAGTTTGTTTATCAACATAGCTTAAGCCTTATATTTTACATATTGGTTTCTGTTATGTTGTAAGCCTAGGCCTAAGCTCAGGCTAGCGGACACAGTGTTCTCTTTTGCCTTTTTAAAATAAAAAACTATTTAGAAAATTACAAATTGTGTGGGTCTTAATTGTCTGATAGCTTATATGAATCACAGACCAGGACCAGATGAGCCCCAGATGTAGAATATGAGTCTGGGCCAGATCCGCACCAAATGCCATGGCAATATTAACTGTACTGGGCCAGTTCTGGCCCAGATCTGTCTCTGATCCGTAATTCCAACCTGTTCCGGTATTGGCCCGTTGGAAGAAATGACCCCGGGGCAGGTCCGTTTAGAGGATCTGCGCCAAATGCTAATGAAGATCTGGACCAAATCTGGCCCAAATATATTTTGCTGTCTGGGGCCGCTCTATTTCAAGGCCAATGTCACTTGGCAAGATGAGTGTATCTGCAGGTTGCTTTGTCATGTCTGTGGCCTCTTGATTACGATCAACTTCAACCTTCGTAAAATACAGAAGTTGAAAAGAGGCGATATCACCACCGAGCTATTGCACCAATGCCTTCTTAACCTAGAAGTGAATCTATAACAGCTTTTCAGAGGGCTGACTAGGGCTTCAATTATTTGGTTCTCTGACTGATTGTATGCTACCTAAAGCCTATGCATACTCTTTTTCTTATAGTTAGACCACAATTGAGCAGTATATAGTGTTGTTATAGGTTCTAAACAGGGAGCACTTCACAGAGTTAGAGCACATAGAAAACTTCCTTTTAAGCATGTTAGCTTGAGAATACATTTTACAGCGCTGTCGGTACAGGTCCATAAACACAGCACATTTGTCATAAGTGTAGCTATGTGAAGTGTCAGGATCTGTTTCCCAAGCCAGTTACTTTCCTAGATCTGTTGCACTAAACATCAAGCTAAAAATGAAACCGTGCAAACGCATCATGATCAAATCGAGGTTTAAAAAAACTCACTCTCTCGTTGCGATCAGAGAAGCTTCCAAGTTGCTGATTTTCGGCTCCAGCGGTAGTAGCCTATGGACCTTTCCCGAACTCAGGTGTAGCCTACTGCCGCGGGTGTGCGCAGGTTTTAGAGTCCTTCGTCTCGGAGTCCTCTGGTAACTCCTTCTACTAGTCAGCCCTTCCGTCCCAACTCCATTCTGAAAAGTCGCGGGAGTCACATGTGTAGGCTATGAGAGAATGTCATATGACCCTGAGATCACATGACGTAGCCATATGACTCCGGTTTTTTTTTTATCTAGAAAGCTGTTCAAAGATGTCCTTGCACAGGTCCGGTGAACGATGTCATTGTCAATAACTGATCTACAGTGGATGTAATGATTGAAGAGTCATATGCCATGCCTGTAGCCTCTGCTCTTGGATTGCTGACAGTGAGCAATGGTCTGCAGTAGGCCTAGGAATTAAGTTTAGTAGCCTAAATCGAGTGAGAGTTTGCATGTATGTCTAGGTTCTCTTGGGGCTGACAAAAACTGAAAGCCTAAATTGGCGTTTAACGGTAGGCTAGCCCAGTGGTTTTCAAAGTGGGGGCCGCGAGGGGGTGCGGGGGGCCTCAGCAAGTTGGAAGGAAAAATAAAAGCAACAAATAAATACATTTGAATTTTTTTAAATATGTATTACTATGAGGGTTGTTATACAATGCCATTATAATGTGTTGCATATCTGAACATTATATTTTCCATGATAATGACTGGGAATAATAGTAGAGTGATAGATCTCATATAGAAGAGAGCCCCAAATACAATTTTTAGATAGATAGATAGATAGATACTTTATTGATCCCCAGGGGAAATTCAAGGTCTCAGCAGCATACAGACAACACAAACACATTCTTTAACAGCAGAAAGAGTAATTAACGTATATAATATAAAAACACAACTAAGCAATAAGGACAGTAGAAGATAAAGAATATGCTAAATATACTAAAATACAAATTATACTAACTAACACTTAATCTAAATCAATTCTAAAAACAGTATCCACATAGTGGTGATTAATCAATCAGAGGCGCTTGCAATGACTGAGGCAGACTGAGCCTGTGATTCTCTGTGCATAGTAAGGTATGGTAAGGTGCTCTGTGTGAATGAGTGTCATGGTGGTAGTGCAATGGTGATAGTGGTCATGGTGCAAATGAGTAAGTCCAACAGTGCAACAATGCAGAAATAAAGTAAAGTCTATATATCTATATATTTAACTATTTAAGAAAATGTATAAGTGAGGCCACAGTTCGGCTGTGGCATGGGGGGGGGGGGGGGGGGGGTTATGCATATGTGCTAATGTGCTAATATAACACGCAAACAGTGAGGCATAAAGACAGTGGTAAAAGTGGCTAGTGGACAGACAGTATCCAAACATGGAGGGGGTGAAGAGGCAGACAGACTATGCAGAGAAGTCTATCTCTCCTCTTCCCTTAATCTCACCGCTGCTTTTGATACTGTTAATCATGATATTTTAATCTCCCGTCTAGAGCACTGTGTTGGTATCAGAGGCACTGCTCTTGAATGGTTTAAATCCTACCTAGCCGACAGAAGTTTCTCTGTCTGCCTGGATGGATCTGTATCCCCCTCTGCGCCTCTTCCTTGTGGTGTTCCTCAAGGGTCTATTCTGGGGCCTATACTGTTCTCATTATACATGCTCCCCTTGGGATCCATCCTCAGAAAATATAACATCTCCTTCCACTGCTATGCGGATGACACACAGATCTACATGCCCCTGAAACATAACGACCCCCAATCTTTTAAACTTTTATTAGCTTGTCTAGAGGACAGCAAAGCCTGGATGGCTTTACATTTTTTACATTTTAATGAAAATAAAACTGAGGTCATAGTCTTTCGACCCAGTGCTGCTTGTGACACACAAGGTGACTTAGGCCCCCTTGAGCCATTTACTAAAGATACTGTAAAAAACCTTGGTGTAATGTTAGACTGTAATTTTAAAATGGAGAAACAGATAAACACAGTAGTAAGATCTAGCTTCTTCCAGTTAAGGCTTTTATCAAAGGTTAAGCCTTTCTTATTCCTCAAAAACTTTGAGATGGCTATTCATGCTTTTATTTCTTCCCGCCTAGATTACTGCAACGCCCTATATGTGGGCATTAGCTGTTCCTCTTTGTCCCGCCTTCAACTTGTTCAGAACGCTGCAGCCCGCCTTCTAACCAAAACACGAAGGTGTGAGCATATTACACCAGTGCTTGCAGCCCTTCACTGGCTCCCTGTCCGTTTTAGAATACATTAGAACACATTTTAAAGTTCTTTTATTTGTTTTTAAATCTTTACATGGTCTGGCCCCACTGTACATAGCAGATCTCCTGAAGGTGCAGACATCCTCTAGGGCTTCTAGGTCTGCTGACCAACTCCGGCTGGTTGTGCCTCGTTCTAGGCTAAAGAGCAGAGGGGACCGGGCTTTTGCGGTGATTGCACCAAAGCTCTGGAACGAGCTGCCCCAACATATCCGCCTGGCTCCCTCCTTGAGTGTTTTTAAATCTCACCTAAAAACCCATTTTTATGCCCTGGCGTTTAACACAGTCTGATTGTCTTGTGTATTTATTTGTTTGTTTGCCTGTAAATATTGTTATCCTCACTTTTTGTTGTCTTTTTTGTTGTCTACCAAGTCGTACTAATTTGCCTGTCCAGCACTTTGGTCAGCTGTTGTTGTTTTTAAAGTGCTTTATAAATAAACGTGACTTTTAAGGAGGATGAGAATAGCAGAATCTCCAGAATCAGTGGCTAGCAGCAGATCATTAAAAACTTTCAGAAGGGCTGACTCCGTACTGTGGAGGGCTTTAAAACCAGATTGCAGAGGTTCCATGATACCATGTGTATCAAGAAAAGACTGTATTTGTTGAAGCACAAGTTTTTCTAGAACTTTAGATAAGAACGGGAGTTTTGAGATAGGTCTGTAGTTAGATAGGATTGAAGTGTCTAGATTGGGTTTTTTAATCAACGGCTGCACAACGGCATGTTTGAAGCTCTTTGGCACAACACCTGAGGCAAGGCTACAGTTCATGATCGTTAATATGTGGGGACCTGTGGTCTCAATTGTCTGAGCGATGAGAAGAGGAGGAACAATGTCAGTTAGACCAGATGAGATTTTCATTAGCCCTATGGTTTTGCTTAGATTAGCAAATGATATAGGCTCGAAGTGACTGAAACTCACAGGGCAGGTGACAGAGATAGAAGGGTCAAAGGAGGGGGGGGGGTTATCTAAGCTCTGATGTTGGAGATTTTGGAAACAAAGTACTGCAGAAATTGTTCACTACAAAGTGAGGCATTGAACAGTTCAATGGCCCTGGGGACAAATGACTTTCTCAGTCTGTCAGTTGTGCAAGGCAGTGAGCGAAGTCTCCAGCTGATCAGGCTCTTCTGCTTAACAATAGTGCTGTGGAGTGGGTGACACTCATTGTCCAAGATGTTGATCAGTTTGTTCAGGGTCCTTTTGTGAAGTGATGCACTCCAGTTCAGCTCCCACTACAGAGCCAGCTTTCCTTACCAGCCTGTCAATTCACCCCGCATCCTTCTTCCTTGTGCTTCCTCCCAAACATACTACTGCATAGAAGAGGACGCTGGCAACAACAGACTGGTAGAACATCCTGAGGAGCTTACTCCACACATTTAAGGACCGCAGCCTCCTCAGGAAGTACAGCCTTTTACACACTATGCTCCATCGCGAAGTGTTTGTGGCTAAAATAATTATTAGGATTAGCTTAATGTATTTTTACATTTGCCGTAGTATTCTCGATGGGTTTAATAACACATCACGGGGGTCCTTGGCCAGAACCTAGTGGTATTTGGGGGGCCTTGTCGTGGAAAAGTTTGGGAACCCCTGGGCTAGCCTATTACGTCTGTACTTTAAATGGTTGATTGGATCCTATGTTATGTTAAATGAGGCTACTGCATTCAAAGTCACTGACTTTGACGACAAAATAGCCTATGGGCTTAAAATAGCCTATACTGTTGGTTTTGCATGTGGCCTCTGCTGTAAAATTAGTTGTTTGTGCAATTAGGGATGTAGCCTAAGTAGGCCGAATGTTCGAGTCACTGGTCAGGAAATATAATTGAGTTGATTTACAAAACCATAGCATAAATAATTATTTTTACAGCATGAACAGCTCCTTTTAATAATGTTCAGATGACCACTAGCTTCAGAAGTTTGCAACTGTTTTGCATTTTTTTGCATATTAGAACTTCTAAAACGGAGTGATAGGCTAAAAAGTTGGGCAAAGGTTTTGCCATCGGATGGCATGGTGGCTATCTGAGTTCACTGATGATGGCTTTTCATAGGTTATCATTGTGCATACTGTATGCCCTAAACTCAGAGTGAACAAATTTGATATTGACTGAACTCAGATCAGCTGTAATGAAACCAAAATCTCAGAGTTTCAAATCTCGGCTACCCTGGAAATCCAGAGTTCTCGCAAGAGCACAATTTGAATTTGCTCAGTGAGTTACTCTGTTGATGCTCAACACCTATGCCCGTGGAGCCGAGCTGCCCCTCGAGTTTGCCCATTTTTGATTACTCATAGCCAGACTTTTGGATTTGGGTCTGGATTTCCAGGCTAAATCTCTGCATGAATCAACCCAGAAATCAGGGATAGTCTACACTAAGAGTATTTGCGAAACCTAATTTTTAGAATAGCCTACCCGCTGCTTTGTTCCAGACAGGAACCCAGAGTGTATCCATTTAGAACTCCTGAATAGGCCTATTCTTTATTGTCTAATAAATGTGTTTTCTTGGAATCATCTAATCTGTGAACCTTGGAATACAGGTGGCCAGGGTTAGGTCAGATTACTTTGAAATGTAATCCATTACTGACTACAGATTACATGGAAATGTTTGTAATCAGTAACGCAATGGATTACCCAAAACACATTTTGCACATGACATACACATTCTTATTTTCCACTGTGTTTAATTCAAAGTTCTCAGCGATACTGCCAAGTACTGGACGCATTTTTCCAACTGGAACGGGTCTGTCGGTCGACGTTGATGGCTCGCTCATCTTGGGGTTTGATTTGAACCTTTTTCTTGTCAAGAAATTATACAGGAAAATGGATGAAAATGACATCTAGTGGACAAACAAATGGGCTGCTTGTCAAATGAAAACATTAGCTAGGCTATCATAAAAAAGTTGCATTGTTTGCATGATGAAATGTAATCAAGTAATCCCCAACAATGTAACTATAATCTGATTACACATTTTTTTCCGTAATCTGGGTTGATTATAGTTACTTATTTTTTGTAATCTGATTATATAATTCAGATTACATGTAATCCATTACTACCCAACCCTGGTGGTCAACAAGTGCAAACACCAGAAATTCCAAAAACACATGCAAATTGAGAAAAAACACACATAACACAACATCTTTAACTTCATAACACATGCGCAGCATTTGATAAACACTGCAAATGCACAAAACAACCAAATACATGTATTCATTTAGCAGATATCTAACCGGTTTTACCTAGCTTGAGTTGCTGCAGCCAGCTACAGCTACAGCGCTACACTCTGCGGGCATGAACATGGGGGCCCACAAACATGCCCCCAGAGTGGAGCACTGTAGCTGCCTGGCTGCTGTTTTTAGTTTTTAGTCAAAGTGTCTTAAACTTCCAAAGAAGCTCTGGTCGCCCTATCAAAAACGCTTGTCAAAAAAGTACAGGGAAGCTTTTGGACGCTTTGGCCGCTCTGACGTGACAGCATTTTACGTTCGATCATGTTCTATCTTTATTTAAAGGCCGTCTATTCGATTGGTTGCTGGTCGTTGGTCGTTGAACCGCGTCATAGCTCATTACCATAAAGCTGACTGACTTTCAACTTTCTGCTTGACGCTCAAGTCACTCAAGACACCCAAAGCGCGACGCGACTTCTTGCAGCTAAATGAATTGAAAATGAATGACTTTCTGAATCTTTGGAAGCTCAAGTCGGCGGCGGTGTGTACGTACAGTAATGCACAAGAAATATTTGCCAACCACCAATAAAACAAGAAAAAGAAGAATGGAGCCCAATGCGGTAGGCCTATCTAGTTTTCTAATTCGCCTTATTCACCCGGCGGCCAGACCGAGGCTACAGGGTACACTTGCCATTACACCTAAGTCCAGCAGATGGTGGAGGTAATGCAAACTGCCAAAAAAACTCACTAAAGAAGAACAGGCCAGCGAACCCTTCTTTTTTGGTGAGGTTTTTTTTTGTCAGTTTGCAAACGAAGTGCATTACCACCATCTGCTGCACTGAGGTGTAGTGGCAAGTGTACCTTGTAGTACGGTGGCGGACAGGTGCAAACAACGTGCAACTTATGACAACAGATGCAAATCAACAAAATACGTGCAAATAGATAAAACACAACCAACTTAAGAAAACATCTTCATTTGACAACACGTGCACATAATTTAGAAAACGCGCTGCAAATTCAGACAACATTTACATTTCAAAAACGCGCTACGAAATTCACAACACAACGGAAGTGTTTCCGGGGGACACTTAAAAGTGATGAACACCTCTGAACAGGTGGCGAATGGGTGTGACGACGACAGCTCATGTTTAAAGAAATATGGCTTGAAATGTAAGTATTTGCATTTATCTTAACATTTTAATGGCACTTAAAAGTGATCAACCCCTCTCCTTTACCTAGTCTGTACGTATGTAGTTCGCCACCTATTCAGAGGTGTTCATCACTTTTAAGTCGTCACTGGCACCCATGGACGGATTATGAACTTTCGGGCCCCTGGGCTCAGATGTATTAAGGGCCCCCCACTAATTGTTGCATATGTGGGAGGGGGAGGGGGGGTTTGGGGGTCCTCCCCTAGATTTTTTTTATTTGTTTGATGTGATTTCCTGTATTCTGGTGGCCAATACTTTAATTCAATCAGATTCATAGCCTACATCCTGATTTGTTGATATTGAGGCAGTGATTCCATGCAAAGGCTTGGGCTTCAGGGCTCCCTGCAGTAGGCCCATGCAGTAATCCATCCCTGCTGACACCTGTGAGAAATTCAACTTTGCACGCTTGCACGCTTGCTTGCACGCTTGCTTATCATAGACATTCTACACCTTGCTCAAGTCAGCCTTGTATACACATTTGTAAGTCCTTGCATTTGCTTTCTTCCAATAAACCTCTGAAGTTCACCTACAAAAAAGCTGCCATCTTTGAAATCCGGTATCTTGCGATTATTCCTTTGGGAAAATAACATGCGGAATTTGAATTATTGAACCTGTTAAACCCTCGCGGGGACGAAGAAGTCTGAAATGCAGCCGTTTTGCTCAACACACTTTTGTCCTCTGTCTTTGAGTGGGTACTGTGATCTTCGAAACGTTAAAGGTGCTCTAAGCGATGCTGGGCTACGTCACTTCTGTTGACTTTCAAACAAAACAGAGAGCTAGCTCGCTGCTTCCTCCCCCTCCCTCCCGTGCTGCTCCCATGCAATTGAAACTCTCCTAAACGCGCATCTCGTCTGTGATTTGCTGGAACAGTTTGTTATGAAAACATGGGCTAGGTTTGCCCAGGTTGTTTTTGTTGCCATTCTTGGAGCCTGGGCTGTCCACAGAGATCGCGTTTTTTTTGTGTATTCAGGACACAGACAGCTAGTGGTTGGTTAGGTGCTGTTTGCAGTAAGTGACATAAAATGTTTTAGCCTAAAAAACGCGTGGCATCGCTTAGAGCACCTTTAAGAGTGCAAACTTAGATTTTTGCTACTCCAGAGCTAACTCCCAATGCAACTTGCCATAGATAGTTAGCTTCAATTAACACCCGGATCTCCTTAGGGCTAGATGGCAGTTTTAGTTCTTTTTTGTAGGCAAACTTCAGAGGTCTATGCGAATTCCTTAGGGCTAGATGGCAGTTTTAGTTCTTTTTTGTAGGCAAACTTCAGAGGTCTATGCGAATATCATGTATATCAGGACTTCCCATCTCCCCCTTACCAAACAGCTACATACACACACACATAGAGTCATACAATCAGTCTAAGAACTACAGTAGCAGTTGCAGCCATATAGTGCAGTTGAGATGTGTCAGCAGTGACACAGAGCTAATACATGCAAATCTGCCTGAGAGATGAGGAGCTGAGTCAAATAGATTCTAAAAAGTATTGTAAGAGACCGTATATGTGTGTGTGTGTGTGTGATAGAGAGAGAGAGTGTGTATGTGTTTGAGTGAGAAAGATCAAGATATATGCATGTGTCAGTCGAAATTATGTCTGTGTATGTGCCAGTAGGTATTGTGTAAGACATCTTTCCAAGGTTAACTGAGGTGACTACCAGCTATGTCTGTCGTGGCTTAAGTCGGTATGACAACATGCGCAGTGGGGATGTTGCCAGTGGCAACGACACCACTGAGGGCCACATCTCAGCATCAGCATATTGTCATCCTCCCACTCCAACACACTCCAAACATGACCCTCTCCTTCTCTCCATCTCCCCTGCAATACTTTCTCTGTCTCCTTTACTCCAACACACTCTCTCTTGATTTTTCTCCCTCTCTCTTACTTTCGCCTTTTCCTTCTCATTTTCTCATGCTACATACTCACCTGTATGAGGCCTATGTTTATGTGTGGTATGTATGTTATGAACTTCCTTGTCAAAAAGGCATGAATAAAGATAGGCACAAAAAAGACTCATTAACTTCTGCACGTGGCACCCCACCTGTCATGTCTCCATTCCCCACTAGTGGGGCCCGCCCCACACTTTGAGAACCACTGCTCTAGTGCCTGGATTCTTAGCCTTAAAGGTGAGGACTTCTGAGGCCATAGCACTTTTGAAAGTAATGCCAAACTTGTTTGTATATTGTATTTTTCCATCAAGGGTCATGGTTTCCAAGCAATACAGGGAGCATTCTTTTAACAATCACTAACTTAAAGGAAGAACTGTTAGATAGACCAGATATTTATTTTAGAAAAATTATCAGGATTTAACAACCACACCAGTCAGGATCTGCAGAACATAGAAACAGTAGAGAACATAAATGAATTACAATCACATCAAAGTAAACATTTCTATACAAGACTGAAAATATATATTCCCAAGTACAACAACCTGATATTAATGATAATATTCTTTATATAGATACACTGTATTACCTGTAACGTCAATCGTTGCAGTTGCAGTAGCGATCTTTCCAGTGAAAGTATTCTCCGCTTTGCATACAATGGTTTCTGTTGCCACATATTTACTGAGAGTGAGATCCACCTTACTGCCATGTAGTGTTTTCCCATAGACCTCCCATGTGTAGAAGCAGAATGTGGTGCAGACAGCTGAGCACTCAAACGTGGCCGTCACACCTACTTGCACTGAGCTTGGGCCAGTGATAGTGACCGTCTTTGGGCCATCTGCAAGAAATGGAGAGGGCAGAGAGAGGTTAAAGAGCATCTTTATAAAAACACCTACTCCTAAATAGTCCATGGCAACATACATTTTTATAATAATCACATTCTCTTATAAGTAAAATGTAGTGTTATACAGTATGCTTCAGAAATGTGTTAAGCATTCTCCCTGCATATCGTCCATGATGTTATCCTTTGCACATCCTTTGCTCATTTGTCAAAGATTTTTTATCAGAAAAAATATGACAGTGGTAAACTCACCAATCAGCTCAATGGAAAGACTAGCACTGGTGTAGCTTGTAGGGACAGTATGGACGTCTGGATTAGAAGCTGTACAGAGGAGAACACCGACATCAGCCTCACTTGCTGACCTGATCGAGAATGTGGCATTTGTGGACACAACTTTATCCCCCAAAGTCCACTCGTAGGTGCATGCTGGGTAGCACTGAGAGGAGCAGTGTAAGGTTGCTGAAGATCCATGGAGAAGGCGAAGGACATCAATCGGTTTCTGTCTCAATATTTTTCCACCAGAGATAGATGCTGTGTCAGGAGTTCCTGGCCCATCTATGAAATATAAGGCACACTGGTTGTATATGGAATATAATCTGCTTAAAAAAAACTACTAGGCAATATTGACTATATTGTGCCAAGGTTAAAATAACCACCCATGTGTAGGGGCAGATCAAATACATTCACAAAGATGTACACAACCATATCATACATTCTCATGTACTTACAAATGACATTCAACTCGTATGGAATTCCAGGGATGACTTTTCCTTGCTCTGTAACAATACACTGATACACGCCTGTATCAAATGGATGGAGTGGATCAAATATAAGAAAAACATTATCGTCAGAAAGATGGACGCTGACACTTGTAGACAATGCTTCCCCATTTTTGGTCCACTGAATATAAGATCCTTGCTCTGCTCCAGCACACTGCAGTGAATACAACCTGTTTGTTCTTGGTTGTGCTTCAGTGTTGGGCTGAACTGCAATTGGATCTGGTGAAGGAGAGAAAAAGATTGTTTTATTGATTTAATATGTGAGCAGCAAATAAGGTATTACCCAGCACTGAAACCTTTGTCATCATCAGTCTTTCCTTGAAAAAAAAAAAGTTACAGCTCTGTTACACATGAAATGCCTTCCTTACCAGTCACATTGATAGCCATCATGACAGTCTCAGACTGGCCAGAGAGAACGTTGACCGCAGTGCACTGCAGCAGCTCCGTCTGAATGTAGTCTTCCACACTGATGACCAGCCTGTTGCCCAGCACAGCCTCCCCTCCCTGGAGGATGGGCACAGACACTGACTCCCCAGTGAGGGTTCTCCCTTCGAAACGCCATGTGATGTTACATGCAGGAACGCAGTCAGCAAGGCAATAGTAGGAGAATGTGTTCCCTACTATCACAGATGATGGTCCTTTAATGGTTACATCCTTAGGCCCCTCTGAGGAACATCAAACACATACATCTGCTTTACCAAACACAGAAAATACCAATAATCTCATTTCTCATATACACTAAGACCCTGACAGTCACCAAACCTTTTATAATAATAATAATTATTATTATTATTATTAGTAGTAGTAATATTGATGTTGTTGTCGTTGTTATTATGACCGCCGCGCAGCGAAGCGGTTTTTTTTTTTGTTTTGTTTTTTTTCCGCATGTCCAAATTTCCGTCAAGGATTCCCTTGACACTGAAAGACCGAGGTACACGAAACTTGGTGGGCATGTAACCCCACATGGATAACATGGAACCATCGTTTTTCGTTTTGATCTGTAGCCCCCCCGCTGGACTGGACCCCCCCGAAAGAGGGGTAGGGCAGACACAGTTTTCTGTGAATATCTCAAGAACCGTAGGGTTTAGGAGGACCATTTTTTTTGTATGTTGATCTCAAGGGGCCATGTCAACCCATTCCATAACCACTCATTTCATGTATAGCGCCACCTAGTTAAACACAAAAAAGTAAAAATGAGGTGTTGTAATCGCAGGTATCTGTGACCTAACATAGTCAAAACGGCACGGAATGGAAGTGTAAGATCATTATGACACCCTCATTATGACATGGAAGTGTAAGATCATTATGACACCCTCTGAATGCACGCCAAGTTTCATGGAATTCCGTTCATGGGGGGCCACACAATAAGTAAGGTCATTAACGCCGGTCATTATTAGGAAAACTAGATGTACCGCAGAGCGGTACAAAATATGACCGCCGCCCAGTCCAGCACATTTTTTCCACAAAAATAAATCACGCTGAAAGGCCTATATGATTCTAACTGTCTCACTAAATTGCATTATCCACACTCAATTCTCACTGGTATCTGCTAGACAACAAGTACCAAAACATGATTAGTTCATAGATTTCACATGTAAAATTCAGTTTATACAACCCCACCCCCATCTTGCCTGTTCATAATTCTGAGAAATTCTTGAATTGTGTGCATGTGTGCGTGTACATGTTTATGTGTGTGTGTGTGTGTGTGTGTGTGTGTGTGTGTGTGTGTGTGTGCGCGTGTTTGTGTGTTTGCCTGCGTATGTGTGTTTGTGCATGTGCATGCATGCGTACATATGTCTACTGTGTGAGTGTCATACGTATGATAACTGTGAATGTATGTGTGTGCGTGTGTAGGCCCTACGGTTCTCAAGATATTCACAGAAAAATGTGTCTGCCCTACCCTCCTTTCGGTGGGTCCAGTACAGCTGGCAGTACGGCTACAGATCAAAACAAAAAATGATGGTTCCATGCTATCCATGTGGGGTTACATGCCCACCAAGTTTCGTGTACTCCGGTCTTTCAGTGTCCCGGGAATCCTTGGTGTACGGTCACTAAATGTACACATAAATTATTTTATTGTAAGGCCCCCCATGAACGAAAGTTCACAAAACTTGGCATGCATTCGGAGGGTGTCATAATGATCCTACACTTTCAATTTCGTGCAGTTTTGACCATGTCAGCCAGAGATATTGTGATGAAAACACCTAATTTTTTGCTTTTTAATTTTTAACTAGGTGGCGCTATACATGAAATAAGTGGTAATGGGATGGGTTGACATGCCCCCTTAAGACCAACATACAAAAAAAAGGTGGACCTCCTAGGCCCTACGGTTCTCGAGATATTCACAGAAAACTGTCTCCGGCCACCTATAGGCCAGTTGACCCATTCCATGTGCACACATGTGCATAAACAGATACACACGCACACACATACATTCACAGTAATCATACGTATGACACATACTCACAGGGTGCGATTTGTGTAAAAACCAGAGGGGGGGATGATTTTGAATAAGTTTGTAAACCCTCCCCCCCCACACCCCCCAAAAAAAAAAATACAAACGATTCATAGCCTAGTAATGTCATGGCTAATAATACCCTATATTATTTTTCCCACCTTTGTAACATTTTAGTTTTAGTTTACCGTGGTGTATGACTTTAAACAGCGAGTGTGCTTGGTATGATGATCAGCTCCTCTAATGCAGGGTAGGACTACGTTTTGACAAGCATACAAATTCACCTTGTTCTTGCCCCATCTGAAATGACTCCTCTACTTTTGCTGCCTCCATCCTTTCTGTATTTGTTGTGTAAAAAAACGTTGTATATGATGGCACTGAAGTCTTAAGTTAGTGAATTGGCTAACAGTGTTAGTTGGTAACCAAATAGCCTACACATTGCACTACACGCTGCGTAGGCTACGTGCATTCTCTCTCCTGCTGATTTGCATTCAGTAGCCAAGTGCGTAATATTGCAAAAGTTGAAAAAATGTGTTTATTGTATCCTACAGAAAATAAATAGCCTATCATACTGTCAGTTAATTGCCTACAGTGCAGTGAAGAGTTTGGAGAGTAAAGTTATAGGGCAACTTGAAGTTTTATGAAAATAATTTACGAACCAGAACATAAAGACCATGACGCTTCTATTTCTTGCAGCTGTTAAAACACCCACTAGATAGTTTAAATACCCACCAACATTCGTTTTTGCAGTACAGATTATTTCTAAAAGTTATTTGTCTACTAGGCCTAGCCTACTGGCTGATTTATCAAACGAGTGCTTTCTCGTTCGTCCTCCGCAAACTACAGGTGTTTCGGTAGAGAGCCATTGAATAAGCGATGCCAAGCAATTTCTGTAGGCCTAACACTTTTTGTGACATTCAGCAAATAGCCTATCTCCTCATTTAATGTAAGTTCCTTCGGACAATAGGCCTACGTTCTACGTGCAGTTGTCCTCCATCTCAGTTGCATCAGTTTTCTAATTTTGAAGGTTCTAAAACATTATACTTCACTGAATCCTTCTCGTTGCAGTGCTTTACTTATATGAAGTAGCATTAATCAATATGAGGGGCAGAGGGGGATAAATGTTGTCCCCACCGGGGATAAAAATAATTTAGCAGAGGTAGGGATAGGAAAACCAGAGGGGGGGAAATCCTCACCATCCCCCCCTACAAATCGCACCCTGCATACTCACACAGTAGACATATGTACGCATGCATGCACATGCACAAACACACATATGCAGGCAAACACACAAGCACGCACACACACACACACACACACACACCCACACCCACACACATAAACATAAACGTGTACACGCACACATGCACACAATTCAAGAATTTCTCAGAATTATGAACAGGCAAGATGGGGGTGGGGTTGTATAAAATGAATTTTACATGTGAAATCTATGAACTAATCATGTTTTGGTACTTGTTGTCTAGCAGATACCAGTGAGAATTGAGTGTGGATAATGCAATTTAGTGAGACAGTTAGAATCATATAGGCCTTTCAGCGTGATTTATTTTTGAGGAAAAAATGTGCTGGACTGGGCAGCGGTCATATTTTGTACCGCTCTGCGGTACATCTACTTTATTATGCAACTACATATTACCAGTACTTATTGAATGGTTACTTACGTGCCATCCAAACATTACTGATGGATTCCACAAAAAGGCCAGATAAAGTGTTCTGTGCTTTACACATCACAGTTGTTAATGTGGTCTCAGGTGGTGCCGTGTAATGTAGTTTACGGGAGTTTGTCCGTGTTTGGTCACCGATATACCAGCTGTAGTTACAGGACGGGTAGCACACAGCTGAGCACACAAATGTGGACTCGACTCCATTCGCCAACATTTTAGGTGCTGTGATACTGACATTTAAAGGTCCCTCTGAAAAGAATACCAATGTGTCACGTTACTGTTGAAGAAACTCAATAAGGATTGAGTAATAACAGTGCTATCTTTTATGCCATCACTAATGGCAAATTGTGGGAGTTGGCTGTCTGATAGTCCTCTAAATGGAAAGAGTTAATATTGTTTTAGTAGTTATCAGATAAACAGGGATAGCTTTGTCATAAGACATCTGGAGTAGCTCCTCCGTCACAGACTAAGGGAAGTTTGCAGTCATCTTCATCACCCATGAAAGCATTCGTCACATACACGACGTACCTGCCACTTGCAGAATTTTGGTAAAGCTGGCAGTCTTTCCAGTCATTGGATTCTTAGCCTCACAGCTGAGAGCTTGTGGTGGTGAAAGTCCACGAAGATAAAAGTCAAGTTTGTTTCCCTGCACTGTTTTTCCAGCCACATTCCAGGTGAATGTGCAAGGAGGGGAGCAGTATGCTAAACACTCAAAAGCGTATGGTACACCCACTGTGACCACATCCAGCCCTTCAATCTCCACAGATTTAGGCCCCTCTATTTTCAGAAAAAGACAAGCACAATACAAATAGCTCATGTTATACTATACTATACTTAATACGAAATACCTTAAAATATCTTATACAAAATAGCCCTGGTGTTATCATAATGTTATTAGGTTAATATTATTGCTGTTGTCTGTTGAAGGCATTTACTTACCTTCCACCCAAACAGTGACAGCGGATTCTGCAATAAGGCCAGATAGGATGTTTTGAGCCTTGCAAATCACAGTAGCTGATTCAATGTCAGCTGGTGTTGTGAACTGTAGTTCGCTGCCGCCAGTTTTCCAGGTTTGGTCATCAATGAGCCAATCATAAGTACAGGAAGGGTAACAAAAAGCAGAGCAGACAAATGTGGCCTCGGCTCCAATCACCAGTTTTGTAGGTGCGGTGAGACTGACATTTAACGGTCCCTCTGGGAAAAGAACACACGTGCAACATTTGCAGTCAAGATCACAAAGTGATAGTGCCAACTTATCTGCCATCAGTGATGTGCAAAGGTCTTTGGGTTTAATACTCCACTATAGCCTTCTTAGAGGAAAAGAGTTGATGTAGTTTTAGTAGTTATCAGACAAATAATGATACCTTTGTCAACAGAAATAGGAATAACTCATTGTAATAAAATAATGCAATAACTCTTCCCAACAGATTAAGTTATTTCACTCTCATCAGCATCAGCTTCTTCTCTCATGAGAGTACCCACACACCACACACAACTGTACCTGCCACTTGCACTGTCCTGCTAACACTGGCAGTCTGTCCTGTGGCTGGGTTCTTAGCTTCACAGTTGAGGGTAAGGGTTAGGTTTTGGGTTAGATCCTGTGGTGGCAACAGCTGGGGAAGAACAAAGTCAAGGCTGCTTCCGTGTGATATCTCCCCTTCAACACTCCAGGTGTATGTGCAGGCTGGGGAGCAGTTAGCAAAACACTCGAAACTGGTCGGGACTTTTACGGTGACCACATCTACTCCTGTGATCTCCACAGATGTGGGCCCCTCTTTTATGTCTATATTGAAAAAGAGAAACAGAGGGCTCTTTTAAAATCATAACTGGTAAGACAGAAATGCACTTTTAGTAAAAAAATTTTTATTCTTTTACATTTTTTATTTTTTCGATTCTTATATGTTAAGTGAGTGTTGTACTTTGAGAGCAAAGATTAACCGGAGTCAAATTCCTTGTTTGTTTACGCAAACCTGACCAATAAAAGCTGATTCTGATTTTTAAATTTGCCAGTTTGAACTGATATCATATTACACACCATTGTAATGAGGAAAATAAATACCATAGACAACATACATACATACACAAATAGTACACACGGTATATTCACACTCCTCACTCTAAAATCACATCTGTGTTCAATGGCTTAACACACACACACACAGTGCATGAAGTCGTCTCCCACAGACAGGAGTATTTTACTCTTGTGACAGCTGCATCCCTAATAAAAGTAGCCTACCCATCACACACCACAGTACCTGATGCTTGCACAGTTCTGTTAACACTGGCTGTCTTTCCAGAGGCCGGATTCTTAGCCACACAGTTGAGGACTTCTGGTAGAGACTGTCCAGAAAACGTGAAGTCAATCACACTTCCCGGAATTATTTTCCCATTCACATTCCAGGTGTATGTGCAGGGTGGATAGCATTCAGCAGCACACACAAAACTGTACGGGAGTCCAATTGTAAGCACATCCTCCCCGATGATCTTCAAAAACTGAGGACCATCTGTTTAAAAAAACACATTAAAACGATTTTAAGATTATATATAGTAAGACTAATACATGCAGCAGAACAGACAGTCTAAATTCTAATTTTTGAACAGACATACTCTGATTTCAGGGCATCACTCGTTCACTACATAATGAATATCCAGCATGTAGTTATTCACTATATAGTGTCCTATATAGGGAATTACCGGTACTGGTTGTCCCAAACTCAGGCATTGATGTATATGTGGATATATGTCTCAACTGTGTTTTTGGTAGTAGTAGTTTTGTAGTTTTTGGTAGTTGATTCTGTGTACTATGAAAGAAAACATGCATTCGTAACATTGGGGCTACTGACATGCCTCCATAACCAAAAACACAGCACAACTACAACACACGAGACTGATTATTAGTGACTGGACACAGGATGCCTGGACTCACACGGTGTGTTGGTGTTCATTCTCTCCAGCTCCTGACTGGCGGTATCTCCTGAAACACATTGCACTCCTTTACAATCGAAAGCTAACACATTCATAACCTGAATAGCCGGGCTACACTGGCCGTACAATTGAAGCACTCCCTTCACGGAGTGTAAAAATGGTTTTAGTTTCTGGTCTAATTTTTTTGGAATGTATGAACCGTTTTCATGTCTGGTGTGGCCAGTTCCATTGATTATAGTGGAAGCTAACTGTTGTAGCACACGCTCTGCGAACAGAACGCTTCAGTTATATGTGCCTGGTGTAGCCTGCCAGTAACAGTGAAAACCAGCTTGCCACCTTTCCATTTAATTTGATTCAAATAGATTGTTTTTTATGTAATGCATATTCAGCACAGATAATATTAAACTTCTTTATTTGTCTTTACTGTATCTATTAAAAGGGATACACATACCTGTCAATGAAAAAGTGACAGTGGATTCCACATAAATACCAGATAAGGTGTTTTGTGCCTTGCAAGTCACAGTGGTTTTTGGGTTGGATGGTGCTGTGTACTGCAGCTCATTGGTGCTGTTTGCCCATGTTTGGTCACCAATGAACCAGCTATAGATACAGGAAGGGTGGCAGGAAGCCACAGAGCACACAAATGTATACTCATCTCCATTCACCAGCGTTTTGTGTGCAGCAATACTGACATTCAAAGGTCCCTCTGAAAAGAATATACATAGGACATGATTAGAAGTCAAGAATAAGGCTTAAAAATTGACAAGACAAATATACTGTACATGTCATCACTTCAAGTCAAATTAGTTGTGGGAGTTGTTGTTTGACATAGTCCTGTAGGAGGAAAGTGTTTAGGTAGTTCTAAAAGCTAATTAAAGTTATATTAAAGTTATATTAAAGTTCATACTCTAAGCCTTAAAGTCATTGTAATGCACCACTAGGATAAAATACACAATGCATACAAAAACAGTAATTTGATAATTGTCACTCTTTACTTTAATATCGCATCTATGTTCAATGACTCAGTCCTTACACACACCCAGTAGCCTGGAAAATCCAGACCCTGATAATCTAGAAAGATTAAGGGTCTGGCCACGAACAATGTAATGGCCCAACTCGAGGGGCGGCACCAAGCATGCATTTGAAAATCTCCCTGCATGCAATTGGATAACACTAGACCAATGTTTACTCTGAATGATTCCGGACTTCGACGCAATTGGATAACACTACGATCAATGTTTCCAACGTTGCAGCGTTGTCGCCATCAGTTTAGCTCGCCTCTGGCCCGCCTATATCAGATACGATTTGATTGGTTCCACGGGATGCAAGGGGAAAAAGTAACGTGCATCATTGCTCATTGCTAGAGTGTCTCTCAGAGACAATTCCACTGTGCTCTTGCGAGAACTCTGGATTTCCAGGGTACACACCCAGTAGGCCTACATGAATTCCTCCCCTACAGACACACAGCGATTTCACCCCCACCAGTAAAAGCACCCATCCTTCACATCCCACAGTACCTGCTACTGGCACCGTTTTGCTAACGGTGACCGTCTTCCCAGTGGCTGGATTCCTGACCTCACAGCTGAGGGGTAGTGTAGTCCATGGTGTTGAGCCTTCATGAAGAACCACGTCGATCTGAGAATATCTATGCACGGTTTCCCCATTCACATTCCAGGTGTAGGTGCAGGCCGGGGAGCATTCTGCTGAGCAATAGAAGGTGGACGGGACTCCCACTGACACTACATCCACCCCTTTAATCTCCACATCTATGGGTCCCACATTTATGTCTGTTTTTTTTTTAACAAAAAAGAAACAGAAGGCTCTTTTAAAATCTGAACAAAACAGAGAAATGCAAGTGCACTACTACTATATTGTTAACTACCTCTACTGTAGTTTATTTAGTATATTTAGTATTTAGTATTTTAGTATTTCTTTTATCTTTGACTGTCTCTATTGTGCAGTGGAGATTTTTATATTTATATACTTACTTTTTCTGCTGTAAGTGCATGTTGTGTGTGATGTCTGTATGCTACTGAGACCTTGACTTTCCCCTTAGGGATCAATAAAGTATCTATCTATCTATCTATCTATCTATCTACTCATTGTAATAGAAAACAGGTATCCTCTTATAAAGTTGGCGTAATTCAAACTCTTTCCTCACATGCTGGCTCTCACCCTCACCCTCACTCTCTTGGCATCTCAGCTGCATCGTTCATGAAAGCACCCATCATCACCCATCACTGTACCTGCCACGCGCACTGTCTTGCTCGTGCTGGCGAACACTCCGGTGGCTGGATTCTTAGCCACACAGGCGATGAATTGGGGAGCAGCAGGGCCACCGATACTGATGCCGATGTAGTCTCCATGTCCAGTTGCCCCATCGATGGACATGGTGTACGTGCAGGGAGGATAGCATTTTGCAGAACATGTGAAATTGTACGAAACTCCAACTGTGATCGCATCCGCACCAGAGATCTTTACAGACTGAGGCCCATCTGTTTAAAACAAGACATGAACCATTTTTAAACTGATATCTGGGGAGGCAAAGAGCTGCAGTATTCTTCATGAAAGAGGCATTGATGTATCCGATTGCATGACACCGGTGATCAGATGCTGGCCACTGCATGGTGGGACTCACATGGTAATTTGGTGGTGGTGCTCTTGGGATTCTCTCCAGCCGTAGCTCCTGAAACACATCACATGCCCAAGCTTTATTATTGGGGGCAGCCGTGGCCTACTGGTTAGCGCTTTGGACTTGTAACCGGGCGGTTGCTGGAGTAGTAGGAACGGCTGAAGTGCCCTTGAGCAAGGCACCTAACCCCTCGCTGCCCACCGAGCGCTGCTGTAGCAGACAGCTCACTGCGTCGGGATTAGTGTGTGCTTCACCTCACTGTGTGTTCACTGTGTGCTGAGTGTGTTTCACTAATTCACAGATTGGGATAAATGCAGAGACCAAATTTCCCTCACGGGATCAAAAGAGTATATATACTATACTATACTATTATCCAAGGTTTACACAGTTTACTGTTTAGCTGTTTGATGGACCACACACCTAGACACTTTATGACCCCTTACATTTTCTTTACAAAGTCATGTGAAACGATGTTTTCAAATAAATTTAAATAATCAACTCATCTCTACTCACTGTGATGAAGTCTGAATCTTTTTCATTTCATTTATTCCAAAGGCATTACAGATTTGTTATCACACATTCAAGATATACTCATTGTTATAATACAATTGTTATTGTCTATCACTTACTCACCTTCTACTGAGACAGTGACAGAGGATTCCACAAAAAGGCCAGATAGCGTGTTTTGAGCCTTGCAAATCACAGTTGCTGATTTGGTGTCTGATGGTGGTGTGTATTGTAGTTCACGGCTGTCATTTTTCCACGTTTTGTGATCAATGAACCAATCATAGCTACACGAAGGGTCGCAAATAGCAGAGCACACAAATGTACACTCAACTCCATTTACTAACTTTTCTGGGGCTGAGATAGTGACATTGGAGGGTCCATCTAAAAAAAAAAAAACACGTGCACCACATAATTGTCACCAGACAAATAGTTAAAATCTTTTGTCAAAATACTTATGTATAGGCCACTGTATTGCAACACCAGAATAACAAACATAACACATGCATACACAAATAGTTTCCAGATCATCACATCATTATTACATTATTATTACTCTTACACTACACTATTACACTATTACTCTTCACTATTAGTCTTTAGACACACTCTTCCTTCACAGACTGAGCTATTTCTCTCTCTCAGCATCCGCTTCATCACTTACCAATAGCACCCATCAGCTTCATCACTGACCAAAGCACCCATCAGCTTCATCACTGACCAAAGCACCCATCAGCTTCATCACTGACCAAAGCACCCATCCCATCACTTTACCTGCCACTGGCATCGTCTTGGTAACGCTGGCAGTCTTTCCTGAGGCTATATTGGTGACCTCGCAGTTGAGGACTTGTGGCGCTGCAAGTCCATCCATAACAACGTCAATGACCATTGATCCATGTAGTGTCTGCTGCCCATTCACAGTCCATGTGTATGTGCAAGATGGAGAGCATTCTGCAGAACACTCATAGGTATAATGGACTCCGACTGTCATCACATCCACCCCTGTGATCTCCACAGCCGTGGGCCCCTCTATGGCGTCTATTAAAACAAGAACAGAGGGCCCTTTTAAAACCATCAGAACTCATCGGAACAAGCATATCATACAGTGCCTATAAAAAAGTCTTTAGCCCCATGCTAAAGTTGACTAAAAAGAGGAATAAAAAAAAAAATCTTGGAACTGGATCTTAATTCCTCAATTAAAAGAATGAGGAAAAATCCAACCTTTAAGGACACCAATTTTCTTTGTGAATGAATAATGTATCGTAAATATATAAATGTTCTTCATTAAAATACAGGGTGCATAAGTATTCATACCCCAATGCTAAACCTTGATGTTGAATTCCCATAGAGGCAGGCATATTTTTATTTTTAAAGCCCAGTTATTTCATGGATCCAGGGTATACATCCTGATAAAGTTCCCTTGGCCTTTGGAATTAAAATAACCCCACATCATCATCTTTTTAGTCAACTTTAGCATAGGGCTGAAGACTTTTTTATAGGCACTGTATATCACTGTATTACAGTATACTAGGAATACCATACACACAACAATGAATGAAAGGTCCCCAGACCAATTGAGATTTGAGAAGTGGTCTGGTCTCAGCCAAGTATTCAGTATCAACCACATTACCAATGAGGACACCTATCACAAACCACTGTACCTGACACTGGCACACGTTTGGTAATGTTGGCCGTCTTTTCTGTGAGTGGATTCTTAGCTTCGCAGTTGAGAACTTGTGGTGGCGCAGGTCCAGGAATAGTAAGGTCCATCTGACTTCCATGAACTATGCTCCCATCCACATTCCAAGTGTATGTGCAGGGTGGGTAGCATTCTGCAGAACATGTGAAATGGTTCGAGACACTTATTTTTATCACATCCGCCCCGGTGATCTCCAAAGACTGAGGGCCATCTGTTACAAACAAGACATTCAAAATAGTTGTAAAATGACATATGGTGAGACATACAGTATAAACGCAGAATGATTTCATGTACAAACTGATCATTGGACTTTTTTGCATTGCGCAGAGGTGTAAAAGTCCGGCTTCAGAAAGTAAAAGTCCTGCCACATTTTTAATTCCAACCGTTCACTTAATCAGCTAATTCTAATTAGCACAACTTTTAAGCCAGGTAGATCAGCTAATCTAATGGAATCATCTGTGTTAAGTGCACAGGTATCAATACATGGCAGGACTTTTACCTCCTGAAGCTGGACTTTTACATCTCTGTGCAGTGGACATATGAGTTTCAGTTTCATTGGAAACTTTGATGTTTTAAAGGCATCCGATGCAGATTTTTTTTCTACAGGGGCTCTCCCTATAGTTGTGGGGTATCCATACTTTATACAACTGTCATGAATACCACTCATGGCTTGCACCTATCCCCTGGACACGTCTCTGAAGAGCCATGTCCACAAACAAGGTAACATTACATGATTTCATACAAATAGTAGACTATTGTACAATTTCTGTTAAGCAATTTGTGTTTCTCCGGGTAGGGGGAGAGCGAAGCTGCAAGGCTGGAGGTGAGCACCTCACAGTACAACTGTATGACAGTGACGTTCAGGGACTGTCCACTGCATGGCTGGACTTACATGGTCTCTTGGTGGCAACGGTCGGTGGCATCTCACTGACAGTACGAGCTGTACCAGATTGCAAAACAGAGAAACTATTATTACTTTATAAAATTGTTCATTTGAAATGGCAGTGGTCATTGTAAAACAAATTCTGAATAATGTACACCAGATATGCATACCAAAACACATTATCTATTCATTCATCGTCTTTACTTTAATTCCATAGATTCAATTTCAATTTTCAATTTATTGTGCTTATAGAGCGCCAAAACATAACACATGTATCATGGCGCTTTACAGAATGTAGGCAATCAGAGAAAGAAGGAAAGAAAGGAAGAAAAGGAAAGCAAGAGAGAGGCCCATGGGTAACAGGGGCGAGGAAAAACTCCCTAGAATTGGAGATATATATAGGAAGAAACCTCGAGCAGATCCACGACTCAAGGGCCTGACCCATCTGCCTAGGGTCAGTACATGACAGTAAGGTCTGTATACATGACAAATGCATATGATAGTCGGGTGTAGAGAATAAGACATGGTGTTAAGCACTTGAGCTGAAAGTTACAAGAGGTGGGATGATTACGTATCCGTTATGGTAATTCGTTATTCCTGATTTAGTGACAGAAAGTTCAATAGTCCAGCGTTGGGATTGTCCAGGGGAAGGGAGTTTTCGAGGGGCATGTGGTGGGTTGGTGGATGGGCCAGTCCTTACACACACACCCTTTACTCCTCCCTCACAGACTAAGGTATTTTACTGTCTTGGCATCAGCGTCATCATTCCAAGCACCCCCACCTCCGCCCCCCCCCCCCCATCATAGTACCTGTAACTCCCACAGTCTTGTTAATGCTGGCGGTCTCTCCCGTGGTTGGATTCGTAGCCTCGCAGTTGAGGATTTGTGGCATAAATCCTCCAGCAGTGAAGTCGATCCCATTGCCATGGAGAATCTGGCCATTCACATTCCAGGTGTACGTGCAGTATGGGTAGCATTCAGCAGAGCACAAGAAAGTGGACTTGACTCCCTCTGTGACCACATCTGCCCCGGAGATCTTTAAAGACCGAGGCCCATCTGTTTAACACAAGACATTAAAAAGTCTCACAATGATACCAGGCAAGGCAAATATAGACAATAATATACAGTATATACAGTAATAATATATATATTATTAACATATATATAAATGCAAACCGTTCACACATAAGCGTTCACAGATAAGACAAAAGATGACTGAAGATCAGTGATTGTGCATTGCTTAGCTGAACTCACATGGTTTGTTGTTCGTGGTGTTCTCAGCAGACTCTGTAACACATCACATACCATCCATTATCATCCACAAACTCGGAGATATGTCAGTTGAAACCACCTCCCCGGCTTTCCGTTACATTTGATTCATTCATAGAATTCAATTCATTGATCATTAGCCCATTAATGTCTATAGTCGAAGTTTAAAGGAAAAGGTCATTAGTTCATCTGAATGCATTCTTTCCTATGATGTTCATAGAAATGCATTGAAAGTCATTGTCATGGAGCTACATTTCTCATCAATTGTACCTTCAACCAAATAGTAAAATCTTTTTTTACAATAAATGTTTACTTAAAAGTGCTCTAAGCAATGTTGAGCATCACCAGTGTTGCTGTTTTTGGAGCCTGGGCTGTCCACAGAGACCGTATTCTTTTACAGTGTCAGGGCACAGGCAGCTAGCGGATGGTGAGGTGATGTTTGCAGTATGTGACAAAAAATGTTTTAGCTTAGAAACCGTGTAACATCGCTTAGAGCAACTTTAAGGCACTGTGGCATAAATTCTTTGGCCATGTGATCACAGGAACCTGTATTTCCATATGTGTTTTTAGGAGTTGTGTAACCCCATGTGACCAACAACTAAAAATAGTATGTTAACATAAATGACTGTATCTTAGAACTAAGTTACATCAAGTGGCTGGTTCTGTTGGATTCAGGAGAAGTTGTGTCTTATATGTTGAATATGTTTCAGTGCAAATCTGACATTTATAATGTCAAATGATTGTTGAACCTTTTGTGATTATTTGCATTGTTTTTTTATTAAGCACAACTTTGACTACCAATTATGGCATGATAGATACGGTATGTGCAATCACAATGTTTAGTTTTGCCACGTATAGTCTCACACCAAATATCAAGTCAATTCCACTTATAGAACTTAATCTGTGGGCCTTTTCCTTGATCAACTATTTTTAGTTGTTAGTCATTAATGGGTTAGTCTGCAATGACTTACTGTTCACTATTACAGTCTATTGAAGAAGAGCCCTTGCGCAGAACACAAGAACTCATCCCTCACAGGCTGAGCTATTTTGCTCTCTTAGCATCAGCCTCACCACTCAGGAAAGGCCCGGTCCACCACACACCACTGTACCTGTAACGTCCACAATCTTTTTAGCACTGGCCGTCTTCCCTGTGGCGGGATTTTTAGCCTCGCAAACGAGGACTTGTGGCGCTGAAGGTCCGTGCATAACAACGTCCAGCTCGTTTCCATGTAGTATCTGCCCGTTCACATTAAAGGTGTATGTGCAGGGCGGGGAGCAATCAGCAGAACACTCAAAAGTGTATTTAACCCCCACTGTCATCACATCCATCCCTGTGATCTCCACAGACGTGGGCCCCTCTTTAACCACTGTTAACAAAAACAGCAGAAGGTTCTTTTAAAAGCATAACTAGTGACCTGGTAGACATCACTGCACACACAACATATGCATAAACAAATAGCAGACATCTACATTCATTATCATTCTTTATTTTAATAACATAACTGTGCTCAATAAGCCAGTCTTTATACACACCCTTAATTAATGTATTCTCTATTGCATTTTCTTAGCTGATCTAATGTAATACCTTTTTTTATTTAAATGCAGTTTAGCTTATTACTTTCATTTATTTATTCATGCTTCAATTTTCTTATTTGTTTTACCCACATTACGATTTATCCTTACTTTTTTATTCATTTTACCTATCTTACCACTTTTACTACAGTATATTTTAATGGGTTTTTTTATGTTACTGTTATCTTTCATTTTTATTTTTGTTTTATCTCACTTATTTTTTTACATTTACCTTATTTATTGTTTTTTATGTTTTCATATTTCTTATTCATTTTACTGCTTTTACTATAGTTTAAATGTTGTGATTTGCTTGCTGATTCCCACTGATGATGTAAAGCACACTGAACTGCTTTGGTAAAAAATGTGCTATATAAATAAAATGGCCTTGCCTTGCCTTTACTCTTCCCTTATTGACTGAGGTATTTCATTCCTGTCTTAACAGTTTCATAATAAAACTACATATCACACAACACAGTACCTTCCACTTGCACAGTCTTCTTAACATCGGCAGTCTCTCCTGTTGCAGGATTCTTAGCCACACAGTTGAGGACCTGTGGCGGCGTATATCCAGGAACAGAAAAGTCAATCCCGCTTCCTTGCACTGTCTGTCCATCCACATTCCAAGTGTACGTGCAGGGTGGGTAGCATTCTGCAGAACACTCAAAACTGTACGAGACTCCTATCTTCATCTCATCCGTCCCTGAGATCTGTGCAGACTGGGGTCCATCTGTTTAAAACACATCAAAAATAGATTTTTAAGACACATTTCATGAACTTGTCATGCAAAATATCCAATATAAACAGGCATAAATATTTGCCCCTTGTATATATGTAAATAAAAATGTATTTTCTTTTTTTACCACCACAATTATGCATGCAGTGACTTGAAATAAAAGCAAATACAGCACAACTGCATGATGTTCAGTGTTTACTTGCTTGACTGACACTCATATGGTTTCTGGGCGGCAGTAGCTCCTGTAACATAAAAAAAAACTTCCATTATCCACAATGTACACATCAAAACAGTGAGATTCCGTCACTTCAAACTTTTTCCCCAAACCTACCTGCCAGGAAGGCGGACAGCAGAAAGAGACAGGCTGTTTGGGACATCGTTGTGCACCGACGACCTGGATGTAACCTCTCCTCCAGAACTTGTACCTGTCCTTATTTACATATATATCCCTATCAATCCCAAGCACAGTTGTATCAGAGATAGGAACAATGACTTTATCGCTCACTAGTTTTCAACTGATAATGATAAGTCAAGCTCCTTTAAAAAGCTCAGAAGGCATTCAGTGGAAAGCAAATCGTATCTTTTTCTTGCCTATCTAAACACAAGCTATACAATTTTATCTAAGATGTCCATTGTCCTCTCAGCAGTGCCAAGGGCTTGCTATACTTTCACACAAAGGACACTCCTTCTATAGTTGTGTGTGATAAGGTATTATGCAGAGTCTAATTGTTATTCGCTGAAGAAAAGAAAACATAGGTCACATAATATTGGGTGGGTCTGTCACATTTTATGTTTACACCACAGATAATCAAATTCCCTTCCTTGGCCTTGTTCTCGGCGAAAAAAAGGGTGTCACCAACTCCCTGTGTATTAAGGGGTTCTTGTCTGACAAGAGAAAGGGATTAAAACAAATACACTCATACACAAACACATATATATTTTCAGTGTGTGTTAATGACAGTCAATGTGTTTGTAAAGACATATTAGGAACAAATATATTCATGTAGTTAGCACTTTCAAGCCAAAAGCAGTCTGTACCAGCTTACACACGCACATAGATACAGGCACAAATGTGCAGTCTTACACACGTGCACACATACACACACACCAAGGCTACAGTATGTTTTCTGGAAGAATACACAAAACAAAACAGCCATGCTGAGTGCTTCCTAATACCATGGCATTCTCCTAAGCCATAAACTTCAGTAGCCTAAATGCAATGATGCCTGTTTCATTACTTTGATAATGTTTAGGCTGCTGATATTACATTACATTGCACAGGTTACGTTTCCCACTGTAATAGGGTCGGCTATGTATGTGACTAGCAGCTTATTATGACCGCCATGCTAGTGCAGCAGCGGTCATAGGTTTAGTTCGTTTATTTTCTTCTGGATTTTTTTTTCTTCAGTAATTTTGTGTCAACAATTCCCAGGACACTGAAAGACCAGGCTGCACAAAACTTGGTGGGCATGCAGCTCCACAATTCATAATTCCTGTGGGCAGCTCCTATAATTGCTGTCGAAAACCCCTAATGGCAGTATACTTATGCAATGCATACACACACATTTGGGTGTCACCATGTTTTGTCACTTGGTGCACACTTTTTGTAGTGAAGCACACACGTTTGCATACAAAAATACAGTTACACACATACACACACACCCGCATGCCATACACACAGGCAGCACACACATGTTTAAGCACTTCAAACAATTCAGACTGTGTATATTGTTGTGTTGTATTCTTAAACAATCATTAACCAAGGGGAGAACATATGTGACTTGATTTGAGTTATTGAGAGGATGTGGGAAGTAGGACTTTCAGTTTGCAAACAGTTGCTGGAGTAAGGTATGGAGAGCTTTGGAACGTGCTTCATTTTCTTTGAGTAGCAAGTGTCACCATGCGGCGAACATATGCAGCACGTCTAGTTAATGAACACATTCATTAGGCGGCTCGAGACCAATTATGTAAGTGGCTGTCATGTCGGGTGGCATCATCATGAGTGGGAGGCGGCTCCACCGTTAACGCGCAAGATCCTCAGGATGCACCTGAGGGACTCAATTACAGCGCATGCTAGCAACAATTTCTATGTAAGACAGACATCGACCCATGGACAACGGAGAATAACAACATCGAGTAAATGTTGTTTACATTATTCAAAAATATATATTTGAGTGCTTTTGGGATATTTTACATCGGCAGATGTGGCAGACTATACGTGAGTGTCATTATTTTAGAAGTATATGCTGGACAAGTTTGTAGCTTAATGTATTTCGTTCTATCTATTTGTTTTCTAATAAGATCCTGTAAATAGATGGTTGAACTAGCTTGGTTTAAAATATATATTTTTTTATGCGTGTCACCCAT
Source organism: Alosa pseudoharengus (assembly GCF_046254945.1). Lineage (NCBI taxonomy): Eukaryota > Metazoa > Chordata > Actinopteri > Clupeiformes > Clupeidae > Alosa > Alosa pseudoharengus. The sequence goes on from NW_027468859.1 coordinate 14,987,493, forward strand.
CGAACAGGTATACATTTGTCTCAAAGGTTCCTATTCCTTCAGTTACTGAAAATAATTAAGAATTGCAACATAATGTGATATGTTTGTCGCAGGTTTGCAGTTTATGGTTAGAACATCTGACAGGAGAGATTTAGGAGAGTATTAAAGCGTCTTAGATGTTACCATTCACCATGGAAACAACCAGCTGCAGGTAGCGCCAGGTAGCAGGCGCGCGCGTGAGTGGGCACTGGGGGCTCCTTCAAGCATCGATGAAGATCAGCATGCCGTGTCCCCCACATGTCATCCTCCAGAGGAGCGGGAAGTTGGATCAGGCTAAGATAGAGAATGCGCATTAGCTTTACAAACAAATCTGACATGGATTCGGTAAACGCGCTAGTTATGTATTCAGAGAAGTCACTTTCTGACTTTGGGCTGTGTACAGATACCAGACCGCCTGTCTGGCAAATGTTGGCTAATTTGTGGTGATCAGATGCGGATGTATAGACGGCACTCTGGATAGCGGGAACCTAACGAGATACTCTGGATAGCGGCACTCAGGAGAGAGCACAACTTCTTTTGAATCTGGGATGGCAACAGCCGGACCAATCTGACCAAGTATTTCTAACTCATAACAAGCGGAACATCACGTCTTCATCTGGGAATTAGCCAAAATGTCTCTGAACCGAGTTTTCACAGAAACGGAACAACCTGGCGCTTTAACAAGCTGCTCTATTGCACGTCCATCAGAACAAGTTGCGGGTAGGACGCAGGAGATGACGGTGGAGAGCGAGGGTTGTGGCCGGTGTCTTCCCCGGTTCATGAGGCCCACCTTCTCCCCGGCATCTTTGGAGAAACTCTATCAGACATATTTCCAGCGGCAGCGCCAGGAGACCATGCTTGTGTTGCTGGTGTTCTCTGCGCTCTTCAACAACTACGTCATCATCATGAGTGCCGTGTTGTATACAGCAGACAAGCGTGGGACGTTGGTAGCAGCTGCGGTGGGACTAGCTGTGGACTTCGCGCTCTACTACCTCTGCCGTTTTCGTCCAGTGAAGAGCAGAGCCGCCCGCGGGCTCATGCCCTGTGCCATCTGGCTGCTGATCACGGTGCACATACTTCTCTACCTGGGCCTCAACTTCGCGGGCTTCATGCAGGACGGGGACGTGGTCGGGTGGCAGGTGTTCTTCAGCTTCTCCTTCTTCCTGACGCTGCCGCTGCGCGTGTCCGTCATTCTGCTGCTGACGCTCACTTCGTGCGCCGTGCACACGGCTGTGCTGGCCGTCACCCTGGCCCTGCACCACCCTGGGAAACAGCAAGCTACTGTAATCGTCAGACAGGTGAGAATTGCAGTTGGTGGTGAGCCTATGTGTGTGTGTGAGTGTGTGTGTGTGTGTGTGTGTGTGGGGGGGGGGGGGGGGTCTGGATGGTGTAGGTGGGGGGTGGGGGGGGGGGGGGGTGGGGGCTGTCCATGCATGACCCAGGCCCAAACACATTTCCCCCTTTCCAAACCTCCACTCACTTTCTGTTGTGGAATGCATGTTTCATCAACTGGCTCTCTGCATTTGGTACCCTGTTCTGTGAGCTGTCATACTTTGTGTGTGTGTGTGTCGCAGCTCTTTGCTGACTGGATGCTGTATGCTGGTGCGGTGTGTGTGGGGGTGGTCTCCTACTTCATGGCTGACCGGCGCTACAGACGAGCCTTCATGGAGGCGCGACAGTCCCTGGAGGTCAGCCTCACACTTGAAGACCAGAGCCAACAACAGGTCAGACAACACACTCACAAACACATACCCAAACCACCACCACCACACTTTGCAGTGCAAAGGTATTTGGCACTTATGAAAAAACGGCAGTATTAGATTTGTCTGTAAAGCAACCTTTAATGTTTATTGGAATCTCTGGTAAAGTAATTTCTCTTCTCTTAGTATTCAATATGTTGACTCCCTTTAAAGCAGCTCCTAGTCTTCCCTGGTGGCATCTCATAATGTTGAAGAGTACAAAGGGACAGGTTTCCCAGGGCCTTTGAAATAAAAAGAGCTAAAATCTAAATTTTAGAGACTTGATAAAAACAAGATGATATTTTTTTCCTGTAACGCTCCTGCATTGATCCGTATGGATTTCTTTGGTTCTCACCATCCACCTCGCTGCCTATGAGGGTAAGATAAACATGGGTCTTTGTCCAGGCAAATTTGTCACAATTCATGTTGATTGGAACTTCAAAATTATCCTTTTAACTAATACAGTAATTTTCAGGCAAGCACCTATTTTTCTATTGACATTCCCTGACTTACAGAGGTGAACACACTTTCTCTGTATTTAAGTTCAGTATCTACTTTCTTTAAAATCTTTAAAAATCCATTTGAATCAACAATTAACCACCATTATCTTCCTCTGAAGCAAGGGAGAGGGTCTTAGATATGAGAATGAGACTACTAAGTAGTTGCAAGATTGTGGGAAGGTTTATTAAAGCAGAAGAATGTTGAAGAATGACTAGGGCATTTGACCAAAGTCCTTTTAGGCAAGTCCCTCCATATTGCAACGCTTTTTGGGCACTTATCGGGCATCTATTTCGGCAGAAATGCGCTAGCGCAAGGCTTCACGACACCAATCTTGCTCCAGCGACGAGATCACAACACATGATTGGAACGATGTCTTCACAACACACCACATTATTTGCTCAATGTATTCACAACACAGCACATGATTGGCTCAATGTATTCACATGTCGACGATTTGCCGCGGAAGGGGTGTGATATACGTAGACAACTGCCATATTGGCGTTACAAACTAACCCCACACATTTCTATGGAGGATTTTTGAGTGGTGTGTCTCCTCATTAGAAAGTCTCTGGTTTGACCGCTATGTTGCCTATTTTTACGTCAGTGAAACAGGAAGTCATGAATTGCTACTTGAAAGTTCCTAAACACTCGGAATAACATGAATAAATCAAATATAAATGGAAAGAAATATGATTCATTTAATTTTCTAGGGGTGCCAATAATTGTGGCAAAAAAATGTGTGTATGTGTGTGTGTGAGAGGGTTTCTGAGATTAGTTTCTTACTGTTACAAGCAAACTAAGTTTGGTAAACTAACTATGGTACAGAAAGTAAACAAAAAAAATGTACACAGGAAGTACTTAAGGCTGAGAGGAGGAGAGGAGGGAAGGAGGTGTGTGTGTCTAAGAAGGGACAGGAGAAGATTTTGAGAGTGGTGGAGGAAGCACTTTGGCTAATTGGTCTCTCAGGTGAGCTTCCTCCAGTCTTTACCTGAGAGAGACTGCAGGAACACAGTGCTGTCATTATAAGTGTGTGTGTGTGTGTGTGTGTGTGTGTGTGTGTGTGTGCCACTCCCTGTGCCTCTCCTGCCAGACTAATATGCTCATTACTCAGACATAATGACCTTGCAGTTCATCACCCACACACACACACACACTGACTGACTATGAAGTATATATTTTCTCTTAAAAATGCTGTAGGCTACGTTTATCAGGTACGTTTATCAATAAGAAACGAAGGGGAGTGCACCCTCACCCCCCACTCCACCTCAAACTGATGCTATTTGTGGATGCCCTGAGAGAGTGGGCTTTTGGGAGAAGGAGGCAGCCAACCAATCAGAAGTCATTGAATTGCATCATGTAACCATAGTGATGAGGCTCTTGAGAGGCCTACACTCTCACTTTTCCTCCTCTATCTCTGTTATTTCTTTCTTTATTTTTCTGTCTGTCTCTCATTCTCTCTTTTTCTGTCTGAAAGATTCTTTAACGTATAAATACAGACCTAACAAATGTGTACACAGAAGCATGATACACACATACACAGTACACACACAGGTATGCCCACTCAAATGCAGACAAACCACATTAGATTGTTTAGTCCAATCAAATTCTGCCAAAACATAACATAGGTGTGTGTGTCTTTTTATATGTTTTAATGTGTCTGTATGTGTGTGTGTGTGTGTGTGTGTGTGTGTGTGTGTGTGTGTGTGTACTATACATTGTGTGTGTGTGCTTGTGCATGCATGTGCAGGAGGAGCTACTGTTGTCCATTCTGCCCAAACATATAGCAGATGAGATGCTTCAGGGCATGAAGGATGACAAGCCACAGAAAGACATGCAGTTCAACACCATGTACATGTACCGCCATGAGAACGTCAGGTAACGCACAAACACAGACACACACACACACACACACACACACACCAAGAAAATGAAGCGAATAAACCAATAAGTTCTCTCTGCCTCTGACTTTCTCTTCTGGTTTGTTCTCTCACTCCCTCTCTCTCTCTCTCACTCCCTCTCTATCTCTCACTCCCTCTCTCTATCTCTTTCACTCCCTCACTCTCTCTCTCTATCTGTCACTCTCTCAGTATTCTCTTTGCAGATATTGTTGGGTTCACTCAGCTGTCATCAGCCTGCAGTGCACAGGAGCTTGTCAAACTTCTCAACGAACTGTTTGCACGCTTCGACACGCTGGCTGCTGTGAGTCACACAAGCGAACACACACACACACACACACACATACACACACACACACACACACACACACACACACATATTCACACATACAAAATGGCGTTTACAAACGGAAGTTCGGGAGGAGCGTGACAGAATTTGCCACGCCTCCTTCTTCATTCAGTCAGGTTATTTATTCGCAGTCTACCTGTCGAAGTTGCAGCATCGGTGTTACTCCACTCGCAACCCACCACCTCCCCTTACGCTTCCCGTCTTCCATAGTTAAAGAATAAGGGGGTGTACGGCGGAATCCTGCCCAACTCCTGCCTGCGCAGTCGACTCCGGCACAATTCTGCGAAGCCCTTCAGGACCATGGCCAGAGACCTCGCCAAACATGCTCTTCTATTACGCTTTTATGTATTATGCTTTTATGTCTTTATGCAAATTCAGGAATGTGAACTAGTGAACTCAAACACAGTACTCATATGTACACACACACACACACACACACACACACACACACACACACACACACACACACACAATGCACTCACATTGTACAGGTCAGGCTCTGCACATTGCTGTTTGTATCTCATCAAACCCCACCAAACACACATACAAATGTAATGCACATTAAGAGTTTGTGTGTGTGTGTGTGTGTGTTTGTGTATGTATGTGTGTGTGTTACTGTACAGGATCACCATCAGCTGAGGATAAAGATTCTGGGTGACTGTTACTACTGCATCTGTGGCCTGCCTGAGTACCGCGATGATCACGCTGCCTGCTCTATACGCATGGGCCTGGCTATGGTGAAGGCCATCTCGTGAGTCTGTCTCTCTCTCTCTCTCACACACACACACACACACACACACACACACACACACACACACACACACACAGATGACCGCTCTGCTGCTCCACACCAATGGGCCATGCTATGGTAAAAGCCATCCTTCATGTCACACACACAAACACACATACACAGACTGACATATGCACACACATATACTGGCACATAATTCAATAACAAAACACGTGTGTGTGCGTGTTTGTCTGTGTGTTAGGTATGTGCGTGAGAAGACACGTACAGAGGTGGACATGAGAGTAGGTGTGCACACCGGGACGGTGTTGGGCGGGGTTCTGGGACAGAAGCGCTGGCAGTTTGATGTCTGGTCCACCGACGTCACCGTCGCCAACAAGATGGAGTCCGGAGGAATACCGGGGTAGGATAGCTCATCTGTGTGAGTCTCTATGGATGTGTGTGTGTGTGTGTGTGTGTGTGTGTGTGTGTGTCTGTGTGAGTCTCTATGGATGTGTGTGTGTGTGTGATGGACATGTATGGTATACACTGTATATTGGGTGTGTAATGGATATGTTTGGTATGCACAGTGTGTGTGTATATACATGTGTGTGTTTTTGAATTGTATATGAAGTCTGTGTACGTGTCAATGTCATATGTTGAACTATATTTCTTTCTGTGTGTGTGTTTTGGTGGGTGGGTGTATGTGTTTGTGTGTGTGTGTGTGTGTGTGTGTGTGGGTGTGTGTGTGTGTGTGTGTGTGTGTGTGTGCGCGTATTTGTATTGGTGGGTGGGTGTATGTGTGTGTGTGTGTGTGTGTGTATGTGTGTGTATATATATGTGTGTGTGTGTGTGTGTTGGTGGGTGGGTGTATGTGTGTGCGTGTATGTGTGTGTGTGTGTGTGTGTGTGTGTGTGTGTATGTGTGTGTTTGTATGTGTGTGTATGTGTGTGTGTGTGTGTGTGTGTGTATGTGTGTGTGTGTGTGTGTTTAGGCGTGTCCACATCTCCCAGAGCACGTGGCTGTGTCTGCATGGTGAGTTTGAGGTGGAGCCGGGAAATGGCGGGGAGCGCTGTGAGTACCTGCTGGAAAAGGGCATCGAGACATACCTGGTGCTCGCTCCCGCCCAACACACACCCACACACCCCAACGGCCTGGTGAGTCACACAAACACACACACATGCACCAAACACACACACACACACACACACACACACACACACACATACACACACAGAGTGAGAGAGAGAGAGAGAGAGAGAGAGAGATGCACAGCCACAACACAGTTATATGGTTTTATCAGTGGTCTCTATGAGGGTCAATGACGTGACGCTCATTTTTTTGTGTACATATGGGTTAGATATATTTAAAATTGTTAAAATTTGAAAATAATTTGATAAATTATTTTCAAACATAATTTTCATCAAACCCTAATCTTAAAGTTTTGGATTTATTCGATTTTGAGAGTGTATTAAAATAATTTGGGTAAAAATGTCAATACGGTGTAACCACAAAAACATGAACCAAATAATTTCACTTACTTAAAAAATGTGTATTTCTCTTCAAAATCCCTTCCAAAATAATCTGGCATGATCTTGCACTAGAACTTTTCTATATTTAATAAAAGTAACGAAACCCCATTATTCTGAATGTTTTAATTAATATGGGGAATCAAGTCTGTCACATCAACCACTTGAAATGTCAAGTGGTGTAACCACCATTTAAGGAGCCATTTTGTCAGTATTATGTCAGAGGATCATGTGACAGGAAATGATGTCACAGAGAAGGACCCCTGAAGACCCTGTCTGCTGTGTGTCAAGGTTAGTAACTCTCTTAAAAATGTAACATAATTAAGTGTTTTTAGGCCATGGTCAGGCAAGTTTAGGTTGTATGTCAAATGGTATGACCTCATTAAAACATTGATAAATCATAATGATCATATTTTTTTTTAATTTAATGTAAAATCTGTGTTTGAATATTCACATAAAGGTCAAGTGTGTACATAGTTGTCCATAATAATGCCTGCAAATTTTGATTTTAGATAGAAATGTCAAATGGTGTAACCGGTTACACCATTTGACTCATTTCTGTTTTAGACCAATTTGATCAGATTCAGGGCCAAGAGTATGTCATATTTGGTGCCAGTTATATTAGTTTTATAATTTAAATAGATTAAAAACTGTTTAGCATGAACAGTAGCTTTATAGGGTTTAATTAGATTGTAATTTAGGTGATTTCTTGAAACGTCAAAGTTTTTTATTTTTAATTTAAACTTCCATAATACATTTTTTATATTTTATTATGATGTATGTTTAAATTATAAATAAATAATATAAATACATTTATTATAAATAAAGTGTACTTCTTGTCCCCCCACAGATGCCACTTACAAGCAAGGAAAAAGTGTCTCGCCATAGAGCGCGAGTGAACGCAGATCCTGCTGCAAGGGCAAATTATCTGGCCAAAAGACGGGAAAGGTAGTGCACACACAACAGCACACACACACACATGCGGACACAGGCACACAGACACACACACACACACATTTTTCATGTGAAGAATGCTAAAATAAAGTCTGAGATGTAGATAGTCTGTGGAAATGAGAGGAGTGAGAATGATTTATTATTCTAGGTATAATATCCTAATTATTTTATTTTTACATTGTATATAGCTATCAAAGGTGGAAAGGAGAGGGAAAGATTGTGAACACCCCAGTAGCAGAGCTCTCCAGACAGAATCAGGAGAAGATGAGAAAAAGGTGGAAACAGTACCAGAGACAGTATAGGGAGAAAAAAAGGGTACTGATTGATGTTCTAAACCTTACTCCCCCATCGATGAACACATCAGGAGATGACCAGCATGTTGGCCCTCCGGAACCCATAGTTAATTTTCATGATCATGATCATGATTATGTGCAGCCAAATGTAGAGGTACCACAGGCATCCTCAACCCCTTCAAAGGCAGTACAGACAACAAAGTGCAGCGCTGAAGGACAGGGAAAAGCTCAGGTCTGAACTCCGCCAACTTAAGAGAGAACTTAAGACAGCAAATTCAAAAACACAAAGGCTACAAAGG
>NW_027468859.1:15000796-15205796 GCF_046254945.1 Alosa pseudoharengus
AACTGTAGCATCTATACAGGGGTTTTACTGGGTGATACAGCACAGTGACATAGGGAAATAGACAAAGACACAAACAAGACTGGCAAGAGAAACTGAAAACCGAAACGATGGATGAAATAACCTGTAGGCTACCTTGGACATTTCCTTCAGTCTTTTCTTCTTCCTTCTCTTTTGTCATTCTTTTTACTCTACTCTTGCCTTTCTTCTGAGTATATGAGTCTGTTCATTTATGTGTGTGTGAGTGTGTGTTGTGTATATTGTAATCTGTGTGTGTGTGTGTGTGTGTTCGTGTGTATATTTGGATGTGTGTGTGTGTGTGTGTGTTGTGTATATTTGGATGTGTGTGTGTGTGTGTTTGTGTGTGTGTGTGTGTGTGTGTTGTGCATATTTGGATGTGTATGTGTGTGTGTGTTTCAGCTGAGCTGTGTGCCACCCTCCCTCGTCCGGTTGAACAGCACCTCCGGTGTGTCACTGGGGTTTCTAGGCAATGGAGGATGCGCAGAATACCCTAAACACTATAGCTTCATGTCCATCCTGTTGCTCGTGGCAACCACCATGCTGGTGCAGGTGAGCCACCTGATCAAACTGGCCCTTATGCTGCTGGTTGTCGTGGCGACTGGGGCCGTCAACATCTACAGCTGGAGGAATATCTACGATGTCTATGACTTAATCCGCTACCTGGACTACAGGTACGCACTCCTGTACTGTCACAGGAGAGTGAAAGCCATTTGGATGAGAGAGGCCTTTCCAACTTAATATGTGTGTGTGTCTACTACTGTCTACTGTGGTGAAAATATTTGCATGTCTCTGTGTGTGTGTATTAAGGTGTAAATATTGAGATGATTTCTACCAACTTCATTGTTGTGAAGAGATTTATGTGTGTCTGTGCATGTGTTTGAGTAAGAGCTAGACTTCTGGATTCCTTACCAAGTACCTCAAAAGACTCCTAATAATTTTGTGTGTGTGTGTGTGTGTGTGTGTGTATGGAGGGGTGTAGATATTAAGGTGATCTTACTAACTTGATTGTGGTGAAGATGTGTGTGTTGCATGTCTGTATGTTTGCATAAGTGTCTGAGTTCAGGGTTCCTTACCAAGTACCTCATAAGATTCATCATCATTTTGTGTGTGTGTGTGTGTGCGTGTGTGTGTGTGTGTGTGTCTGTGCGTGTAGGAGTTCTAAGATGCTTTTTAAGTACTTGCATGATCAGGATTATCGTGTGTGTGTGTGTGTGTGTGTGTGCGTGTGTATGTAGGCAGTCTGTGGTGCCCTCTAAGTACTTGATGACAGTGATGATCATCATCATGATGCTGAGTCTCTACTACTTTTCCCGACACGTAAGTATCCAGAGATAACCACACTCTGACATACACACACATTAAAACACATTAAAACACATACAAACACATACAATCACATACAATCACATACACATAAACTTGACACTATACTGTTACGTAACTTACTTTAGTCAAAACAAGATGACTTTACTGGGCTATGTTGAGTGTTTTTTCGGTGTGTAGGCATGTGAGAAAGTTAGGCAGTGGGTTTCTTCATCTTGATCCTCTTTATGGGCTCTATTTTAGTGATCTGAGATGTTTGGTCAGAGACTTGGGGCTGTATTTTGGGCACCAGCGCATGGCGTAAAGTTCGTTTTTCACCCGCGCAACGTTGAATTCGGTATTTTGCACGTTTATTTTTTAAGCATTGCGCCCAGGGGTGTGGCAATTAACAACCTATGGAGGGTCCTAGCGTGTTGTCTAAAAATCGCTATCATACACCACCTAAACCTGGTCAGAAGTCAATGGCGAGATGCTATTTTAAGAGCGCATGTCAACAGACATATTGGCAGGTGCACGCACCATCCTTCTATCATTAATGAACGCATACCAGCGCACGTCCAAGTGTTGCTTTTTCCAGCCTATGTTTTCGGTGGTAACCCATTGTCAGTCAATAGTGAAAGTAACTGCATATAACTGTCTTGTCGTTGACTGACTCCTTGGTGAAGTTAGTTTCACTTTGCCAATGAGTTCAAATAATAGACGAGTGGAAATGCGTGAAGGCTATGCTAGGTTTTAGTAAAGCATGGTTTAAGAATGACTATTCCATACGGTCTCGCAAGCAGCCTCCTTCAAATGCGCCGTTGAATGCCAAAATACCGATGCATTTATTTGACATATCACACTTTGCGCCGTTAAAGGGAATGATGTCATTCTCATTGGTTTAAAATGATGTTATGCCCCAAACACACCCATATGACTGATTAAAAAACCTAGGAACACCTTGTTGCGCCATGCGCTTCACTTTTTGATAACGAAACCCCTCCCAATGTGAACTGGACATCCTACTAAATTTGAATAGACTTTTGACGAGTGACGATGCGCTTTAGAATGTCATGATAGGGCCCATAATGTTTAAAGACCTTTAAGGCGTGTCCGGTCCACAGTCGCTGATTTAACGGCTTGATTTTGTGATCAGAGGCCAGGCACCGGTGTGCCCGTGGCACGGGGGATATAGGGGATATGAGACCCGCCGTTTTGGAGAGACGGCAATCACCCCCCTCACTTTTGATAAGGAAAAAAAGCCTTACACTCTAAATAATAGCCTGTATACGCTAGGTGAAATACAACTTCTCATTAACAGCACTACTATCCACAGCCATCTAGACTGCACAATATCACTTTCGCTCTGCTAGTAACAGTTGGATATCTGAAATGTTTCATCAGTTTGTCTACTAACAACCATCATAAACTAAACCTGGCTTGCTTTCATAGACCGTCTCCTGCTCATCCCAAGGTTAGCTATTATGTTTAATAACCAACTTTTTAACCAAACCAAGTTCTAAAACATTTATTTCAGACATAATTTACAAGACACAATTAACTTACTTGAGTTATCTTGGTGCATAAATCCCTCATAGACAGTAAAAGTTAGCTTAGAATTTAGCTAGGCTATCTTACTTGTGCCTGTCACAGCTAAGACGTGAGGAGGTCTTTGAAGCTCAGGGGCGTACAACAAGGAAAAATTAAGAAAAGCATAACAACATTTTTTCAGAGAGCCAACAATGTAAGTTGTCATATATTTTATACATCCGCAGGCAATGTGAAATGCAATAGGCATCAATTTCCCCCATATGTCAGACAGCATGACAGCATGGCTAGCCTATTTTTAATGGGGAAATGATTTAGCCTAAATCGAAGAGATAGTTTCACATATTTTAATTATTTCAATGTATTTGGATATTGTTAAAATGTTGTTAATACTAATAGTTGATTATAGGGCAACGTAAGTTGCAAATCATTGTAATTGTCTGTTAATTTCCTTAAATTTACCATGTGTCCTGGCAACTTGTAAAGCCATTTTCTAACATTACATCAATAAATGTTGACTACAAACATAGTGGAGAGTGCATGTTGATTAGATAATTTGATTGATAACTTTATACTAGACAGTTTAAGTAAGCCTAACTATTTAATCATGTGTGTTTAAACAATCAATGTTATCATCTTAATATTCTGGCAAGTGTAAAATATTATAATTGTCGACAGTGGGTCAGAAGTGGTGGTCCGATATCTGGAAGCCGGATTTCACTATCTGGGTTTTAGCTCACAATTTGGTCCCCCTCACTTTGAAAATATCTCCTGCGCCCCTGTTCAAAAGGGTTGTTCTTATGTTTCCTATTCAGTCATGGGTGTGTTTTGGGATTAATATCCTTTAAACCAATGAGAGTGACTTCTTTCATTCCCTTTAAGAGCAAGCAACGCAACTTCAGACTGCATGTCTGTATTTTGACAGTTAGCGCATCTGAAGGAAGGCACTCATCTATTATTTGAAGTCATAGGCAAACTGAACTGAAACTAATTTTGTGTTCTCATTGGCAATAACAAAACAGTTCTACACTCAGTTATGTACTTTCACTATTGACTGACAAGGGGCTACAATTGAAAACATAGCCTGAAAAAACAAAACTAACCCCAATAATGTTTGAATGACTGAATAAATATCCTAAGGATATTCATCTTGAAAATGAGTCATTGCCTGGGACTCATTGCTAAGGGCTGCTTAAATCTCGTGACAGTGCATCTTCACCACTGTACCGTATATGCACTTTTCATTATAGACCAGGTTTGTCTTGGTCAGTGGTGTAATGATTTTTAGTGGGTGTATGTAGCTCCCCAGTAACGCGCAGACAAACGATGTTGAGTAAAAAACAGGGTGATCTTTATTCCATCGTCGACCATCAATCCCGTGAAAACTGACAATAAAACAACACTTATAACAGCTGCTTGCAGCAACCACATTGTATTAACACAGCAAGCTATCAGGCTAAGTTAGCTAAAACTTGTAAACATTCTCAACGTACCTCGTTGGCAGCTTGTTACCAAAAGGAGCTAAAAACAGATCTTGTATCTTGAATCTTCAACACATCTCATCACAACATATTCTACAACACATTTCTTACAAAACCAATGTAGTAACTAAACTTAAAAGTTACTGTTATTACATTTCCTTGTGGAATGCGCTTATCACGCTGCATCGCAGAACTTTTCTATCTCAGTGTCTCCCCAAAAAGGGTCCCATGGGTAGCGTATGCAAATTAGTTCCGCCCCAAGCTATTCAGAACATTATCATTAAGACATCACAATGCACACATACATACAACTGTACAATAACTGTACTGAAATTACACACCACATGAATAAAACCTAATGTGTAGGCCACAAAACATGTTAATGAACTGATGGCAGTTACAGTGTAAGATAGCTATTTCTGGATCATGTGCTTGACCAGACCTATTTTTGTAATTGACAAGCTTGTGGGCGCAATTATCAATTGAAGTGGAGTGCATGACGAAAAACTCCATCACTGAATTGGGTCTAAGATAAGAACAAGCCTTGCGTCGCACTTGGCGCCAGGTTGTGCCTAGTGTACGATATAGCCCTATATAACCTCTCCCTTTCCCGGTACCTCTCTCTCTATCTTTGTCCTCTCTCCGCTGTTTCTCTCTTATCTATCTCTGTACCTCTACCCTCTCTCTCCCCACACCGATATCCCCTCTCTCTCCCCCTCCCCTTTACCTCCACCCAATTTCTCCACATACTGTACTGTACCTCTACCTCTCTCCACTCTCTCCCTCTAACCTCATTTCTCTCATTTCACCTAACCTACTACTACACCACTACTTTGTCACTCTATCTCTCTGCCATGTCTCTTTTTTTACCCCCACCTCTCTCTCCCCACACCTCCATCCTACCCCGCCCTCCTCCGCCCCACTCCTTACCCCCACCGTCTCTCTTCCTCCATCAGGTGGAGCGTCAGACGCGCAAGCTCTTCGTGTGGCGGGTCGAGGTACGCAACCAAAAGGAGCAGGTGGCCGAGATGCGCCGCTGTAACGAGGCCCTTGTCATCAACATGCTGCCCGAGCATGTGGCCAAGCACTTCCTGGGCGCCAAAAAGAGAGACGAAGTATGTATCTGTGTGTGTGTGTGTGTGTGTGTGTGTGTGTGTGTGTGTGCTTATGCAGGAGCTGCTGTACAGAGCCCAGTGATATGGTAATATATAATTTCACCCACTTCTAACTTAGTGTGGTTGTGTGTGTGTGTGTGTGTGTGTGTGTAGGAGCTATATAGCCAGTCCTATGATGAGATTGGCGTTATGTTTGCATCCATCCCTAACTTCGCTGACTTCTACACTGAGGAGGGCATTAACAATGGGGGAATTGAGTGCTTGCGCATCCTCAATGAGATCATCTCAGATTTTGACAGTGTGAGTACTCCTGATGGCTTTAATGTAACCTGTGTGTATGCACATGTGCATAAATGTGTGTGTGTACTGTATGTATTTGGTCTGTAAATGGGTGTTTGCATGTGTGTGTGTAGGTGTGTTTGTGTGTTATGTGTGTGTGAGTGTGTGTGTGTGTGTGTGTGTGTGTGTGTGTGTGTCCTATAGTTACTGGACAGGGGAGTTATGTGTTTGTGTGCTTGTACTCATTGTGTCTGTGTGCTGATTTTGACTCTTAGTGTGTGTGTGTGTGTGTGTGTGTGTGTGTTTGTGTGTGTGTGTGTGTGTGTGTGTGTGTGTGTGTGTGTGTGTGTGTGTGTGTGTGTGTGTGTTGTGTGTGTATCCTATAGTTACTGGACAGGCCTGAGTTTTTCAGCATCACTAAGATCAAGACCATTGGCAGCACCTACATGGCAGCATCAGGAGTCACCCCAGAGAGCAACACCAACGGATACAACAAATCCAAGGTACCCCACATCACTATCACGGTAACTCACATCCCTATTAAGGTACCTTTCATCCCCATCAAGGTACCCCATTAAAGTACCCTAGGGCCCCATCAAGGTACTCTACATCACCATTAAGATATCCCACATCCCTATCAGGGTACCCCACATCCCCACATACCCCACATCCCCAAGTATTCTAGAGCCCCATCAAGAAAGTTAAAAATAACACCATAACCCTACACCAAAGCCTCACTTTACCCTTTACAACAATGTTACTCTTTAATCCAAAATGACACTATAATTTAGCATTACACTTTTCTTGAACTTTACAGAAAGATGAGCAGTCTCAGAAGGAGCGATGGCAACACCTGGCAGACTTGGCAGACTTTGCTTTGGCCATGAAGGTCACTCTTACCAACCTCAATAACCAATCCTTCAACAGCTTCATGTTACGCATCGGTTAGTTAATTTATATTTTTGTGCACACATGTGCACAGTCTGTTAGTGGTGTGTGTGTGTACTATTACGGTGTGTGTGTGAAGTGTTTTTTCCACTGTGTTTTAAGCTAATCTAAGCTAGCTGCTGTGTGTGTGTGTCCGTCCTCAGGCTTGAATAAAGGGGCAGTGTTAGCTGGTGTGATTGGAGCCCGAAAGCCACACTATGATATCTGGGGCAACACAGTAAACGTGGCTAGCAGAATGGAGTCTACTGGTGTGATGGGGAACATTCAGGTAATAAACACACAGAGAGAGAGAGAGTGAGAGAGAGAGAGAGAGAGAGAGAGAGAGAAAGAGATGCATGTATATTCTCCATAATGCACCTACAGTTCAAGCTGTTCTGAAGCTTTTTAACTGTGTACCTCTGTCTCCCCCAGGTGGTAGAGGATTGCTACGACATTCTGAAGGAGTATGGCTTCCGATTTGTGAGGCGAGGGCCCATCTTTGTGAAAG
The DNA here is from genome assembly GCF_046254945.1 of Alosa pseudoharengus. Classification (NCBI taxonomy): domain Eukaryota; kingdom Metazoa; phylum Chordata; class Actinopteri; order Clupeiformes; family Clupeidae; genus Alosa; species Alosa pseudoharengus. The sequence goes on from NW_027468859.1 coordinate 15,007,975, forward strand.
GGAAAGGAGAGCTCCTCACTTTCTTCATGAAGGGCAAAGACACCCCAACTAATGGCCTCACAACTACACTGCCACACCAAGTCCTGCACCAGTCCTGATACACACACATACACACACTAACACATAAACTCAAGCATAACATAGGCTACACATTGCATTCCCCAGATAATGATTCCTCATTACATCTGTATGTAGCATATCTAGAATGACTTCAGCAGTTCAACATCCATATTCTCTAGAGATCTCTTGAAGAGGGCATAGAAGCAGATCATTCACACAACAAATATAAACTTCCCTGTCTCTAGGCCTTTACTAAGCTCAGGTTTTGTATTATTTTAGATGTAGTAATTTCTGGAATTTGTACTGAAGTTTAAAATTGATTAAAATTTTTTAAAACAAACATTGTACACTTTGTTCTCTGTTGTCCAACGTTGCAGGTGTGTGGGTGAGGTAGACTTTGGTCCTTGGTCAACATAGGCTACTGTTGCCTCTAATCTGAAACCACACAATCTCAATGTCTGTATGCAAAGTAAATAGCTCTCTTCGAGGCACACTCAGAAGAAAGGGGTATCTCCAGCAGTCACATTATTTGACTGGTCTCACTGGCATTATTAGGCAATCTTATCAGCAATCATCTCTGAGGCCTGCCACATGCATAGGCCTCAGAACACAGTTCAAGGATCATCATCGGGTCTTCTTGTCAAACGGATTTTTCATGTTGTTTAGGAAGGTATAAAAGATTGTATTTTGTAGCACTTCTGGATGTATTCAGCTGTTATTGTTGAATTGTGTGTTGAATTGAATTTGTTTTCTCTCTGAAAAAGTGGTCGTTACACGCCACCTAGTGGTGATAGCAGCCTACTTACCCGGAAGAAGGATACTGTAGGAATTTCCGGTGACGTCAGCGCGTCTGGACGCCATTAGGGCTGCAGCTGTTAGGAGGAACAACAACAGAACAGGAGAGACAGGCAAGCCTAGTGGAGACTGAGCGCCTTCCAGCAGGGCGACGAGCGCTGGATCCCGGGAGCGTACATCTCCTTTCCCATCCCCGGGCTTCACTGGCGTCTAACCACGGCCGCTCTTGGTGAGGAAACTCTGGCCTCCGCTTCCTCCTCCTCCGACTCGGACACCGGCGGAGCGTCGCCGCCCCCGCGGAAGAAACACCGAGCCTCGGCGGCGGAGGGAGCAGGAGAGCCCGGGGCTTCAACTGGGACAGTGGGCCTTTCTGCAGTTGTTTTAGGACTCTCATCGACGACACATCCTCAGGCATCCTCTGCCATTTACTTTAACAGAAACATCGTCAGTAATCTCGGCACAAACATGCAGTCCAACGGATCAGGACAGGGACAGGAATCGGACCTTTCCTGCTTGAACAACGCACAGAACGGAGAGTCCTCCTCGGCCGGAGGAGCTCACTCCAACGGGCTTATTTCCAGCACAAACAACGGGAACAGCGGCGGTACCAATAACGTAGCTGCGACAGGACCGGGTGGTAGCTCCACAGCATCGGGTTCGGACGTGGGCTCCATTAAGAAAAAGAAACGTCTAACACAGTCCGAGGAAGATGTGATCAGACTAATAGGGCAACATCTACACGGGTTAGGGCTCAAGTAAGTGAACTGTCATCACAAAATAACACTAAACCTATCAGACAAGTAGTGTCATGTGTGTATATATAACGTAATATAAATATATGTTGTTGTTGATTATTGGCATGCTGACAGGACGGTGACAATTGTTGTTTCTCTGCTGCGTGTGACAGCGGAATGGGGGAGGGGGCAGCTCTGGCTGCTGGCTGAAGGAAGGGAAGATGGGGTCCATCTTGCACAATACAGAGCTAACTTAGCTAGCAGGCTAACGAAGCAGTCTCGATCCTTGCAAACAAACGCAACACCTCAAAATGTCCTATAACAAGCTCAAGACTAAAGTACACGTCGGGCCACACAGCTGGGACAAGCTGTCTTCAAAATTAAAGATGGCTTTGCTTTGCTAGCTAGATTGATAGGTTATTACATCACCTACCTAGCGAGTTAGCTTCGCTGGAATCCATATTTAAATGAAGGTTATAAAGACTATAAATCACAGATTGCTGTCACAACCCATTTTGAAACATAACCTGATGTAGTTTTGTGTTGTGCCGTGCACAGACAAATGGTGACAGTGCGCCATGTTCAAAGCACTGCGGGGGTTAACAAATGGCGCAGAAAAGCGTAGAAAAGGGAAACGATGTGTGGTTGTTTTGGTTTTTTTCTCCCATGACAAGGGTTGCTTTTGTTTGAGCTTCGATGCAGTGGAACTCGATCAACCTTGCAGCATGACGGACATTTCAACGGTGACTGTAAGCCAGCGACTCTCGGGCTGTTAGGCTTTTGGTGTCGTGCCTAATTCCCTGTCCGGTCCCTCGCTTCATTTGGGCCTTTTAGGGGTTCTGGACCGAGTCCCGGTGGCTTCTGCTGTTTTAAAGTCACACTAACATAGACACACACACTTCAGTGCCCAGAAACATACTCGTTGCACTACTCGACACCACTGTATGCGACAGGTTTTTAATCATAACAGGAGTAAAATATTTAATACACATCCCAACCCCCAAGGGTCTCGTGCGTTTATACGGTTTCATGCAGCACGCTAAGCCAGCTGTTTCACATTACCGACAGCGTGAGGGTGAAACTAATTATAGCTGGTGTCTGCATTCGGTATTTCGGGCTTGCCTCCGCGAGGTCCGGCACCGATCCGGTGCTGGCGTGATGATGGTGATGCACAAGGATCGCAAGACCTAGAGGCAGCACGACGTTGTCTCGTCAGAGGAAAACGTTCTGCGCCACTCTTTTCTCCCATACCTGACGATGATGTCATTGTGCTGGGGTGCCCCCCCTCCCCAAATTGCAGGACATGAGTGAGTGTGTGTGTGGAGAGGGGGTGATGGTGTCTGCGTACATGCTGCAGTGAAGAGGTATCTGTGTTATTAACACATTACTGAACTACTGTCTCTTCCTGTCTTTCCTCCCTCTCACTGTCTGTGCTCATCTCTCTGGCTTCCTCTCTAATCCCCCTCCCCCTCCCGTCTACCACCTATGAATTTGTGTCTTTTCCTCTGTCCATGTCTTTCTCTCCATCCCTGCTGCTTTCCTCCCTCCTCTCCATTCCCCTTTCGCTCTCCCCTGTGCCCCCCCGTTTCCCCCCTCTCTGTCTTTCTCTTTTGTATGCCTCTGCAGTCAGACGGTGGACTTGTTGATGCAAGAGTCGGGCTGCAGACTGGAGCACCCATCTGCTACAAAGTTCCGCAACCACATCATGGAGGGAGAGTGGGATAAGGTGTGTGTGTGTGTGTTTTTTTTGTCTCTGTCTTTCTGGCTGTGTGTCATTGTATGTGGCTGTCCATATTTGTGTGTTTGTGTGCACATGAATATGGCTGTTATGTTTAGAGGGGATTGTGTGTGTGTGCGCGCGCGCGCGCATCTGCTTCATAGGATAGAAGACTGGCTGTGTGTGCTCATGTGTGTTAGATCATCTATGGATTGCATCTTGGATGGTGTTTGTGTGTCTGTCTGTCTATGGTTTGAGGCTGTGTATGTGTGTTTGGAGTGGAAAGAGGATAAACATGTGTTTCCCATTATATCAGGGTTTAGGTGTCTAAATTTGTGTTTTCAACTACTTTTGTATGTGTGTCTGTTTATTTGTGTAAATAATTATGGATTATTTACTAGTTGAGGGGTGTGGTGAGGGTAAAGGTTAGTTCAGAGATGTCCTGTTTTCCCCATGCAGGGTTTTAGCCATAACTTACCTGAAACTATAAAGCTACTGTAGATAGGGTGAATAGGTTGATTGTGGATGTCCATAATGAAGGCACATTATGCACATCCTCTAATTAAGGGAGAGCTAGCTATGTTTACCCTGGCAACACTTAGCACTTGGACCAGGTCTCAACCCAGGTTGATGTAATGTCTGGAAGGGTAAACCCATGTTGTCTAACTCTTTGTGTGAGACAAGGGTCCATTTCAAAGTGAATAGCTTCACTTGGGTGGCTAACAACCCCACACCCAGCCTGTCTGATAATTGTTATGCAAAGAGTTTGTGAGTGACCCATCCTATCTGAATTGTCAAGACCCGGGATTAAGCTGTGTAAACTGACTTTGAATTGACAAATGAAGGGTTGAACATTAGTCAAAAAACTACGTCTCGACCCTGGTCATTGGTTTGAAAGTGTCAAAAATTGATGCAATCACAAGCATGACAAAGGTGATAGATTTGTCACTAGTTTTAGTTGACTTCTATCTACAGACAGCCATGAGCAATCACATCTTGACTAGTAAGGTTGCTAATGCCAATGGCAGCGAATGCTCTGATTGATGTTGCTTAGCTTACTTCAATAGTTGGCACTCATCTTCTTATTGCATGTTATGATAAAGTAAGGATAATTCTTGAGATTATCATTGTAAGGATTTGTCATGACCCTGAGCGCAAAATCAGATTAGTAGATATCGGACTACCAGTGGCTTGCCGTTGGACCACCATCACCTTTAATTCAACTTGTTGTGAATATTAGGAAGAACCATAAAATGTTATTAAAATGAAGGAAAATGTATGACTGAATAAATAAACAAAGTGTTTGGGGCACAATAGGCAACAGTGGGGCGTTTGTCGTAAACCCGCCAGTGGACCGCCGGAAAACTGACGAGCGAAACGCCAGCTGACCACCAGATCTGCCCCAGTGGGCCAAAAGTGGTCACCAGCCTCTTGCTATCTGAGGAATTCATGGTTTCATAACTATTGTTTAGTTTTAAATAGAGGGCTTTTAGTTTGTTTTGTTTTACAAGAAATTATGCTAAAAATATGGAAATTGGTTGTTGCAACTTAAAATTCAATGTTCTACTATGGTTTCATAATCATAATTATTGTCCTGCTGTAGCTGGCAAAAACAGCTACATACATCTGGACTAAGCTATATGTTTGTCCCACAATCTATGTTTTATTACTGGTTAACTTTTATGGCAACAACACATTGAGAACATCACTGCCCCTTGAATCATAGGAAGCCAAAACAAATGGTTTGTGTGAATCTTTTTAATCAAAGGTTGCATGGGTAAATTCTTGGAGAACAGAGCAGGAATTTGCATTGGTCTTTGCTGAGAATAATGACATGGCTTTTCTACTCTGGAGTCAGACTTGCCATCTTAATATTGGCAGCTTTGCTATTGATATCTTCAGTGGAGCAGACCCAGACCAAAGTGAACATAATGAATGTTGGCTTAGCAGAGCCTGGCCGAGGTCTGATGCCAATTCAGGCCTCAGGCAAGCAGGCAATTTGGAAGGCAGCGAGGACTGGAGCAACATCACACTTTTTAGCCCAATAAAAATAGGATGATCAGAGATGCAATTTAAAATAAGAATTCAGCTGCAATAGGTAACCCTAGTTTGTTCATTAGCATCTAGAAAGTGTGTGTGTGTGTGTGTGTGTGTGTGTGTGTGTGTGTTACTCTGTCATGTGGATATGTTGGGAGAAACTGCTGGACAGTGATTTTGTCTCTTCTGCCAAGCTCTTTGTGGATATGTGGTGTGTGTTGCTGTGAGCAAAGTGTGTGTGTGTGTAATACTGAACTCTCTTTTGTCTGTCCTCTGCTCTTTGTTACACAGGCTGAAAATGATCTGAATGAGCTGAAAGCATTGATGCACTCACCCAACGCCATTGTGGTAAGTGTTCACATGCACATGCACACACAGGAAGCAGTTTGTGGAACTGGTGTGTGTTTGTCACTGGAACCGTTCACTGTTTCGGTTTTGGAATGATTTTTCTCGTATGCCCTAAATTGTTAGAGAGAATTCTTTTTGTACATATCTGATGGACATTCTCAAACAAACACACACACACACACACACACACACAAAGCCCTTTCAGACATACGTGTAAGACCGGAGGTGGCGGATGTTAAACGGTGGGGCCGTATATCATAAACGGTCATATGGAAGTCCAAACTTAGCCGGTTGTTCTACTACTCCCCCCCCCCCCTAGTATTTCCTCCGGACATTATGTAAATGTGCTGTGTCTGAACGAAGCGTAGAACATGCGGTTAAAAATCATAGTGAGAGTGCGTGTCGGTGAAGTTTCTTTCGTGCGTCCATGTGGTTAAATCTGACTTAAATGCCAGTGTTATGATGGAGTGGCATAGTGCTGTCCAGAAAATCTCCGACCTGGAAAGATACTGACATCACGGAGCTACTGTCCATGAGGGCAGACCGCATTGTGATAGAACACATGAAGGGAATGGCAAGAGACACGTTCATGTAGCCTACAACTGCATCGCAAGGCCAAAGGAATTCAAAAGACCAAATCATCATAAGCAGAAGGCGCTGAAAAGGCAGTAGCCTACAGCGACGTCGTTGACGACAATAACAGGAGTATTTAATAAATTGTTAGCCAACACGGTCGGTTTTCTGTTCATTGATAGCCTTCTCATGACCTCACTGCTGAGCTCGCTGATATTTGTTGAGCATAAATATGCCTAGAGAAAATGAAAACGAAGAAAACCCAACTACGTAAATGCAATAGATACATGGGGAGAGGATGCTTTTGGAAAAATAAACCATGAAAAAACGAACCACTTCACTGGAGTTAGCCTACTGAATTGGCTGGTACCATAAAGTTTGTGCATGCTCTCTCCAACGCAAACCAGATTTGGGGTTCCATAGCCAAGTAATTCTGCTACATAACGTTGAAAACAGATAAATGTGTTTATTCGAAGCACACATACACATACTGTAGGTCAATTTCAAGTGTGCACTTACGTGACTACTTCAAGTATTAGCCTACACAATAGAGTTTTCTTCTTTAGCCTACATAATGCATACACTTAGTAAACAAACAGCAGCTGTGACAGCGGCCGCATATATTCTGCGTCATATCTCGCCTCTTGTGAACTCTTCAAGCCCCCACCCCTCACTCGACAACCACATGGAGATTCCTTAATGTGCGTGTATGTCGTTCACACATAGGTCAGTATAAGGTCCGCAGGTTAGCATCATATCTGAATCATCCGAAGGGTAGGACCTCCGTTTGACAAACCTCTGCATACTGTATACTCCGGATGTTATATCTGAAAGCCCTAACACACACACACACAGTTAATTTCCTCTCAACCAAGGAATGTAATGCAGACTGAGCAATGTATTGTATGTGTATACACACACACACACACACACAGACACAGAGAGAGAAACTCTGCTTGTGTAAACCCCAGCTTCAAGGCCTGATAGAACTTGCTGTCATTGAAATATTCTCAGAAAGCTTGTCAGCCAGTGCTGCTGACTTCAGTCATGGACAGATGGGAACTAGATGACATGTTGAACACTGTGTGTGTGTGTGTGTGTGTGTTTGGGGGGGATGGGGTGTCAGGATTGAGATTCCCCTGATGTAGGTCATTGGTTAGAACTAGGGTTAACCTCTAGGCTTAGGATTAACCTTTCCCCTAGCTGCTCTGCTCCACAGGGCTGCTTAGAGGGCTGATTGAAGGCTACAGAGGCCGAACACATGCGCTGGGTTTTTTTTTGGGGGTGGGTTCATGGGGACCCAGAGCACGGGCCATGGGGTGTTTTTTTCTCACCTTTATCTGCAGGTTACTGACCTGTTGTGTGTTGTGGACAGAGGCCGGGTCTCCAGTGGTGGGGATGGTGTTGTGGTATTGGTGCTTTAGCCAGTATGCAGGAGGATCGCTAGATGTTTAGCATGCCATGTAAGAAGCACACTGCTAGAGTTAGATATTGTAGCGGTTGTAAGTGAAACACAGCAAACGGGAAGCATGGGGGTGGCCCTTAGAACTGTGGTGCTACAGAACCACAATGTGGCTTCAAGAACAGTAGTCGTGCAATCCTAAGAACCACAGTGTTGTCCAAAAAAAGTGTCAAGTGTTGAAAAGGGTGTCTCTCTGTAATGGTTTGTGTGGCTATTAGGCACGTTGGGAGTGTGGTGACTGTTTTAGGCCTCGTACATTTATTAGTACGGTGAGGATGTTGAAAGCATACTGTGGGTTAGAGGCTTTTAAAACCATAGGATGGCTGGTAGAAGCGTAGTATGCTATTTATCACTCTGGTGATGATCGAACCATAGTATGACTGAAAGAAGCATAGTATACTGTTTTCAAGGTGGTGAGGATGTCTGAGGTAATTTAGAAGTGTTTGGGGGATATTGAAGCCATGTTGTTGTCATAATTTCAGGGTGCTGTTTTCTGGCATGTGTAGTGGTATGCATATGTTCTTGTGTTCTGTGGTGTGAGTATACTCAGTCCTGGCACAAATTTGGATTTGTGTGTGTGTGTGTGTGTGTGTGTGTGTGCACGTGTGTGTGTGTGTGTGTGTCTGTCTGGTCATCGTTGCCTGGGCTGGCCGTAGGGTGGGTCAAACCTGACAGACTCAGATAAGACATTGCCACAAGCCACTGGTACAATCGGTCCTCCCAGAGCAGTGCTGGACGGAGCTGATGTACACACACACACGCTCAGCCCTGCCCTGCCCAGCTGAGCCTTAAAAATGCAGTCTGCCTTTCTGCCAAAGGTTGCTGATTTCTTAGCTCAACAGCAGCCAATCGGATTCCACTCCTCCCATCATTACTCCTGAAGCTGCATGTTGATTGGCTCGATTTCTGTATGTCTCAGTCATACTACTTTGTATCCTATTTGCACAGCCAGGACTGTGTACTAACTCGAGAACAGATAAGGTCCTTTGATGAGAAGTTCACTGAATCCGTCCAGAAGTCTAAGAGTAGTTGACCAACCTTTGAGTGGACACAGCAGACTGCACGACACCACACGACACTGTCTGGTCAGGTCTGGTCAGGTGTTAAGAAAGCTGCTTCACTGGTGGTGTTATCAGTCTCACTATTGTTGGCTGATCTGATTCAAGTCATCCCCCTCTCCCCCCTCCCCCCCTCCTCAGCGGATGAAGTTCCTGCTCCTACAGCAGAAGTATCTGGAGTTCCTTGAGGACGGGAAGGTTCTGGAAGCTCTGCAGGTGCTGAGAGGCGAGCTCACACCCCTCAAGTACAACACAGACCGCATCCACGTCCTCAGCGGGTACGGCCAGCCAGTCAGATTAATCAGTCACCCTCACTGATCATCAATAACCCTCAAACTAGCCTGGAAGCAACCTGAGACAGGCCTATCTGATCACCTGTCATTTATAATCAGTAACCCTTGATCAGTCGAGCAACAACTACATCTACATTTGTTTTGCAGGCCAGCTGATGTGATTGGCTGCCTATATGTCATTCACATACAGTAGTTTTAGTGGTTGGTCGATCTGATTGGCTGCCTTTGTATGATTGACAGGTACTTGATGTGCAGTCACGCAGAGGACCTGAGAGCCAAAGCAGAGTGGGAGGGCAAAGGAGCCGCGTCACGCTGCCGACTACTGGACAAGCTGCAAAGTAAACACACACGTACACACATTCCGTAATTTACCAACTATTAGCCGCGGCTTATACATTGATTTTGCAAAATTTCTTCAGCTATGAAGTTAATACACGGGGGGCAGTTAATATGTATTAATATGGTTTTGTTTCTTTTAACTTGCATAAAACACTGTCCTGCGGCTTATAGACAATGCGGCTAATACACAGGACATTACTGTACCACATTGGTGACAACTGGACAAGTTGCGAGTAAAGACACATACTGTCACACATCGCACTGCTAACAACAGAGTGGTATACTCCAGAACAAGATAAGTAGCATGTTGAGTCTAAAGCCCAAAGTGCGTTCAAATTCAGCAAGCCATTCATCTCACTTTGCAGTCTACACCCCTGGACAAGCTGCAGAGGGCATACACACACACACACACACTCACACACAGATTCACATGCATAGACACACTTCTGCAGCCTCATCCAATTGTGCATATTCTTTTTAAGTTTCACACTGAATCTCACAGAAAATATGTATGTTCACTTGACGTGTGTGTGTGTGTGTGTGTGTGTGTGTGTGTGTGTGTGTGTGTGTGTGTGTGTGTGTGTGTGTGTGTGTGTGTGTGTGTGTGTGTGTGTGTGTGTGTGTGTGTGTGTGTGTGTGTGTGTGTAGCGTTCCTGCCCCCCTCAGTGATGTTGCCCCCACGGCGGCTGCAGACTCTCCTCCGTCAGGCGGTGGAGCAGCAGCGAGATCGCTGCCTCTACCACAACACCCGTCTAGACAGCAGTCTGGACTCCGTCTCTCTGCTGCTGGACCACGTCTGCAGCAGGTCAGCCCAACACACACGGTGTGATTTTAATAATTTGCTCGCGCGCACACACACACACACACACCTTGCGTCTTCTGCTTTTGCCTCACAAAAATAAACACAAGGCATGTTGCAACAGTCTAACTTTTCCCTAGTCACAGCATGGCGTAGAGAAAGGACAGAGCGAATGCCTGGGGCAGAAAAAAAGCATCTCGTGTGGACAGGACAGTGCCTAATCTTTTCCTCTTCAGCCTACTGTGGCTTCACTCATGAGTGATGCTCTGTCTGCTGCTGCTGTTATTGCCTCATTTACTACACTGGTGTGAGCAAAAGCCTATGGAGAAAAATGTTCTCCATGGTCCCATTAAACTAACACACTCTCTCTCTCTCTCTCTTTTTCTTGTGTGTGTATTACAGGAAGCAGTTCCCATGTTACACACAGCAGATCCTGACAGAACACTGTAACGAAGTTTGGTTCTGCAAGTTCTCCAATGACGGAACCAAACTGGCTACTGGTTCTAAAGACACCACTGTTATCATATGGGAGGTGGAACCGGTGAGGGACACAAGCATACACAGACAAAGTTCTTGTACTGATATACACTCACTCCCCATCACTCACGGTTCAAATGCCCTTTTTCATTGTAAAGTCTGGTAGTGGTAAGGCCCCACTCCAGTGATTGTAAATCCCCTCTCTGATAGGCCAGTATTGGTAACAGCCTTCTCTCTGATAGGCCAGTATTGGTAACAGCCCTCTCTCTTATAGGCCAGTATTGGTAACAGCTCTCTCTCTGATAGGCCAGTATTGGTAACAGCTCTCTCTCTGATAGGCCAGTATTGGTAACAGCTCTCTCTCTGATAGCACACGCAGCAGCTGAAGCTGTTGAAGACTCTGGAAGGACACGCCTACGGGGTGTCGTACCTGGCTTGGAGTCCGGATGATGCCTACCTGGTCGCCTGCGGACCTGACGACTGCTCTGAACTCTGGCTCTGGAATGTACAGGTATACACACACACACACACACACACACTTGTGCACACAAACACACGCACATCTGTGTCTCTTCAATGCCCTCCACATCATCCAGCATGTTTATCTAATGCAACACCTTGTGTGGCCGTTATCCTTTACATATTACATGTGGGGTCAATGTACTAAATTGGCAGTTATAACAGGCGAATGATGACACTGACCCTATTTTAAGAGAGAGAACAGAGCCGCCTAATAGACTTTTTGTCTGTGTGACTTAAGTTTGTGTGGGATTGGAAGTGTGCATGTTGCATGTGTATTTAATGTTATGTGTCTCCCCCTGGTGGCAGACTGGAGAGTTGCGCACTAAGATGACCCAGTCCCACGAGGACAGCCTGACCAGCGTGGCCTGGAACCCTGATGGCAAGCGCTTTGTCACGGGGGGACAGAGGGGACAGTTCTACCAGTGTGTAAGTTCACCTGCGTTTGTGTGTGTGCTTTTTTCTACTACAAAACAGAAGTTTGCTCTGCTCAGGGGGGTGCAAGTGGATGCAGGGTTTCTCTGCTCTACAATGTGTATGTGTGGTTGTGTTTGTGCAGAAGTTGTGTTTCACCTCTCACCTCTCGTGTTTGTGTGTGTATGTGTGTGTGTTTGTGTGGGCATGCTAGAGATTTCGTCAACTAGTTGACTAGATGGTGCTGCTGTCATGGACAAAATGGCTAAAAGCTAAATGGAATAGGCACTCTTATGTATGGGAGTACATTGCCTGAAATTAGACCGGTTCCACAATGACATGTGGGTTGTGTACAGCTGTATTAAAGTACAGTAAGAACACATCTACTATGGATAACCATCTAAAAGTTGAAACACCTGCTGCAAACAGCTGCACTAGCAGTATCGTTAGCACCTGCACTTTACCGGTTACATAACTACTAGTCGATAACTATTATGAAAAATGTGTCAACTAGTCAAAATCAGTAGTCGTGAAACCCCTAGCTCATTCATGTGTGCTTGCATGTGCATGTAGGAGAATTTTTGGGAGGGAGTCCATGTGTAGTGTCTCACCTCTCTAACGTGTGTGTGTGTGTGTGTGTGTGTAGGATCTGGACGGCAATCTTTTGGATTCGTGGGAGGGTGTCCGTGTGCAGTGTCTCTGGTGTTTGGGGGACGGTAAAACCGTCCTGGCCTCGGACACACACCAGCGAATCCGTGGATACAACTTTGAGGACCTCACTGACAGAAACATGTGAGATTCCGTGTGTGTGTGTGTGTGTCTGTGCTGCGCTGCATGTATTCTTTGGGAAAAATGCAAAAAACTGTCAAAAAAGAGCTATTCTGACTTAGTGTGTGTGTGTGTGTGTGTTGCAGAGTCCAAGAGGATCACCCTATCATGTCGTTCACTGTGTCTAGAAATGGAAGGTTAGCGCTTTTAAACGTAGCAACTCAGGTGAGCACTAAATGATTCTGAACTGTCTGTGTCTTTGTCAGTGTAGTTTTGTTTATGTGATCTCCTAGGATGTGCATGTCAGGGAGCAACCTGATTGTGTGGTGATGTGTTTTTAACCGTGTGTGTGTGTGTATAGGGTGTGCATCTCTGGGACCTGCATGACCGTGTGTTGGTGAGGAAGTACCAGGGAGTGACTCAGGGCTTCTACACCATACACTCCTGCTTCGGAGGACACAACGAGGACTTCATAGCAAGCGGCAGTGAAGGTACACACACACACACACACACACACACACACACACAGACACACACACAGATAAAAACACCTATTCAGACCTTTCAGACCACACACTCTCATTCCTTCTCTCGTTGCCATATGCACACTCACTCGCCTCTGTGTCTTAGACCATAAAGTGTATATCTGGCACCGGCGTGGTGAGCTGCCCATCGCTGAGCTCACCGGACACACTCGCACCGTCAACTGCGTCAGCTGGAACCCCACACACCCCGGCCTTTTGGCCAGCGCCTCTGATGACGGAACTGTGCGCATCTGGGGCCCAGCGCCTTTCCAGGACGGGCAGGAGCTTGACAGTCTCCACGGTAATCACACACACACACACACACACACACACACACACACACACTCACACACAGTGACAAGTTCATTATAAGTTTGTTTGCATTTATATGTGGCTGTGAGACCAACAGACTTGGGAAGATATAATTGGTTCTCATATCTCCTTTTGTCTCTCTCTTTCTTTCTTTCTTTCTTTCTTTCTTTCTTTCTTTCTTTCTTTTCCTTCTTCCTTCTTTCTCTCTCACTTCTTTCCTCTCCTTTGCTCCACAGAAAGCTGCAGTGGTATGGATAGTTGATGTTGACTGCTCTCGTTTGAATCCAAACCCGAGACAAACAAAAACAATCAGAATGGAACCGAGGCAAGATTCTCCACATCACCATAGCAACTTAGGAGCTGGGCGGCTGGAGGAGGTGGAGCCTGGAGGTGTCACTCTCTCCAAGGGGGAGGAGCTTTGGGCCTGAGAAAGTTCCCTTGACTACTCCTGTCAGTCACATACAGACACACAAACACACCCCACATCTTGACATGCAATATGTACACACACATACACACGCCGCAGGGAGCTAGAAGATTGTGTGTGTGTGTGTGTGTGTGTGTGTGTGTGTGTGTGTGTGTGTGTTTGTTTGTGTGGGATCGCTTTGGTGAGAAGTCAGCTAACCCTTGAGGTCTGAGGGTCCGAACCCCCCTCCTTTCACTTGGGGTTCAACTGCACAAACCTGCTTCCATTTGTTTGTGTGAGCGTGAGAGAGTGAGTGAGACAGTGAGGTTGTGGTGAAGTGTGTTTGTGATGGTGAGACTATTGAAGTGTGTGAGTGTTGATGTGTGTGTATATTCTTCCTTTTCGTACCAGCGTGTGTGTGTGTTGTGTGTTGTGTGTGTGTGTGTGTGTGTGTGTGTGTGTGTGTGTGTGTGTGTGTGTGTGTGTGTGTGTGTGTGTGTGTGTGTGTGTGTGTGTGTGTGTGTGTGTGTGTGTGTGTGTGTGTGTGTGTGTGTGTGTGTGTGTGTGTGTGTGTGTGTGTGTGTGTGTGTGTGTGTGTGTGTGGCTGTGGCTGTGGCTGTGGCTGTGGCTGAAAATGAGCTGTAATGATTTTATAGCTGTAGCTTTCGGGAGGCGCCCTCTCACAACCTTCACCCTACACCACCACACCAAGAAACAACCACACTGCCCGGCAGTTATGACATAAAACACGCAGGCACACACACACACAGATGTTGTTGGATGGCTGTGCAGGTGCTCTGAAGCCCCTCTCCTCCATGTGAATCCCACACCTCCTCCAGGCTCCTCCCTCTGGTTCAGTGTTCTGGACTGACTGACGTTCGTGTTTAAAGACTTTCTGTCGGTTTTTATGAGAATTTTGTTACTTTTATTTTAGTTTCTTTTTTTTTCTTCACATGATATCTTTTTTTTTTTTTATTTTGGTTGACCTCCTGTATTATCCTATTAAAATATAACCAGCCAATGACCACACTGATTTCTCATCTTTTCATTATTATAGTTTGAATGCATTTTCGTGTTTTGTTGTTACAGCAGGTCTTTTCCTTTTTACGGTTCTCTGACACGTCAATTAGTGGGGAGTCATATGACTCTAAGGTACAAGACGTACATCTGATGTGAGAAGACTGATGAGTTAAAAAGGAGCAGGAAGTCCATATGCCCCAGTCACATGTGCCATATTGCCCCAAACACCCCCCCAACCTTTGCCTAGAGTCCATGTCAGTCTTTGCTCTCTGTGGATCTCAAATCCATCCATCACCTTGAAGGAGAGCTGGGATTGGACTATGAGCCTGTCCATCACCGTGAGAAGAGTTGTGTTGGACCCTCCATCTGCACCTCCTCCGACAACCTTATTTCAAAGCCAGACCTCTGCAACCTGTCATGTCAGTCTGCTCATCTGAGTCTAGGCTTGCTAGAAATAGATTGCCTGAGATTTGGGTTTTAAATAGGGGGTTGGGGATACGTGTGTGGGGGGGTGGGGTAGGACGGGAGTGTGTGTGCCTGCTGCTGCTGCTCTTTGGGGCTGTGCTTTCTGTGTTTAATTTCAGACTGTACCATTTTTGTATCGTGCAGGAGTGTTTTCAATAAAGCCTTCTGGTTTTTGGGAAACCAGCCACCATGAGACCAGAAAACCGTTCTTTGCTGTGATTCCCATGGAAGCAGAGCACCCAGACTTCCTTTCCATGCCCGTTTTGTCCTCCTCCGTTTGTGATATTTGCACATTAAAACTTTGCAATTGTATTCCCTTTTGTGTGTGTCTGTCAGAGCAGTCGTGGAAAATCAATAGCAAACCACAATGTATGTTGTTTATTACAGCATCTGATCAGTACAGGTAGTATTCCCAAGTGCGTTTTGTGACAAACCTAAGTTAACTAAGACTGAGCCTGTCATGTCAGTCTGCTCATCTGAGTCTAGATAGATAGATACTTTATTGATCCCCAGGGGAAATTCAAAATATGCTAGAAATAGAAATAGATTTGGGTTTTAAACGTGTGTTTATACGTGTGTGTGTGTCTGAGTCTCAGGGCAACTGGTGAACCTCCAAAAAGAAGGACCCTATGGCTCTTGCTTTGCCAAGGGAAAGAATCCATAAAGTTCTTCTATTAATAGGTCTACGTGTTTCTCAGAGCACATCAACCCCTACTCACCACTTGCGTGGTCCGTTACACGTCAGAATGGGTGGCTCATGCTCACAGACGTGACAATGAAGAAAGTGAAAACCATCTTAATTGCTGTCTTTTCTGCTTTTCAACAAGACGCAATCATCAAGACAATTTTAATGGTTATGGCGGAACTGTAGTAGACCCCTTTGATCTCTAGACAGGTTATATGTTGGCTATGTTAAGTAGGGCCTATAATATAATAAAGTGAATGGATTTCATTAATAAACCAATGCACCAATACCCATTCTCTTATTGGGATGAATGACGGTATTTATCAGTGGTTGACCAACAGGGGATGAGTTCCACTGCCCCCTAGTGTTAGGAGGTAACAGAAAAATAGTACAGATGTAGATCTGGAACAGACTGTTCAGAAATTTCGTTCAGAAATATGCATGGGAATCAAGAAGTATGCTTGTTGGAACAATATCGAGTCCTTATCCAATATAACCACAGTTTAGCCAATCAATGTCTAGCCCTTCTGTGTATCTGTGCTCCTCAAATGATCAGATCAGAGCTCTTGATCTCAATCAGATGCCGCACTCTGAATTGCAGCAGCTCATGGCCCTTTATTACCTGTTTTTTGTTGAGCTACATATTGCATTAGTAATGTTTGTGGAAACGTTTCTGGATCGACCGGTGGTCCCAGTACACACGGGCTCCCTCTGCTGTCGGCGGCACGAGACAAATTCCAGCTGGTCGCGCTTCCGTGAGGGTTTGCGAATTCTCCGGTCCGCGTGGAAAACCGCTTAAAAGAACAAAAAGCGAATCGGGAATTTGGTGGCCGCCCGTGACGGCAAAGCTGTCTTTCAGCCCACGAAATCCTGGTCGAAGACCGACGACGGGAGAGAGCTTTGGTTGGTCATTATTTGTCTAATTCGTTTCACCAGGAGATTCTCCGGATCGACCAGGCCTTCATTCCATCCTCGGGCTCGCGTATCTCCATCATCAATCGCCTGTCATGGGGGACACCGGTAGCGAACGCAGCAACGCGTCTCAACTCCCACCTCGTTGCCCTTGTGGATTCTGGGGGTAAGAAATGTGAAGCTTATTGCTAGGGCGTTGATAAAACCGTTCTCCACCGAATCTCCGGATGACCGGTAGTGTTATTGTTTATAGCAAGGCAAGGCTAGGTGGGGGTTGGGTAACTGTGCTGCTGTAGGCTACTTTGAAGTTTTGAACAGCATAGATTAAGCTAATACTTCTGTGGTTCGACGTAAATAACCATTGCGTTTAGACGGTGCGATTTAGGTTTTTACACATGTAACTTAAGTAAACTTCGATAGTAAAGATAGATAACAATGTCAAGGCAAAAGTCGTGGGACATATGCCATGAAAACGTTTGAAGGTCTAGCCTAATCTTGTTCTCTGTTCTGTGAACAGATAGGCCTGTTTGTAATTGATTGATGAACGTTATCATTGATCTTACACGTTTCTTAGGATAAAGGATGGGCTGTTTGTGTATGTGTGTGATGCTTAGGGAGGGGACAAGGTGATGAGGTGTGTATATAAGTGTGTGTGTGAAAGAAAAGATTAACTATTTTTGTTGTGAATGCTAGGTGACTGCAGATTGCACTCAGGTGAATTGAAGTGTTGGTTATGTTCAACCAGCACAATGAGCTAGACTAGAATATCCTGTGGTGTTCCAGTGTCTTCCTCCACCCACACACACACACACACACACACACACACACACACATTGGGTCACTCAAAATCACCTTTAACTAAGTGGAACCTACGTAGGCTGTTCTGATTTGACAGATTGGCTGATTCTGGTTAAGTGGATACTCATTGTGCACTTCAGTCGATTCTGGCCCGATCTTACAGATAAAAGCTGGTCGCTTCTCAGTGGCAGAGAGCGCAGCTGTTTAGGACCCAATCTGATGTGTAGAGTTAGCTTGTATGTCTGTTCCTACTGTATGGAGCTGTTGCACCCAGAACACTAGAGGGCACTAGCGAAACTCACATATCAGCCATATATAGAGAGAGTTTGGCCAACTAGGGAATTTAATGGGTGTCATGTTGGAGACCAATATTTCTGTAAGGGCCTTTATATCGACAAACGTTGATTATAATATTTATATGCGTGTTATAATTATGAAAATAAGCTACTTATTTCAACATAGCATATTCACCCCATAGGGTTATGCTGTGTAGAGTCATCTGACGTTGGTATCCAACATGGCGAGAGATGGCCACACTCTGTATACGGCTCTGTCGCATATCAGTTTGAGTGAATGTAGTCAGGGCTGACAAAGTCTTGTGACACCCTGACATTTCCCTCAGCATAACCTGTGTGTGTTTTCTGCAGATCGAGTGAAACCATGAATCTGTGCTCCAAGTGCTTTGGAGGTGAGTGTGTCTCAGTGATATGCTCCTCTGTTCTCAGCTCCTCTTTTCCTCTCCCCCCGCTTGTCCTGTCTTCTCTTCTGCTCTCCTCTCTTATCAACTCCTCTACATCCCCTACACTTTCCACTGCTTTTCTTTCTGCTCTTCTTTCCATCATTTCTTCTGTCATCATCTCTCACCTCATCCTCCTCTTTGCTCTACTTCCCCACTTTTTTGTTCTCCTGTCTTTTCATCTCTACTTGAATCCCTCTTTCTGCTTTCTCGAGGTCCTTTATTCCTCCAGGCACAGCAATGAAATAGTTTGCATAACCAGTCATGTCAGTTGCTCAGGAGAGCAGACAAACAGCTCAAGGGAAAATAAAACTAAATTTAAAATTAACCTTTATTGCTCTGGGACATTTCCACAGCTCTTATAGCCCTGTTCTTCAGAATACTAAGCCAGGGTGTGTGATTATATTCCGTGGTTAATTTTCTGTTGTGACCTCATGACTTCCTGTGTCTATCAGATGTTCAGAAGAAGCAGCCAGAAGACGACTGCAACGCTAAGTCCCACCCAAACACCAACAGAGACCAATCCCCAGCATTTGACCATGAGACAAGCAGTAGTAATAGCCAATCATCATCCTCAGATCCAGTAGTCCCAGACATGCCATCCAGTGAGGCTGTGCCTGCCCCAAATCCCAGCCCTCCAGAGGGTAAGAACCTCAGCCCATGGTCACGTGCCTTACCCATGCACTGTCAGGTGGCTAGATACATGAAACTTGGGTTCTGATGTGGCACCATAAGTTAAAGGTGAACCAGAGGAGTTCACTTATTTGAACCTTTTGTCAAAAGGAGTGATGAGTTGAGACCGTGAGCAAGTTGTTATAGCAGCCATAAAGCAATGAAAGTCTGTAAGGTTTTCACTGTTTTAATCATAAAAACAAACCTGAATTTACATCAGCAATATTTACCAGCCTCTTTTGGTGTGTGTGTGTGTCAAAGATGAGTGTGAGAGAGAGAGAGGAAGGTAGAGTGGAAAAAAGGAGACGCTGAGAAAGATAGAGAACCAATTTTGTGTTTGTGTGTGTCTGATGATGAGGTGTGTGTGTGTATTTATAAGAGCTGTGTGTGTGATGTGTGTGTACTGTGTATGTATTCATAAGGAGTGTGCGTGTGTGTGTGATGATGAGGTGTGTGTTGCTCTGCTCTCGTCAACAGAATCCTCCAGCACAGACTCTACCCACAGCATTCTACACACGCCCACCAAACGCACCTGTGACTCAGGTACTACAGCTGTGTGTGTGTGAATGTTTTTTTGTTTTTGTTAAATGTTTTTGTGTTTGATATATGAAAACAGTAAAATCTTGTTTTAGGCACTGTATGAGGTCTCTCTGTGTGCGAGAGAGAGAGAAAGAAGACTGTGCAAAATGTACTCCTCTCTTCCATCAGACTGGATCTTACTGCGTGTGTGTGTGTGTGTGTGTGTGTGTGTGTGTGTGTGTGTGTGTGTGTGTGTGTGTGTGTGTGTGTGTGTGTGTGTGTGTGTGTGTGTGTGTGTGTGTGTGTGTGTGTGTGTGTGTGTGTGTGTGTGTGTGTGTGTGTGTGTGTGTGTGTGTGTGTGTGTGTGTGTGTGTGTGTGCGTGCGTGTGTGTGTGTGCGCGCGCGCGCGCGTGTGTTCCAGACTGTGGCTCTGAGAGCGATGTCTCACCAGAAAAGAAAGCTTGTCTTGGGGAGGGCTTAAGTGAAGGAGAGGGCTCCAGAGGTGGATCCAAGCAGAAGAGGCGTAGACGTTGCCATCGCTGCCACATCAAACTGGAACTGGTGCAGCAAGAGCTGGGGTCCTGCCGCTGTGGTGAGACACACACACACACACCTTCAATTACATACGCACATACCTAATAATCACACATACAAACATACCTAATAATCACACATACACGTGCATGCATGCATACACATAAAACCTTAGAACCTTACACAATACTCACACCTCACAATCATATGCACACTCATACCTTACACACACACACACCTTACACTTATATTTGCACTTCACAATCATATATGTCACATACACACGCAATCACATACCAAACAAACAAAAACATGTTCACAAACACACCTACACACACCCTCAATCAAAGGTCATCTGTATCTCTTCGCCAAGGTTATGTCTTCTGCATGCTGCACCGGTTGCCGGAGCAACACGACTGCATGTTCGACCACCTGGGCCGCGGCCGTGAGGAAGCGGTGCTGAAGATGGTGAAGCTGGACCGCAAGGTGGGCCGATCGTGCCAGCGAATCGGAGAGGAATGCTCCTGAGTCCACGCCCATAGTGGGAGGAGATTGAACATGAAGGGGGAGGGCAGAGGAACAGGGGGGTGGTGTGGGTTTGAGGCGGTATTGAGACTCTCTGAGCAGCCCCTACGCTGCAAGTCCACTGCAGGGCTGGGACCCATGGACTGGACCTATCTCTTGCAGAGGTGCAGAACTGTCCACTTCACTGTAGTAGGCTACACCTGCGCTTCCAGGCAGCAGAGTTGTGTGGGGGGCATACTCACCTGAGCTGCACCATGCCTTAATGCACAGGGGTGAGGGACGAGCCCCTGTCCTCTTCCACTCTCTTGTCTGTCTGTCTCTCTCTCTTTCTCTCTCTCTCTCCCCCACACACTTCTTCGATGGCTCCGCCCAATCATCTTACCTCTGGAATGACTCCCACTGACCCTGAAGGCTTTTAGAACATGCTCAGGGGTCAGGACATGATGACCCCCTAACCTTTTGGTCCAGGAGATCGTACTGCCCTGTGACTACCAGGCTTGTGTGTGTGTGTGTGTGTGTGTGTGTGTGTGTGTGTGTGTGTGTGTGTGTGTGTGTGTGTGTGTGTGTCGCACTAAGAGGATGATGCTATATAATTTTTAGGGTCAAACTCTTATTCAGTGACTGAGTTGAGACGCCCTTTAAGAGTCATGTTGCCGGGAGCAACAAGGGCCACTCTGGCTCCTCCTCAGCGCAATGGACTGATCGCTCTGCAGTGCTGTGTCTCGTTCCTCTTCTCTCTTTCTCACAGCCCATCCCACTCTCACTCACATCCTTCCTACATCGAGGAGAGGGCTGAAGAGTACAAGGATATTTTCTCTATCTGATTTGACATTGAACATTTTTATTTTATCACAGTCATAATGATGAGGCCCCAGTTGATGTATGTTCCAAGTCAAAAACTGCTAACTTTATTTAAACCTGTAATGTTACCTTTACTCCTACCATGCTCCCCATCTGTGCGGGAATGTGTATGTAGTTAGAAGTTTGAAAAAAGAGCTTAATCCTGTTTGATTTGATCGTGATTGAGTTTGGGGGGTGGGGTGGAGGGTAAATAAAGCTGATTGGCTCAGGTATGTGCTAGCTTCTGAATTTTTATGATGTCATATGTGACATTGAAGATATATTGTACAGTACTACTGCACTAACAGACAGACAGACAGACAGACAGACACTTTATTAATAGTGAGGGAAAGTTAGGCAGTTAGGTTTAGGTGTAAGACTAGTGCGTTAACTATCTCCATATTGGGCTTGGGAGTGTGAAACATTCCACTAAGAGAAATATGGCCATATATTTGTGAAAGAATGGGTTATTCTGTGGAGCTCAGTGAATGCATGTGTGGTATTGTCATGTGATGCACAAAGCAAGGTCCATAAGGACATGGTTGGGTGAATTTGGTGTGGAAGAACTTGACTGACCAGCACAGAGCCCTGACCACAATCCATCGAACACCGAGCCAGGCCCCCTCGTCCAGTATCATTAGTTGACCTCACAAATGCTCTTCTAAATGAATGGGCAAGAAATCCCACACTAAAGATGCACTGATATACCGGCCCATATATATGAATATTTTTCCTTCCACTGTACTAAAGGGAATAATTAACCGCAAAAACAAAGTAAACAAACAAAGAAAAATATATTGTATCAGGCATTGGTTAAGTTGTTATTTCATACATTGGTATCGGCCCAGAATTTCCCAGAATTTGCCCAGAAACAGACACAAGCCAAAGCTTTTCTGGGAAGCCTTTTGGTCTTTCGTGTCCCAAGACTTTAATCCATATGTTGTAGGTCACAGAAATGCAAGGCCTAGAAGTCTATTATAAATGCCCATATAACTGCATACAAAAGTATTTGTAATAGCATGGTTGCAATTATTATAAAGATGGGGCGCTGTGGTGCAGCAGGCTACAGCGCCCGTACCATAGACGGGTCCGAGTGCCCACAGGGACCCAGGTTCGAATCCGACCTGCGGTCATTTCCCGATCCCACCCCATCTCTCTTTCCCACATGCTTCCTGTCACTCTCTACTGTCCTGTCCTAATAAAGGCAAAAAAAGCCCAAAAAATATACTTTAAAAAAAATATATATATTATTATAAAGATTACCAGACCAAAGTAAAATGTCAAAGGGAATAATTTTGGCGGCATTGTGGTGCAACTGTAGCCCGGTTGACTAGTGCAACTGGTTACAGCGCCCATACCAAATGTGGGTCCATGTGCCCACGGGGACACAGGTTCAAGTCGGCCCGGGTCATTCCCCGGTCCCACCCCATCTCTCTCTCACTTCCTGTCACTCACTATTCTATCCTGTCCGATTAAAGGCATAAAAAGTCCAAAAGTATATATATTTTAAAAAGTGAACAATTTCAATCCATTTGCTCCTTTCTGTCAGCATATCTGTCAGTCTGCCAGTGTTGGACCACCAGCATAATAGTCACCAGCAAACCAGTCTGAACACCGGAACGAGTAAACACGTCTCATATAACGGATTAAATCCGTTATATGAGAGGAAAAAAGAGTATGACCCATCGGACTACTAGTATTTATTCATGTGCCCCTGAGACTGCATGGATGTTATCTCTTGTAGTC
The DNA here is from genome assembly GCF_046254945.1 of Alosa pseudoharengus. Lineage (NCBI taxonomy): Eukaryota > Metazoa > Chordata > Actinopteri > Clupeiformes > Clupeidae > Alosa > Alosa pseudoharengus. The sequence goes on from NW_027468859.1 coordinate 15,031,062, forward strand.
TGGGTTTAAAGGAGTGATCCGTATTTATAGAAATTAGCATTTTACCAATGATTGAGGTATACTTTTATCCAGGGATAAGAGTGCAGTCACCTTCAGGATCTTCATTCTACGGCTCTCGAAAATCAGACTGCCATAAGAGTATACAGAACAGTCCAAATACTATGTAGGCCTACATAGAGGACTACCCCTTACAAAAACATAACTGCAGTTATACTGATTGTGATACTCAGAAAACTGCAGTTTTGACACTTGAAGTAGTGGAGCTATGTTCTGTAAAGGTCAATGCCATTTTATCTTTCTATTGTACTTTACTTCATGCCATTCACCCAGGGCCCACTGTTTATTTTGAAATGGCTGCATGTCGAACTTACCTGCATGTTAAATCTAACAAACCATGTCATTAACAGAGCCCGTGGATCACTCCCTATTAAAGGGACACCAGGCAAGCTTGATGCTTTTTCTCTACGAAACTCCCCCTCGCTCAGTCTGAAGCTTTTTTCCTTTTCTTTGCATCTTCCGTCAAGGGTTTTCGCTGCTTCTTCACTGGCTCTGCCATTATACACACGTTTGCAACAATCGCTAGAGTTTCGTTAGCCTGCCTCTGTGCTGTTAACCTGACTCCGCCAGATGGATTTGCTCCGCATATCCATCTGGGAACTTTTCATTGAAGAACTTTTGGGAAGGGGCGGACATACTGGTTAGTTGATTGGATAAACCATCTGTCTATCACCACCTTTGTTGGTTATCGACGGGCCAAATCAACCAATTAGATGAACAAAGTATTCTTCTAATGCCGTTTAACATACAATTAAGTTAGGTAACGTGACAAACGTTAAGATGTTTTAACTTACCATTTATGAACCTAATCAACGACAATTCCCATCAAGTTTTCACGGTAGGCCCTACACTTCTGAGGATAGTATATTCCTCCATTATGAACTGGAATCAGCCGTGGAGGATGTCTGTGTCGTTCATTCCTCCCAGCTGCATGGCTGAGACTCATAGCTTCACAGTTTACCCAGGAATACTTTCTAATTTGAATAAAACTTGCGCGATAGCTATGCTCATCTCTGTGGATGCCGTCATGTTGTTCTTTGCGTCACACCTCAACCCGCCTCAAAGCCAATGCTGATTGGACGTTCGTTTGGTGAACTGCTCCAAATTTTCTTTAACGGAAAGTATCCTGACTGATCTGCGAGTGAAACCCTGAAGCTCACGAGATCAGGATGGTCTCACGAGGCTACTGTGCTGTATGCAGGATGTAAACTGATCCTGCTTCGGTCGGCGGGTAGGATACACCGAACTTGCAAGTGGGATATTCTTCTTACAGGCAGTAGGGGCGGGCGAGTGAGTCTTCATTCGCCCTGTAATGAGTCATTTAACCATATACCAACTTACGAAGAGGATTAATTAACACGAAAACGTTGCCTGGTGTCCCTTTAACTCCATTGTAGCCTACCTGCAATCTGTTGCAGTTCCGCTAGGGACGATCACGAATAAGTGCAAAAACAATAGGGGTCTATGGGGCTAGACGGCTAAATTTGTCTCTTTCACCTGGTTGTCGTTGAGAAATTGAAGATTTGATTGTGGTTTCTGCAAGCTCAATATGGATTATAGGTCTGTCATTAGGCAGATAATGTCTAATAAGACTCCAAAACAACGAAGAAAACATTAGTCTACTCCATAGACTCACAAATACATGCGTAAAATACACTGTCCGCCCGCTGGTGGTGTGTGGTAACGTCACACCCACAGCAAATGTATGAAACCCTTCGCCTCAATAACTGCTACAGCAATAACGAACAACTACCAGTGCACCACCTTGTTGTGGAGGGATTTCGGCTTGTTCCGCTTGGCAACACTGCTTTATGGTTTCTCGGCTTACCAAAAAGGCAAAAGCAACACAAACGAGCTCTTTTACTGTCTATGGCTCTGAAGCGTCTTCCCCGATGATTTAACTTCCGGGTCTCCTTTTAACACAAAATTGGAAGAAGGTCAGAGCTGATGATAAAAATATGCTTTTAGCTACGATACGGTTAATTGTTTTAAATTCAATACAAAATCACTGTCTTCGTCAATGTATTATCCGTAAAAATGTGATACTCAAATAGGGTGCTCACAAGTTACTTCCGCGAGCCGTAAGGTCACAGCAAAAATGGCGGCGCACGGGATTATGAAGTCGGTATTGACATGCTTTTCAAATGCCCAGCGCATTGTGGCCAAAAGTAGCTGCTTTACCACATTACAGAATGTGAACCGCTTGCCACAGCTCGCCGTATTCGGTCATGTTCCTAGTCGTGGGATCGTAAAAGGTAAGTGCCTTTTGTTAATCACTGAATGTCACATGTAACGTTATAGCGGTCAGCAACCTATGCAACCTCCATGTAAGATCTATCTGAGAATTTGGCAGTAACACTAGGAAATTTTTCTATAGATGGGCTCTGGCGGCCCCAAACCTTTTCCTTTTTTACTGGCCCACAAGCCGTTCGTGCTTGCGATTTGTTCTTACACATGGCATGGCATTTTCATCAACCGTTTATTCTAGGGGACATTTTTTAATTAAAATGTTAAATGCCTCTTCCTTTTCAGTGGTGGAGAAACAGGAGGGTAAAACAACAACTGTGAGTAAACAAGTCTTTGCATTATTACTTAATGTCAGGAGTTTGTGACCAGTTAACCTCCCTTGACCAGCTAAAGGGTTTCATTTGGAAGAATACCGGTGTTGCACCAAATTCTGTGACCTGTCGAATTTTGTGACTCTAGAGGGCGCTGTTTTATTGGAGTCTATGAATGTACTGAGCTGTACTGACACACTGATGAGGCAATTCTGTTATGTGTATAACTCTTCTAATAAACTTTGTAAATTTTTGAAACATGGAACATTGACTGGGTGTGGGTGTATTATTCTAGAGTAGAGCTAAAGCCTACCCCTCACCACTCCAGTGAAGAGGTGGACTTCAGCAGGACAGGTCACATATGTTGATAGGCTACTGTCAAATTATGTTACCCCACTATAACTCTGCAGAAATGGACTGATATTGTACATTGTCATTGACATCAGCAAACACTTTATTTACAATATACTTTTTGGCACCTCAAACAATACAATACAATGGCAATACAAACTTAAGGAGGCAGTTAGTGACCTCCACAGCATTTTTTTCTGCAGTTACAGTGACATAATTTGACACTTGCCTATCAAAATATGTGACCTGTCCTGCTGAAGTCCATCTGTTCACAGGAGTGGTGAGGGGTAGGCTTTAGCTCTACTCTAGAATAATACACCCACACCCAGTCAATGTTCCATGTTTCAAAAATGTACAAAGTTTATTAGAAGAATTATACACATAACAGAATTGCCAGTTATGTGCCAGAATTGTCAGTGTGTCAGTACAGCTCAGTACATTCATAGACTCCAATAAAACAGCGCCCTCTAGAGTCACAAAATTCGACAGGTCACAGAATTTGGTACAACACCGGAATGTGTGCCTTCTGGTACTTGGGTAAAGTTAGACAGAATGGGCAGATTCGCGTTTTGCGGTTCAATAAATCATATGAGAAATGTTTTCATTGCACAATAGAGAGCTCTATCTAACCGTAGTAGGGTAGACAACAAGCTACAACCCGGTTTTCATCCGAAATAACCGTGTATGTGGATAAATAAAACGCATCCCTGTGAGCATTCTGCTTTCAGCCGAGCGTCTAGGGACCGTCTACAAATTGCAAAACCGAAAGTGGATACAAATACATTAAATAGCTCACTGTCATTGAGCCTAGTGCTTCCAAAATCATAGCACAGTTAGTGCTTCCCTAGCAACACACTATAGTGTATACATAGACAGTAAAAGAAATGGACGAACAGACTCCGTCGTTTTCAATGGGAGGGCACTGAAGGTTTTTTCAGTTGGCTTGCCATCGTACTGCGCAGACTCGCACTTAACTTCGTGACGTTAGCCATCGAACTGAATCTTGTAACTCCTATGATAGATGGTTCACATAGAAATTCTTCTCACACTTCTTTCACCTTCAAAGTCATCAAAGTTAAACATTTATTTATGTATTATTATTAATATCATCCTAACAAGTGATATCAAGTAGTGTTAATGTTGAAACTACCAGACATGATTATCTTCAAACACAATCATGGTAAAACAAAACAAAAAAGTTATAGCCTTCGTCTTTCTACTTTTCCGACCTACAGTCAATCCATTGAAAACCTCGTTAGTGCCGTTTTTTTATTAGGTTTACTTCTATGTAATGCTTTACCTTAACATACAATGGTATTGGGGCGGTGGTAGTGTAGTGGTTAAGGAGCTGGGCTAGCGTGCAGTAGCCTGAAAGTTGTCGGTTCAATTCCCGGCTTCCACCCTTGTGCCCTTGAGCAAGGCACTTAACCCCAAGTTGCTCCGGGGATAATGTGATCCATTGTGATATAGCTGACATATATAAGTCACTTTGGTCAAGAAGTGTCTGCTAAATGTAATGTAATGGTATTGTAAGCTACATAGCTTTGTTCATGAGTTTCCGTGCTGGCAGGACTTAGCTTCTTATCCAAACAATACGGTTATCTCCCTACTGTGCGACAGGCATAATAGTGTCCTATTACGTCAAACGTTAGCTTCCCTACAACTGGGCTCGCTAACTATACTTCTTACGAGAACCTCAACGTTACATACGAGGTAGTTGAGCCTGTTTTGCCTTCTATTGTTTATGTGGATAATACAGAAGCTACAATGTCGGCACAGGATATATGTTATATGAAGTTATGGGAGTTCAAAAAAATCCTAAATGAATGGGCGTTATATGGGGTTAGCAGAGAGTTGATAACCACTGCTCCATGGATACTTCTACTTCCGGGAATTCGCCTGCCCCCTTGAGTGTATACACCTGCCAATTACGGGAAAAACGGACTCACCCTATTTATATATTTTTATTGGGGGTAAAATTCAATAGCTTCACTGTCATTGAGCCTAGTGCTTCCAAAATCACAACACACATCTAAGGCCTCACTAGCAACATACCACACCAGCTAATTATGGAAAAACAGACTCACCCTATTTATAATCTATTTTTAATGGTTGAAAAATGCAATAGCTTCACTGTTATTGAGCCTACTCCTTCCAAAATCACAACACACATCTAGGGCCTCCCAAGCAACATGCTACAGCAGGTAATTATGGAAAAATGGACTCGTCCTGGGATTTTTCAGTTTAACACAGGAGTCACTTTATTAAAGCCCGGTTATAAAAATAAAAAGGGTAACCTATATAAGTGTATTTCCTGTCATTTGTTTTCCATCTTGTTTATGCCCCTGTTGCCCTGTATTGAATATCTAATTGGATATTTAATCTGTATGGACATTTTTACATATGTTATGGGTGTGGGAGAATGGATCAGCTGGTTGTCAAAACAGTCAGCTGATTGCCATAGCCGTCAGCTGACGGCCCTATCAGCTGATGCGCCAAGTTTGAAAGTCTTTAAAATCGAGGAAGCGAGAGGGAAAGGGAGACGAGTATTACGCTCGGAGACCATTGGAGACCTGGCGATTTTGTGACTACAAGTGCACTGGATTAAGCTAGTGGTGGAAGTAGCTAAAGGCCACTGTTTACCGGGCTCAAGGACTACACGGAAACAACAACCGATACCCGTATCCTACGACAAGCCGGTGAGACTGATCAGTTCGTGACCTGGAGTCATCAGTTTTCTTTTTGGAGAACTTCATTGCGATAATTAAGACTGGTGTCGGGATTCTTCAGTTATCTTTTCTTGCTGGATTTGTGCTGGAGTTGTAATGTGATAGTGAGAATATAGGCCTAAAATTGAGTGTGTGTTTATTTCAGTTAGAGGGAGTGACTGTTGATTCTCCTGATACACCTGTGCCACCCAACCCTTCAGCCCACTGCCCCATCTACAGATGGAACCTCCAGAACAAATACGACTACACAGTAAGTGTTCCACACATTCAACAATCAACATGGGAAGAGCCCTGGGTAGTGAATGAACAGTGCCCTTCCACTCACTTTGGATGTAAATGTGTTAAAGTATTAAATATACTTACTTTCCTCCCTCAACATTCAAGGTCTTACCCAGGTATCTTCAGCATTCAAGGCCTTACCTATGTATCTAACAGTCCTCAGTTGCAGCACAGCTGCCGCCCATGTCACCTGTGTGGTGTAGATACCAGACTCGATTGCAACTTCCAATGAGGGTTAACATGGTGCCAGGCCATCGCCTTTTTCAGTGTTGGGGGAGTCACCACTACTCAGTCAAATGATCCACTCTGATTGGAATATGTTGCTTATCATAACACTGTCTAAGTTTAATGTGTGATTGTGTGGGTCCCTCTGTTAGGAGGTGCTGATGCCTGGTCAGTTCATCCGCTCTGATGGAGATATGAGGTGTATTGCATTATGCTATAAGACAGTGTAAGTTAAGTGTGTGTGTGTGTTTGTGTGCGCTTTCCTCCATTAGGACGTGCTGCTGCTCAGTCAGTTCATCCGCTCCGATGGGGGCATGTTGCCACGGCGAGTAACTGGACTCTGCACTCCTGAGCATTACAAGATTGCAGCCTGTGTCCGCATGGCCCAGCGAGCAGGTATGTGTGTGTGCATGCGCGTGTGTGTGCACATGAACATTTGCCTTGAGTTTTCCGTGAACATTTACAAACACTCCCAAGGAGTTAGTTTTCCCTGAACATGTTGGGAGTCGGACGGAGAGTTGGACCGATGCCTTAAGGATATTTCAGTCTGGATGAAAGATCGCCACCTTCATCTTAATCTCTCAGAAACTTTTGGTGTTTCCAGCTAAAACAGCTATTCCCCAACAGATTAATATCCAGCTTGACTCACCTGGGCCAGAGACTTTCTAATGAGACACAGCACTCAAAAAATCCTTCATAGAAAAGCATGGGGTTAGTTTGTAACGCCAATATGGCCGTTGTCTACACATATCCCACCCCTTCCTCGGCAAAACGTCAACATGTGAATACATTGAGCCAGTCATGTGGTGTGATGTGAATACATTGAGCCAATCATATGGTGTGTTGTGAAGACATCGTGCCAATCATGTGTTGTGAACTCGCCGCAGGAGCAAGATTGGTGTCATGAAGCCTTGCGCACGCGCATTTCTGCCGAATAGGATGCCCAATGAGTGCCCAAAAAGCGTTGCAATATGGCCGCCGAGTGGAGGGACGACACTGACCAGATCTGCTCCCTGCTATCTTAATTCAATGATCAACATATTGATTCCCAACTGCCCACTGCGGTCTTCTGATGTCTGTTGTGTCGACCAGCCATAAACACTAGGTCAAATTCAAGACTCTTTTCCTCCGTGGTTCCTTGTTGGTGGAATGAGTTGCCCAGTGTTCTCCGTTCCTGTGATCGTTCTGGGTCTTTCAAGAGGAGTCTAAAGGCATATCCGTCATATCTTCAACATGCACTTCGTTTATTAAGCCTTTCCTATGCGTTATGGTTTGTATATTATATTACTTATTTATTTTCATTAGGCTATTGATTGAATTGCTATTGTTGTTTATTACTGCTATTTTCCTTAATATAGTGTTACCAACTTTTTCAGTTGTTTACTGTTAAATGTAACTTTGTATTGTTTGTGTATGTCGCTTTGGACAAAAGCGTCTGCTAAATACCATAACCATCTGTTCAAACAAGTATGTTCGCCATTCTGTTCAAGAAATTTTATCACACCTCATGTGTGTGTACATAGACCAGCGACCAGATATGTGTACATGGCCCAATGAGCACATCAGTCTTTGTGTGCTAGTGTACTTGGGTGGGCATCTGTCAATCTCAGCAGTCTGATGATATATTCCCTTAAAGGTGCGATTTGTAGGATTGTTACCGAACGTTCTGCAGGCCAAAATCAAAACACTGGTGAACGTTCTCAAGACTACCAGACGTGAGCCTCTTCTGGGTTGCCAGATGTAATGAAGACTTAGCTAACGTTAGTTGACCTGCAGCTGCTTTAACGTTTCTCCAACCATGACCCAGCTACACATTACGGAAACAGTGAAAACAAAAAATACCTCTCTACCAAAGTAACATATTTAGCTGAAGTTAGCGATGCAGATGAAGTTTAGCCTAGGCTACCTGTTGTGGAGAAATATGGCCAGCTCTGCGTCAGACTTGATATTCTTCGTTTGACGAAGACGTCACCATCTCAGGAAGCTCCTCCAATGTCCACTTAATTTGTTTCTTGTTTTAATTTTGGAAATTTGCCTGCCTTCGTAGGCGTTCATGACTACAACTGACAGCTGTTGACAGTTGGCCTTTGCTAATTTGGCAACACAAATAGGAGTTCAAAACATAAACGAAAATTCCAAGAGATTCCGCCCCGTAACTCATTTTTTTTCATGGGTTTTACGGGGTTTTATGGGTTAGAGTAATGTTGTCAAATAAGCCATTACTTCAATTCATCGTGTTTCCTTACTCTCTGACAACATATGGTGATCATTTTTGGAATGGTTACAGTTTATTTTCCATTATTTCCTACATACTGGACCTTTAACTCTTCTTGGTTATGTGTTTGTATGTTCTCAGGTCTGCTTCCGGATCACAAGCCAACTCCTCCAGAGGGTCATACTCCCAAGCCTAAACCACAGCTCAATAGGTCTGTGTATTTGTGTTTCTTATGTTGTTCCTCAGCTTAACTACACTTAAGATTATGCAACATGTGTACTCAGTAAGGGTACGTTCAGACTTAGCGTCTTTTTCTGATAAAAGAAGTCATGCAGACCATTTTTCAGTTTGAAAAACAATCTGCCAGCGTTCTTGTTCCAAAAAGCAGCCGGAAGCGTTTTTTGCTATAGGCAAAGTGACCAACGTTACGTGTGGATACAAAATATCGCGGAAGAAAAAATTGGGGTTGGCTATTGCTTTTGGTATGTTGTGATTAAAGTTGTGAAGTCATGTCAAACAATTCCCTATGCTCAGACACTAAAACGAGTCTCTCGACTGGTGTTCTGTCACCTTCTCCATTTTTTACTTGTTGTCATGGGAAACCACATGTCTCTGTAATCAGCTTGTGATTGGTCAGCTGTAAAAAAAAGACAGCATGACGTATGACGTTTTTCCCGCTAGAAGTTGAATATTTCTCAACTTCTGAGCTGCAGAAAAAGACGGTTGCTGTTGCGTTTTAAAAGAAGCCGACGACTTTTTTGAAAACACGGTCTACTCCATAGGATTATAATGTAAAACGGACGCTGGCAGCTGCAAAAAAAGACGCTTAGTCTGAACGTACCCTAAGACGTATGAAGTATGGCTTGCAGAGTGCCTGACATGCATGTGTAATGTGTGTTTTGCAGATACCTGACCCGTTGGTCAGCAGGCACAGCCAGACCCATCTATAAGCGTGGGTTGAAATGGTGTAAAAAGCGCATGCCTGTGGGAGACCCCATCCTCAAAAACAACATTCAGTATGGGAAAAGACCCATACGCTTCTGGCACTGAGACTCTCGTACACACACTCACACCATCGCCTCTGACATGCACACAGTCCTTAAGATATCAGTACAGGAAGAAAAGCATTTGCCTTCGACACACATGCACACTGTCTTCATACCTAAGAACATTTCGGTGGGTTTGAAGGGGGATGGTAATACTGTGCTATCAGATATGTAAATATAAAACTATGCGGTGCAGAGTTCCAGAACCTTTTATTCATTGTAAATAAAATAAGTCATGAGAAATTAACTTGGGTTTAATGTTGTGTGTCTCATCTCCTGTGATTAGTTTATGTGTGCGTGTTCACAGCATAAAGGGCAGGTCCAGGTTCTTAAGGCCAGTCCCCATGTAGACAAAACCATGCTGTGGAGTTCCAGGGATGTGATAAAAACTCAGTCCCAGCCAGAGGAGAGACCGCAGAACACACACACTGCTGCCACGCTCAAACTGGATACTCCAAGAACCTGATGCGCGCGCACACACACACACACAGAGAAGAAGAATTCTGATGTGAATCAAGAATGTTGACTATACAATATAACACAGGCACACCTCAGTCAGTCACGGGAATGTCAAGGCAAAGTGCATTCACTTCTGTGTTTCTGTCCCTCAAACACACCCATTCACTTTCAAGTCTTTATCCATTGAAGGAACTACAGGGTTCTAAATCCTGAATCTTTTGTTGACTATGTACCGACCTTTAGGTATGTCTTCGCTCAGAGGGTCCAGGAAGTCTCTGCAAGGATCTGATTCGGCCGTCTCAAGGATGGACGGCTTCCTCAGGCACTTGGGCTCACTGAAATGTAGATAGTTACTCAGCTTCCCAGCTTCGCCAACTGAAAGACCTGCAAGAGCACACTTCCTCTTAATACACTCTGCTCCAAGTATGCAGTAAGTTACCAATGCTCAGTTATAGTGCCCAATGGTGAATTGTTGATGAATGTAGGTAGTGGTACAGTTTCCTCATCTGATTCCGCAAAAGCATTAATTGCTGTAAAATCTGCAGTACATGAATGCCAACATACATCTGTACTTTTTCACAGAAAAAACATACATTTGTATTATAAGTAATAATAATAATACAATTATTTTTATAGAGCAAGACACTTGTACTGATGTCTGTGCTGTCCTGGTTCATTTACCAATAATCTGCTATTCATGTTACACGCCTGTTTTCCCATGTATACCACCCTGTGTCACTGGATATTTGACTTCCTCACCAACCGTTCACAAGTGGTTAGAGTGGGGGGTCTGACATCTGACTCATTAACCATCAGCACTGGTGCTCCCCAAGGCTGTGTTTTGAGTCCACTGCTGTACAACATCTACACACATGACTGCAAAGCCAACAGTAGTCATACCTCCATCATCAAGTTTGCAGATGACACAGTGATCTTGGGCCTGATTAGTAACAACAATGAACAGCTCTACTTGGATCAGGTTGATGAGGTGGCACAGTGGTGTCAATCTAACAGCTTGACACTGAACATCAATAAAACCAAGGAAATGGTAGTGGATTACAGAAGGAAGCAGCAGAACTACAGTTACACCCCACTAATGATCAGTGGGCAACCTGTAGAGAGAGTCACAAGTTTTAAATACCTTGGTGTCCACATTACTGAAGACTTAACATGGACTGTTAACACTCAACATGTTCTGAAGAAGTCCAGACAACGACTATACTTCCTTCGTCAGCTAAGGAAATTCAAAGTTTCTACATCCATCATGAAGGCCTTCTACACTTCAGCGGTTGAGAGTGTTCTAACTGGTAGCATCATCACCTGGTATGGGAACTCCACAGTTAGAGATTGTAGTACTCTGCAGAGAGTAGTGCGCTCAGCTGAACGTACTATAAGAACTCAACTCCCTGCTCTACAAGATATCTATTCCAGAAGAGTACTCCTAAGAGCCCAAAAGATTCTGAAGGACTCTTCTCATCCTAACAATGGATTATTCCTACCGCTGAAATCAAGAAGACGCCTATGTAGTCACAAAGCCAGAACTGAGAGACTCAGGAGAAGTTTTTATCCCCAGGCCATCCGAACTCTGAACTCACACTATACTGACTTTGCACACATTCACTCCTCAGCACTCTCAAACATTTCCCAACTCTGAACTCACACTATACTGACTTTGCCCCCCCACACACACACACACACACCTACATGACTTAGCACTTTTACATCCCTCTCCCTATGCTACAGACCCCTTATTTATTTGTATTTTCTTATTTCATCACACGTCAAAACACACACACACACACACACACACACATGTCTGACTTTCTCCAACTTTTGCACATCTCCATAGAACTTTTTATTTATTATTTTTGATTTCTCCTCCATCTATCTACCCATGTCCTTGATTGCCTAGCCTTTCTGCCCCCCCACCCCCATCCCCAACACACACACAAAAAACACACACACTTACATCATCACTGTCATCACCTCACATACATACAGCACACTGCTTGCTACAGTAAGCCTCCTCTACATACTTGCTGCACACTGCCCCCCCCCCCCCCCCTACATACACAGCACATTGTCTTCAGGATCTTCTCCAATACACCTCCTCTACATGCTTACAGCATACTGCCCCCACCTACCCACACACACTACACACACACACACACAGTCACTGCTCCACTCCCCTCCCGCCCACACACACATCTTCACTGTCATCACTCACATACATCATACTTGCAGTACACTGCCCTCTCCCCTACATACACAGCACATTATTTCATCAGGAAGCTTCTCCAACACACATCCCCAACATACTTACAGCACACTGCTGCTCCCCCCCCCCCCCCCCCCCCCCCCAATACACAGCACATTGTCTCATGAGGAAGCTTCTCCAACACACATATTGCACACTGCTCCTGGTAAGGGAGTTTTTCCTTGCCCCTGTTGCTCTCGGGTGCTCCTTGTTGGTGCCCCCCCCCCCATCCCAATCCTCCCCCACCTTTCTTATGCAGCCCTTGACACTTAATCTACTAAACCCCTCTTCTATTGCACTTTTAATTTAAAAATAACTTTTAATTTCACTGCATTTCTTACTTCCAGTAACTATATGCATGTGACAATAAACTTCCTTGTATCCTTAGATTGCTTTTCATTTTTGACTGTTGTACTGTTCTGTTTATTCCCCATGTTTTCCTACTTTGGACATTTTGACAAGTGCCAGCCAAATACTTTTCAATATTTTCAACTGAAAATCGTTTCTGATTGATGGTGTGAACTGATAAGATGTGTGATGGTGTGAGAATATTGATATTTTCTGATGTACTGATGATTGAAGTATAAGTATGTATACTCTTTTGATCCCGTGAGGGAAATTTGGTCTCTCCATTTATCCCAATTTGGGAATTAGTGAAACATACTCAGCACACAGTGAGGTGAAGCACACATTAATCCCGACGCAGTGAGCTGCCTGCTACAGCGGTGCTCGTGGAGCAGTGAGGGGGTAGGTGCCTTGCTCAAGGGCACTTCAGCCGTGGATGTGGGCATGGGAGAGCAGTGCTCAACCACTTCCCCGCCCACATTTTTCCTACTGGTTGGGGATCGAACCGGCAACCCTTCGGTTACAAGCCCGAAGCCCTAACCAGTAGGCCACGGCTGCCCAAGTGAGTACATATAGTTTCCTTGACTCAAACCTACACACATTCTACCCGTTTGCTGTTGCTATACAGACCTGTACTGCCTAATTAGGCTATAGGGGGTAGCGGATTTAATAAGTATGCTACGCTCCCTTGGAATGCTGCAAGGTCAAGTAGTTTCCACTGACCGATATCATCCTACTCGTTTAGCTTATATAGCCTATTGCCTACAATTGTAAATGAAAAACTACCGGTATAGAAATTCCCGTCATACCCTCAAAGCTGCGGTTTGTCTGCACGGTCCCGTGGGGACTCTTGATGTAAGCGCCCCGTGGAACCACAGACACCTCTTGATCAATGGTAAACACAGTCGTGGCCAAACGCTTCTCTTCGCTAACCTTAACCTACGAAATAAATGGTGGAAGACGATCACATTTTGGAATTGAGCGTTTCTGAATGAAAGTTATTTAACTGTTGTTTTGAGTCCAAGCCGTCTTATTCTTACCACAATGTCCTCCTCCACCGCCTCGTCCCCCTCTCCATGTCGCCGAGTCTCCGTGTGTTCGTACTCATGTGAGGGGTCTCCCATGAAGCGCCCACTTGCCGCAGTGTTTACCTCCGCTATCATCTCGTCCGTAGGTGGTGGCAGCAGGTCCCAGTCCATGCAATCAAAACTTCATATACAGCCAAGAAAATACCATCGATTAAATTCAGGTTAACGACATGAAAGTGATGTGTGATATAAGTGGTGGTTATAAAGATTTGTATCGATAAAGCTTTTTTGGCCCAAAAACTTTGTGGAAAATCAAGACCGCGTATGAGCTTGACGTTTTACCTTACCTGTATAACGTCTTCTTATCTCTCATCTCATCGTCTTTTAGGCCCTGAGCGATGAAATAATCCCCTTTTATACCGAGGATCTTCCCCCAGAACAGAACACGGTGAAATTTATAGTTTTTCTGTAGGATGACCAGTGAGGTCTGAAGGGCTGCTTTCTGTTCACTGCTCAAGGTTAAACCTGCGCCCGAGACTAAATCTAAAGAGTAATACAAACTAGTAGAATCCATTTTAAACGCCCCGATTTAATATAAATAAAAGAACACTCTAAAAACAAAACTAAGACACGTAAAATAGCAAGTAACTTTACAGCTAGCCTACGTTCTAGACTTCGTGAAACTCATGCTAATGTTACCCACAGAAGTTGATTATCATTGTAAACAAAAGGTTAGCAACGCGTCGCCACGGCAACAGGTGCCCCACTTCCAAAGATTCCAGAGAGAGCGCCCGAAGTGTGACGTTGCGTTTCCATGACGGCAGGATCTAAACAAACTTTCGAAGTGGCATTGACATGTGACCATAGCATGTGACCTGCGTGAAGCTGGCCCCATGTTATTAAAAAATGAATAAAAACACTGCTATTCGTTTGTGCCGTAAAAATGATCGTTTGTGCTGTTAAGGGGTTTAAGTAAACTTTACATTTTCTGGCTAGGGACGTCACAATCGTTTGTGCTACGTTTGTGCTCATTTGTGCTACTATGTTTTTAAGATATTCCATTTTATTTGTTACACGTGTGACGCCATCCAGCCCCCCATCAATGTCCAAATCTTCCGAAAAATGGTCTCATTCGTTTGTGCTGATTTGTGCCCCCCCGTCCTTGGTAAGGGAGTTTTTCCTTGCCCCTGTTGCTCTTAGGAGCTCCTTGTTGGTGCCCCCTATACATAGATATATACACTAGATGTCGCCTTGACTACTGCTGTTCATTGGAACGAATGCGTCAATCGAGACGCCATCTTGCTTCAGTTATCCACTCCTCTATAATGCATTAGCGTCAATCTGGGCAAAGATCTAGCGAAAATAAAATCACCATAAATCGTCAAAATCTCAAGCAATTATCTAATTTTTTGGGTTGTTCCAACTGACAGGCATGTATTTATGGTTGAGTCTACAGAAAACTAAGCTTAAGACGATAATAAAGATACATTTTACCCGTCTAGCCCCATAGACTCCCATTCATTCTGCACTAGCTAGCGGCGGCCCCTAGAGGAACAATGAGTAAACTGCAACCAGGTTCGATACAATGAAAGTAAACAGGCTCTTCGTAGACAGGCTCTGGTTGAGGCCACATACCCCTCGTCTCGTTTACTCATGTAAGTTGTAATCTCACCAGAAGTTGCTGTAGATCTGTAGAACATTTACCTCTGCTACTACATAGGCTACGCCAGTCGTTACTTTTATAATCATGGGTCAGTGCCATGGGCAAACGAGATGTAGCATGAATTCATAAATGACAAAGCCATGAGAAAGGTGATTTTCTTACGTTTCAACGACAAAGAAGCCGATCTGCCATCATTGTGAGAAGTTCCCAAATTTGTCGCTAATCGCTAAAAAGGTTTTCTATCGCTGGGGATGGCCAAACGTCACTAAATAGGTAACGCTGACAATACAGGAGAACTAGTTTAGCGATTCAGATCCCTGTACAAAGATGGCGGCGGTGTTGACGCATGCTGAGAAGCAGAAGGCGACATCTAGTGTATATATCTATGCCCCCTATATGCATGTGACAATAAACTTCCTTGTATCCTTGTATCAAAAGATACATGCTGCTACTATGTTTTCTAAGTTATTATGGTTTATTTATTACTCGCGTGACATCAGCCCCCCATCAATGTCCAAAACTCACCATATGGTCTCAATCGTTTATGCTGATTTGTGCCGTTAAAAATAACATTTGTGTAGCTATGTTTTTTTAAGTTCACGCTTTGTTACAGATGTGACGTCATCCCGCCCCGCAGTGTCTAAATGTCCTCAAAATAGTGTCCAAATCTCCTCAAAATAGTTGCGATCGCTTTAGCTACGTGCATGCTGATTTGTGCCATTTAAAGGGACACCAGGCAAGCCTGATGCTTTTTCTCTACAAACTCCCCCTCGCTCAGTCTGAAGCTCTTTTCCTTTTCTTTGCATCTTCCATCAAGGGTTTTCGCTGCTTCTTTGCCGGATCTGCCATTATACACACGTTTGCAACAATCACTAGCGTTTGGTTAGCCTGCCTCTGTGCTGTGGATGCAGGATGTAAATTATCCTGCTTCGGTCCGGGTATGATTCTTCCTACAGGCAGTAGGGGCGGGCGAGAGAGTCTTTATTCGCCCTGTAATGAGTCATTTAACCATATACCGACTTATAAAGATGAGTAATTAACACGAAAACGTTGCCTGGTGTCCCTTTAAAGAATGTTTGTGTACTATGTAGAAGTTGCCCAGCAGTTGTAGCATTATGCTAGACATCACCCAGTAACCCCCCCCCCCCCCCAATCAATGTCCAATCATAGTCCTAATCGTTTGTGCTGATTGTGATGTTAAAAAAATAAATATTTGTGTTGTTATATTTTTTACAAAGTTACAAAGCTATTATCGTGCTGATCTAAACCGAGAAAAGAAAATGTGCTGCTATTTACGTGGCAGTTTGTGCTACCAAGGATTCTATACACCAGTTGTGCATAACGTCAGAATTACTGCAACCACCAGAATAAACCTGCTGACAATCAGATACCAAGTCCCTATACCAAGTTTGGACTTCATACATTAAAACGTAGCCGAGATGTTAGCCCACTTCCTGCTAGGCGGCATCATAGCCATGTGTGTTTGGCTGTCACGGGCAAATAAACTTGAAATTAAAAAATTTGACAAGTATCGTTTGTGCGGCTCGGTCAGAAGATCATCTCCGCCAAGTTCCTTGAAAATCGGATGAAATTTGTAACCGCTGAAACTTTTCATAGTTTGTATTAAATCCAATATGGCGGAGATCCAATATGGCAAAAAGTGACGGGATAGGGGTTGATGAACTCGGGATGGTCCAAGGATTCAGACGCTACCTCAATTGTGAAAATCAGACAAAACAGTCAAGGATCACGCGCATGAACGCATTGAACTGGTGGTGGCGCTAGAGCGTTCAATATATATGCATGAAAATTGCTGTGAGTGATTGATTGGGACAGTGTCCTGACTAATGGTATCGAGTTTTGTTATGTTAACTCAAAGAGTCACGGAGATGTTAGTCCACTTCCTGTTTGGCGGCTTCGTCGCCGTATTTGATTGGCTGTTACAGGCAAACAAAAATTAAATTGAAAAATCTGGCAAGTATCGTTTATGCGGCTCGGGCAGAAGATCATCTCCGCCAAGTTCTGTAAAAAAAAATCGGATGAAATTTGTAAGCGCTGAAACTTTTCGTAGAGTTTGGACTAAATCCAATATGGTGGAGGTCCAATATTGCAGAAAGTGACGGGATAGGAGTCGATGAACTCGGGATGGTCCAAGGATTCAGACGCTACCTTAATTGTGAAAATCAGACAAAAGAGTCAAGGATCACGCGCATGAACACATGTCCAGCATTGAACTGCTGGTGGCGCTAGAGTGTTCAATGTATATGCATAAAAATTTAAAAATTCATTCATGTAGGTATGCCCTGACTGGGCCTCAGGTCAAAGAAGTTTGAGAAAGGCTGATGTAGGTGACAAAGCAGCAAGGAGGTGTCATATGATCATTTAAACGAGTTTTATGACAAGGTCGGTGAGGATGGGAAAAATCTTACATTTCTGTGCAAACTTTGCCTGCCGGTTTTCAAAAAGAAAATCTGCACTTCAGTCACATCCACAGCAAACCTGAAACGGCACATTGAACTAAAGCACCCGGCTAGTCTTTCAAGGTATGTGCAAGCCAATAAAAAAAAATATAACCGCAAGCGGTGATTTACGGGGTCCGAGCAAAACGAACATTAGGTAGCATAGCTTTTTAGTTTTACATATGCTTTGATTGTTTGGGCCCAATTGTTCAAAAGAAACGTGATCGGATTTCGGTTATCGGATTTCGGCTATTGGATTGGATCAAATCTTGAAAATGGCTTGTTCAAAGGGAAACAAGGATCCTGAAATTGGATTAGATCACATAATCTATTCTTGGTTTTGATCTGGATAAAACCTTCACTTTGTGTTGTTCAAAACTTTTGAGTTGGATTGGAATAAATTTGATGCATAAAATTAGGATTACCCTGTGCTGTAACGTTATAGTGTGCTAACCTCCACAACCTAATAGTATTCTAACAATACCCTATTCTAGTGTGCTAACCTCCACAACCCAACAGTATTCTATTCTAGTGCGCTAATCTCCACAACTCTGTAGTATTCTAACAATACTCTATTCTACAGGACTATGCATTTGTCATGGATAAGATGAAGAGTCTGATAATGGAAGGCAGTGTTTCCCACAGAATGGAATTGTATTTGTGGTGGTAGGTGAAGGGGGGGTGGGGGTTGGTTCTGTGTTGGAGTCAATAAGATGAACAGCCTATAATTATGCAGTTATACTTGCCTTGCACGACAATACCTGACAAGTAGCTGTAACGTTATAGTGTGCTAACCTCCACAACCCAACAGTATTCTTAACAGTATTCTATTCTAGTATGCTAACCCCCACAACCCAACTGAAGGAACTGTAGGGGGCGATGTGGGTCGAGGTAGAGTGAGTGTGTGGCGAGCAGGCAGAGCCTCGGTCAGAAGGCTCAATGGTATGGTGATGACACGGAGATGGCAGGTTTCGGTGCAACACAAGTGAACTTTATTTGAGTTTCAATTCATCTGTTCTTTTGTTCTTTACTTGTATGTGTGCTGCATCAAAGAGGAAACAAACAGAAAATGGAGTAATCAGTGAAATGGGGTAAATCAGTACAGATCCCAACTCACAAACAAACCAATTGACATTTGAACAATAAACTGAAATCATATGGCTATATAAGGTACAACTAAACAATACTTGACATCCCAAGTCAACCAACATCACCTAATCATCTCTCACATGGGACTACTCCAACACACCAAACCAACAAACAAAGACCTTAACTTTACACATGATGGCAGAGCTACTCTACAAACTGATAAACATCACAAAAGTCATAGTGAGGGTCATTAAAGTGATGACTTACGTTAACTCAAAGACGCACACAGAGCAGGACACACTGGAGTGCTGGGTTGAGATGAACAAAAGAGTGAACTGAGGGCGAGCAAACAATTTATCCTGGTCTGAGCCCCTGCTCCGGAGCTACAGGGTTTCCCAGCAGGTAAACTGGGTGTGGTTAGGTGGCAGAGCCAAACAATCCTGCAATTTCTCCACAGCACTTTCACCTTAAGCCCTCCTTACACTGACAGACTTTGGAAAGATTTGGAAAATATTTTTGAAAGACTACAGTCTCAGACCCTCTCACATCTAAAGACAAGTAGTAGAGTTTTAAGTCACAGACTATGATTTTGCAATGACTAGGGATCTTGCAGGGTCACTATTTACAAGACTGCAACACGATTCCTTTAAATTATTACCCATCGTGCAATAGATAAACAGGAACTGAAAATTATAGCCTACTAAACTCAAAGTCGTATTTTCGTGTTTCTGCAGCATTGTTTCATGCGTGACATCCTTAACCGATACAGAGTTGTTCTGTCAAGTGGAAGAGCCGACTAAATATGTATAAGAAATGACAAATATTATAAGAATAACAAATAATTATAGGCTACAGCTGTGTCGGAGTCAATAAGATAAACAGCCTATAATTTTACAGTTATACTTGCCTTGCCATACAAGTCCATATTGACAAGTAGCTATAATGTTATAGTGTGTTAACCTCCACAACCCAACAGCATTCTATTGTAGTATGCTAACATCCACAACCCAACAGTATTCTAACACTAATGCTTCAAGTCGGATTTGAACTCTCAACCTAAGGATCACCAGTACAAGGCATTATCCCATTGAGCCACTGTCAATCCCACATGTTGGCCAGTCACATTCACATGGTGAAAATGTGTATTGGTAAACACACAAGAAGAAAAACTCCAAGCATACATTTGACAATAAAATGAAGGGCTTTCCTAAAAGAGTACACCTGAAAACTTTTTGAAATTCTGGGGCAATTAGACATTTGTAAAGAAGAATACTAATGGATGAAATATAAATATGATAGACTTAATGATGAAGGAAAAATAGTAAACAAAGAAGTTCCCCTGAATGTCATAGAGTGTCTCGGCATTCTGATTCTTGGCAACTGATGAGTGTGAATGTTGATTGGCTGATGTCATTCAGGTGCTGTTCAATGGTGTGAATCTTAAATGACCAATAGCATGTGCAGCTTGGGGATTCGAACACTCAACCTAAGAAACACCAGTACAAGGCATTATCCCACTGAGCCACTAACAATCATACACATTGGGCAGTCACATTCACATGGTGAAAATGTGTGTTGGTAAACACACAAGAAAAACTCCAAGCATACATTTGACAATAAAATGAAGGGCTTTCCTGAAAGAGTACACCTGAAATCTTTTTGAAATTCTGGGGCAATTAGACATTTGTAGAGAAGAACACTAATGGATGAAATATAAATATGATAGACTTAATGATGAAGGAAAAATAGTGAACAAAGAAGTTCCCCTAAATGTCAGAGTGTCTCGGCATTCTGATTCTTGGCAACTAATGACTGTGTATGTTGATTGCCTGATGTCATTCAGGTGCTGTTCAATGGTGTGAATCTTCAATAACCAATAGTATTCGAGCTAGAGCCTAAAGCACTACCAGGGATTCAAACTCTCAACCTAACAAACACCAGCACTAGGCATTATCCCACTGAGCCACTGACAATCCTACATATTTGGCAGTCACATTCACATGGTGAAAATGTGTGTTGGCAAACACACAACATCAAGAAGATTCCTAGCATACATTTGACAATAGAATTAAGGGCTTTTTAAAAAAGAGTACAGATCTGAAAATGTGCACTGTTAATGGTATCCACATAATGATGGTTGTATGGTTGTTCTCCAAGGAAAAAAAATACTCATATAGGAATATAGGTGATATAGGAGAAATGGGCTGAGTGGTCGAACTTTATTGGTCTATATCTCTGAAATGGAACAACATATCCAAATTATTTTGATAACTTTTGTGAGGCTTTGTCTAAACATTGTCTGTGAGAATTTTGGTGAAGATTTGATAATTTTTGAAGCCTGTGAAACTTTTTATGATGTTTGGCTTTTCTCTGAAATTGTGGCAAAAGTAAAGTATGATGAAAGAATTTTGAGTCTAGGTCAATCTGGTAAGGAGAAATAAGCATTTTTGACAAGAGCGCCACCTTTGGGTGCAGTACCCCAAATGTTGGGTTATGGATAGTGGGGGGTACTGGTAACAATACTTGAAAATGTGAAGTTTCTAGGACTTAAGGTTTATAGGAATATAGGTGATCTAGGAAAAATGGCCTAAGTGGTCTAACTTTATTGGCCTATATCTCTGAAATGGAACAAACATTGTCTGTGAGAATTTTGGTGAAGATTTGATTATTTCTAAAGAGTGTGAAACTTTTTAGAATGTTTGGCTTTTCCATGAAATTGTGTCAAAAGTAAACATAAGACCAGGGCCAAAAAGATGCATCTAAATTTAGAGATTAATATTATGAAAGAATTTTGAGTCTAGGTCAATCTGGTAAGGAGAAATTAGCATAATTAACCTTTTTTCCAATAGCGCCACCTTTGGGTGCAGTACCCCAAATTTTGGGTTATGGGTAGAGGGGGGTACTGGTAACCATACCTAAAAATTTGAAGAGTTTTGGAGTTACGGTTTAGGCTGCAGTATGACTTTTACAGAATTTTTTTGGCCAAAAATGAACGGTACAGAAACAATAGGGGTCCTGCAGCTACGCTGCTCGGACCCCTAAAAATCAAAAGACAGTCAAGACAGATCCCCGACCCAAATCCTATTAACTTGCGTTCTATATGGGCTGTGGCAATAATTTTGAAAAATAATAGCTCGCAGCAACATATGGAAAAAAAGAACTATGAACTAGTTCATTTTTGGAACTGTAAACTTAGTTCAAAATGTTTAATTATGAACTATGAATTGAACTAGTTCATTTTAAAACTTGTGAACTGAACTTTGAACTAGTTCACATAGAAAGTGAACTTTCCCAACACTGTATGTATGTATGACCCACAAGCACACACAGGAAACGCTTAAGTAAAGTAAATGCTTTTTATCCATATGTGTGTATGTGTGTATGTATATGTATGTATGACCCACAAGCAGACACAGGAGACTGAGCCTCATGTCATCCTCGGGAGCAGGAGGGACACCAGGCTGGTCAAGAGGACGGCCAGGAGACTGGCAACTAGGCTGCGAGATGAGGAGAACGTTGGTACGGCAGCGTTAGCACTGGCAATCAGTATCCGGTCAAACAGGGCCTGCGTTGGCCGATAGTTTTGGAGTAGCAGTCTCGGCTCCTCACCCTCCTCTGGCTCATGATAGTACACTGTTCCGATGAAGCGATTATACTGCAACGGCAGCGGAAACAAAAATTATGTGTTGTGTGTGTGTGAGAGAGAGAAAGAAATGGGAAAGAGAGTGTGCAAGAGAAAGATTTCTATCAGCTTTTATTATACTGCACACACACATACACACACACTTACACCAGGGATGGAAATTAGCACCCACCATGAGCCAAATGTGGGTGAATTTGTGCACTGGCGGGTGAATTTGGTCAACTTACCAGCCACTGTGGTAGGATAGAGCTAGTATACCCCAAATATACAGTCAGATTCAGAGGAATTTTCATAGGCCCTGACGGTTAAAAATAAGAAAGTGTATCGTAGGGATATCGTGTAATGTTATCAGTAGCCTATAAAGTAAATTGCGCGGATTTGAAATTACCTAAAATAACTACCAGTGAGCCGCAGTCTCCCCGCAGCATGGTGTAGCGCTTCACTTTTTGACAATAGAAATAGGCACACAAAGCGTGTCCAAATTCACCTAATCTTCTCTGTTGAACTCCTTGAGAAGTACTCATCACACAGATATCACATGAAAGAGACTTTTCTCTCTAAACGGTTGTAGCTAGCCACTATTTGCTGTGATAAACGGTTTGCGAGTAAAATAACTTATACCGGTTTTGAAATAAATTGTAGCAAAATTCAACATGGTCTCCAACTTTGGGCTTTAAACATTTCTTAAAACTGAGCTGTGCTTACATTGTCAACATATCTGTAAATATTAGAATTAGAGAATATACAGCTCATGGTTAAGAGTTTGTCAATGTAGCATGCATGTATTTAAGTTTCTTAAAACAGAGCTGTGGTCAACGCATGATTTCATAACAGGCCAAATAGAAAATAAATGTTAAATGTTACATATAGCCTAGATATCTGTAAATATTACAATCAGATGATGTAGGCTACATAGTATAGTTAGATCAAGTTGGATAGCTCCAGAACTTGCGCCAAAGCATTGTCGGTTACACTTTACTTGACAGTATCGACGTAAGAGTGACATGACACTGTCATGAACATGTCATAAAGTCGATACTGTCAAGTAAAGTGTTACCGGATTGTCTTGAAGGAGCCACACCACGTTTATGACACTATGGCATATGAATGCCCTTCGGTTGACCTTTAGTTTTGTTGCTACTGTGCATGGAGGACAGGCCAATTTTGAGTTCTGTCAGCACATTTTAATCATATCACAATAATGCAGATAACCGTAATCACTATTACTATAATCATGATATCACATTTTCATACCATATCTCTAGTGGCTGGGGAAAAAGTTGAGTGGCTGATATATTTTGGAATCCACCAGCCACAGTGGCAGGTGGACAAAATATTTAATTTCCATCCCTGACTCACACACACACTCACTCATTCACACACAGAGACACACACACTCGCTCTCTCTCATTCAGACACACATACACATACCTGATTTTGGCTGATATAGATGGGCTCTTCAAACACTATCCACTCAACGGCATATAAGCATTCTGGAAAAGTCAAACTTCCTGGGTATTGGTAGAACTTGGAGGTGTCATTGGGCAGTAGGTCACGGAGAGGGAATGGATCGATAAACTTTTCATCTCCTTTCACACACACAGATAGATAGACAGACGCACGCGTGCGTACACACACACACAGAGAGGGGACATTGGATTAGATCTCTTTACATTTCTATTTCCTCATTAGTGGGAAGATTGACCTAATTTTGTCAGTGCTGTCGATAGTTTGAGGATTTTCAAAAAGGATTTGGGCCTGGGATTTAAGGGGAAATCCGGCTTTGTATCATTGGAGTTCGGACACGACTGCCCTGGGCCTCCCGTTCAGCCAGATCTACACATTCATTTTTATGCAGTTCACTCTACCTGCAAGTGACAACTGGAGTGTAGACCATCTTTTAATATCAGATTCTAAATTATTGACAAGAGGGATGATGTTTTTGTTGTAAAGGTCTGAGAAAGAACAGGTGATATTTATACCAAGATATCTAAAGCCTGATTTTGATGTATGGAAAGGAAGTTCACTGTCTGAAAGTTGAAGTGCCAAAGTGTTTACAGGAAAACATTCACTTTTGCTTAAGTTTAATATGTACCCGGAGAACACACCAAACTCTTTTAAAGTATTCAAAATAGAACACACCTGACTGGATCTGAAATGTCTCCTTCCAGGAGTTAGGCCTCTCAGAGATGTGGATTGGATTTGGATCAGGGAAGGCATATAAAGATATTCCAATTCACCACATCTCAGAAATGCTGGGACCTCAAAAATGCCAAGCACTGCCCCTCTTCCACGCGTTCACATGATGTGACGTTGTATCAGCAATGTATGGAATTGGCAAAAAATGCATCTGCATTCACCTGTTATTTTAACTCATGGGTAATTGCGCATTTACTTAACAGTATTTACAAAATTTCCCTGGGGGTGACACCGCTGAACTCCTGCTAAGTTTTAGACTAAGCCCTGAATGCTTTGAATGGCATAACACTAATACTAAATAACATGAATACTAAATAACACTAATACTAAATAACACTAATAGTAATACTAAACTAGATGTACCGCAGAGCGGTACAAAATATGACCGCCGCCCAGTCCAGCACATTTTTTCCACAAAAATAAATCACGCTGGAAAGGCCTATTGTCTCTGTCTGTGTCTTGTCTTCAAATTGTAACTGTCTCACTAAATTGCATTAGCCACACTCAATTCTCACTGGTATCTGCTAGACAACAAGTACCAAAACATGATTAGTTCATAGATTTCACATGTAAAATTCATTTTATACAACCCCACCCCCATCTTGCCTGTTCATAATTCTGAGCATGTGCATGTGTGCATGTGCATGCATGCATACATATGTCTACTGTGTGAGTATGTGTCATACGTATGATTACTGTGAATGTATGTGTGTGCGTGTGTATCTGTTTATGCACATGTGTGCACATGGAATGGGTTAACATGACCCCTGGAGGCAAACATAAAGAAAAAATTGGTCATCCTAGGCCCTACGGTTCTCAAGATATTCACAGAAAACTGTGTCTGCCCTACCCTCCTTTTGGGGGGTCCAGTACAGCGGGGGGGCTACAGATCAAAACGAAAAACGATGGTTCCATGCTATCCATGTGGGGTTACATGCCCACCAAGTTTCGTGTACCCCGGTCTTTCAGTGTCCCGGGAATCCTTGTTGGTGTACAGTCTAAATGTACACATCAATTCTTTTATTGTAAGGCCCCCCATGAACGAAAGTTCACAAAACTTGGCATGCATTCGGAGGGTGTCATAATGATCCTACACTTTCAATTTCGTGCAGTTTTGACCATGTCAGCCAGAGATATTGTGATGAAAACACCTAATTTTTTGCTTTTTAATCTTTAACTAGGTGGCGCTATACATGAAATAAGTGGTAATGGGATGGGTTGACATGCCCCCTTAAGACCAACATACAAAAAAAAAGGTGGACCTCCTAGGCCCTACGGTTCTCGAGATATTCACAGAAAACTGTCTCCGGCCACCTACAGGCCAGTTGGTGTATAGTAACATAAATTAATTTATTGTGTGGCCCCCAATGAACGGAATTCCACGAAACTTGGCGTGCATTCAGAGGGTGTCATAATGATCCTACACTTCCAATTTCGTGCAGTTTTGACTATGTTAGGTCAGAGATACCTGCGATTACAAACACCTCATTTTTACTTTTTTGTATTTAACTAGGTGGCGCTATACATGAAATGAGTGGTTATGGAATGGGTTGACATGGCCCCTTGAGATCAACATACAAAAAAAAATGGTCCTTCTAAACCTTCTCGAGATATTCACAGAAAACTGTGTCTGCCCTACCCTCCTTTCGGGGGGTGCACTCCAGCGGGGGGGCTACAGATCAAAACGAAAAACGATGGTTCCATGCTATCCATATGGGGTTACATGCCCACCAAGTTTCGTCTACCCCGGTCTTTCAGTGTCCCGGGAATCCTTGACGGAAATTTGGACATGCAAAAAAAAAAAAAAAAAAAAAAAAAAATCTGACTTAACCTATATGACCGCCGCTTCGCTGCGCGGCGGTCATAATAACACTGATACTAAATAACATTAATACTAGGCATAACACTAATACGTATTAAGTATGAGTATGTACAGTATATGTTTAGAATATGGCTGTGTTTCATTTAGGATTGTTGTTCATACATATTGTATCTACACAAATCAAAGCATGTAAATAGGAAAATGTTGAAGTTCTTTTGTCACTATTAGGAGCTGCAGGATAATTGGAGCCAGCCACTTCAAGGCACTGTGCTAAGCTAGGCTAGTGGTGGGTGTGTCAGACTGAGTTACTGCAGGCACAGAGACAAGAACGGTATGTATCGACTTTTCACTCTGGGAAATAGGGTAATGATAAGGTAATGTCCCAAAATGTTGGCGTGTTCCTTTCAAGTCACACCATTTCTGTGACATTTATAGACAAACACTGATGACAAACTGTCCTTTAATGTCAACCTTTGTCAAGTTCTTCTAAATGTTAAAAATCTCTATAATTATTTAACCAAATTATGTGCAATTGTGCCCAGTTGAATGACAGCCCTTTTCCACTGTGCGTTTTTTGCAACATGGAAGCCTCCTTGTAGTGTGCTCTGAGATTGTGATGGACTAACCTTAGTCTCGCGCTTGCGTTGCGTTACTGCTTGCCGGTGGGTTTTCCCGACGTTCAGAGGTGTGTTCTATGGTGTATACCTTGAAGCGTAACCATAATTTGATTGGCTGGTGCCTTGCATTGCTGTCCGTTGGTGCAGCAAAAGTTTAACATCTCAACTTTTTGACGACGGGAGCAGAGCAACACAACCGAACCACAACACACTTCAGCAACGTATGACGTAAGCCCATGTAAAGTGAACGAGATGCATCTCCAGCACTGCAGTCAGCATAAACGTGTGTAAGCACCGTCTTTTCTTGAATTTCCCCTGGGGATCAATAAAGTATCTATCTATCTATCTATCTACATGTACCTGGTAGAGGGACAATGTGTGAGCATCGTTACACATACCTGCTAGAGGGACAGTCGGGACAGCCCTGGAGATTCTCTCAAAGACGGGATTGTCCTCAGGACCAATCTAGACACAGGAGAATGGTTAACAACACACACACACACACACACGCTTAGGTGGGGATCACATTTGCCTGCGGCAAGCGTAACGCAACGCCCAGACCATAATAAGTTCTATCTTGTTCCTAAGCCACACAAACGGTTTGCCTAAACTGACGATTGAATACACTCGCGTTGCGCTTTGAAAGTTGAACCAAGTTCAACGCTCAGCTTGTTCAACGTTAGCGTTCCACTGCCACCGTTCCACTGCCACCGTTCCACTAGCACTGCCACCATTCCGCTAGCGCTGCCACGTTCCGCTGCTGCCCCACCATAGAGAACAATAGGGAACCTGCCGCTTGCCACTAGTCAGTGTGATCCCCGCCTTATAAACCCACATATCCACAAACTCCTACACACCCACATAACCGCAGTCCACACACACACTCACAAACTCACCCCCCCCCCCTCACACACACACACACATATACACACACACTCACACACCCATATATCCACACTCCAGAAACTCCCACACACCTACATAACTGCATTCAACACAAACTCACAGACTCACACACCCACACCCACACATCACAAACTTACACATGACCGCACACACACATACACTCACACACAGACTTACACACACTCGCACACCCACATATCCACAAACTCCCACACACCAACATAATCGCAATCCACACAAACTCACACACACATACACTCACACAGACTCATACACACTCGCACACCTACATATCCACAAACTCACACACACCCACATAACCGCAGTCCACACACAGTGAAGGAGACGTTGTCATTTCAGACCGGGAAGTTGGATACCGACATGAAGGTGAAAAATCATCAAAGATCCCAGTTATCCCATAATAATCAGTCATCCCAATCACACCCACTTCTCCATGCTGCTTTACCTACATAATAATGTATGCTTGCATTGCTTACATTTCTGGAGTACTTCATGTCTTGAAATAATGCACAGTCATTGTTAGGAGTTAGGTGACTATGAATAAGAATTCCACTGCATATTTGTATGGTTGTACAGTATGTGACAATAAAATGTTGATTTGATTTGATTTGGAAAATAGAATGGATGCTCACATCAACGAAAACGGCCAAAACGGCCACTGCTTGCCTCTCCGTGAAAGCAGCCTCATTTAAGGTTTGGTAGGGGGGCACAAGGTGGAAGATTTGCATCTAAAAGCACACATACACACACACAAACACACATATATGCACACACACACACACACACACACACACACATACACACACACACACACACACACACAGTAGCAGTCATCTATGGATAGTACTACTAATAATAATGATTATACATTTCATTTATACTGTATAGCGCTTTTCAATACACTCAATTTCAATTTAATTTCACTTATAGAGCGCCAAAACATTACACATGTCTCATGGCGCTTTACAGAGTGTTAAAACATTCAGAGAGACTCACTCAAAGACGCTGTACAATTTTCACATAGATACATAAATACAAACAAACACACAAGAAACAAAGTTATGCCAAACTTCTGTCCTTGAGTAGAGACTGTGGAGGAAGAATAAAGTTTCTAAAATCTCCCTCGGGATGAATAAAGTATCTATCTATCTATGACAGGGGTCGGCAATCCGCGGACCTTTAGCCACCCTCTGTTGGCTCCCTGGTTTTGTTTAAAAATATGAATTAATAAAATATTGTTTACAATTTCTTAAAAATGAATATTATAAGATTCAAATATCTGTACAACAGTGTTAAGCTTTAATACATCCTTACATTATAAACTTGTGAAAATATGTAGCCTGTAGCCTACGGCGTGTAAAATATGTAAAACAACGTATGTTTATTTGAACGCTAGGCTAGGCTGTCACATCCTTGCGTCCCATTAACTCTGCCGTGGCTTTAGTGAACAAGCAAGCGATGGTGTCAAATTCCCTACAAAGTTGTGGAGTAAAACAAATCAATTTAATAATCAACTAAATGCGTGGACAAATGTTTGCCTTCACCACCACTGTGACTGAATTATCGGCAGGATGTCTGATCTGCAGCAAGAACAGGGTATATACAGAAATTCTTAAGTTGAATTTAATACCTTTTAATACCTTTTTTTAATACCTTCACAATATTGTTTAATACCAACACAACTTCGAGCTGCAACTAGCGGCAACCTTTCGAAATTCAGTGTTGGGGGTAACTAATTATAAAGTAACAGATTACTGTCATTTTTGTTACTTTCTGAGTAAGAAAGTGTAGCAATGCTTACAATTCAAATCAAGTATCTATTATTACAGTTACTGGATACTTTGTTCCTTTTTTGCTTCAATAAAAAAACTGGCCTATACACAATTATTTGTTATTTAATCCTAACCCAAGATAAAAAGTTATTTCATTGTTATGTGTAGGAAGAGCACACACCACTTCTCCAGCACTACACTCTTTCTTTCACTATCATTCTATCTCAATCAAGACACAATGACAAATGAAAATCAGAAAATGTATACTGGACTTTCTTCTAAAAAGGCCCACGACCATACGCAGTACACACACACACCCTTGCTGTCTCATATAATTTGCCAGTCAAGGTATCACATTCAAAAATAGGCTATCACATTTTACAAAAATACTAATTATTAATTGGGTGCTGCTGGAGAATGTGGTAGTCCATGAGCCACAGGGGGTCGTCACTACCACTTGGGGGGGGCAAATTCTCACTATATTTTTCTGAAAGCTACATATCTCTGGAGTATAAAATAGTATGATAGCAAGTTGGATCTTGCAGCTTTGTGGCTGTACAGGCCTTCAAAGTTGCCCTCTGATTTGAAAAAAAAGGAAATTCCGCCTATTGGCTTTTTTTGTTAAAACACTCATAAGAGCCCAGAAAATAATCCAAATCTTATTATTACTGATGCATATGTGGTGTTTGATGTTGGCATACATATTTTGACTCATATGATTTTGCTCTTCATTGTGGTTGATAAAATTCAAGATTTATGTGCAAAAAAAAGCTACTTTGAGTTTTCAGAGCAACATGTTACGGCAATACCTGAATGCAGACCTTATTGATTATTACTATGCTACCTTCCTTACTTTCAATTGCGAGTTGAAATTAATGTTAAATGATGACATACATTAGCCTAGAAATCTAGACGCACCCTAGCGGCAGCAAATTACATTTGCTGCTAGGGCTAGTCTAGCAACTCTCCGTTGGAGATTTTAAACTTCTATCAGGCCAATCAAATCGTGTATAGAGTTGTTAGGCGGGCTTAACATAATGATTGATGGCAGAGTTGCAACGGTTTGGCTTGAATTCCCTGCTACTTGAAAACAAAGAAGATGGATGTTGCTGTT
Source organism: Alosa pseudoharengus (assembly GCF_046254945.1). Taxonomy (NCBI): domain Eukaryota; kingdom Metazoa; phylum Chordata; class Actinopteri; order Clupeiformes; family Clupeidae; genus Alosa; species Alosa pseudoharengus. Next base: position 15,061,916 of record NW_027468859.1, read on the forward strand.
GGTGAACAGTGTGACACGAGTTAAGCTTTTTTTAAGTTGGCAAACGTTTGAACTAGCCAACTAGCTCCGATAAAGGGAAAACGCATGGGACTCATAGCGCTGTCCTATTGCGTGCAGAGGGAATTTGAAAGACAACCTATTATCCCGCTCCTCAGACTGAGCACTGCGAACGGTGAGTGCCCAGACCCTACATTTTAATGTGGGTCTGGCTCGTCAGGTTAGACATACATAGGTCTGCAGTACAAATGTTGTTTTTGTGTAGCCGAAACGAGTACAAAGGATCTTTAATCTATTCATTGAATTCATCATCGTCAGAACAGGAGCACAGAGGATGCCATCTCTACGGCACTTCACTCTGCCCTGTCCCACCTTGACAACAGCAACACCTATGTGAGAATGCTGATCATTGACTTCAGCTCAGCGTTCAACACCATCATCCCCTCCAAACTGATCACCAAACTCAGTGAACTGGGCATCAATACCTCCCTCTGTAACTGGATTCTGGACTTCCTAACCAACTGACCTCAGGCTGTTAGGTTAGATAACCGCACCTCCTCAACCATCACCCTGAACACCAGTGTACCACAGGGATGTGTGCTGAGCCCTCTCCTCTACTCCCTCTTCACCTACGACTGCACACCTGTACATGGCTCTAACACCATTATCAAGTTTGCAGATGACACTACGGTGATTGGGCTCATCAGCAACAACGATGAGATGGCCTACAGGGAGGAGGTCCAGCACTTAACATTGTGGTGCACTGAAAACAACCTGGCTCTCAACACCAAGAAGACCAAAGAGCTCATTGTGGACTTCAGGAAGTCTAAAGCTAGCACACACACACCCATTCTCATCAAAAGGACTGAGGTGGAGCGTGTCACCAGCTTCAAGTTTCTGGGTGTCCACATCTCTGAGGACCTCTCTTGGACCCTCAACACCTCTACCCTGATCAAAAAGGCTCACCAGCGTCTCTTCTTTCTGAGGTCCATCTATCTCCTCAGATCCTGGTGAACGTCTACCACTGCAACATCGAGAGCATCCTCACCAACTGTGTCAGTTTGGTATGGCAACTGCTCTGCCCACGACCGGAAAGCACTGCAGAGGGTGGTGAAAACTGCCCAACGTATCACCGGTTCCTCACTCCCCTCCATCGAGGCCATCCAGGGCAAGTGATGCTTGCGTAAGGCGCGCATCATCAAAGACTGTTCTCACCCCAACCACAGACTGTTCACCCCACTCCCCTCCGGGAGGCGTTACAGGTCTCTTTGCATCCGAACCAGCAAGTTCAGAGGAAGCTTCTTTCCTGCGGCTCTCACCCTACTGAACTCTAGCTCTACATCCCGGTGACATCCAACAAACTAAGCCCCCATCACCCCCTGCCCCGCCCCCGCCTGATGCCTCCTTGCCTGTGCCTGTTGAGGTGTCCACAACCATGGCAACCTTGACAGGGACAACAAGGAGGCGGACATCCCCTAGCCCCCCGCCCCCCCGCCAACTGCACTACCCTATCCCACCCATAGTGTCTATTTATTTACAAATGTACGTAATTACACTTATACTGTACATAGCCATATTCTACTGCTTTTCATCCTGCACATACACTTATTATTAATACAAAGTCAAAGTCAAAGTCTGCTTTATTGTCAATTTCTTCACATGCCAAGACATACAAAGAGATCGAAATTATGTTTCTCACTATCCCACGGTGGAGACAAGACATCATTTTATCAATTAAGTCCACAGACAAACATAACATTCAAGTAAACAATAAAAAGTAAATAAGAAGGCACATACAATGAATAAACAAGAGCAGCAAAATTGGGTTGAAATTGTGCAATTGTGCATAGACAGTCAATATAGTAGTGCAAAGTCAGGCCAATAAATGGCTGAGGTAAGCAAGTGGCATAGTGGTGCAAGTTATGTAAGAGCAGCAGAAGTGTGTTGTGTTTACAGGACAACAGGACAACAACAACAGGTTGCAAAGTGTGCAAGTGCACAAGTGGAGTAGTGCAAGTGGAGTAGTGCAAGGCAGCCATTGTACTAATACATAATACTGTTGTTACTGTTTCTGCACTACAATGGTACTGTTACCACACTGCACATAGTTGTACATACTGTACATATCTGTCTATATGGTTCATACTAAATATCCATATTTATTCCGTTTTTCTGTAATATATTCTGTTAATACACTGCATATCTATATTGTTCTTACTACTACTATAATGGTACTGCCACTACATTGCACATACCTGTACATGTTGTTCATACATTGTTCAAATTACATAGCCATATTTATTCTGCTCTTATAAGGTAACTGCTAATACACTGCACATATTTATATTTAATTTATACTACTCTAAACCACCTTCTGCAAAACAACTGTATACTACTGTCTACACTGCACTATATTTCTTGTCCTGTCTATGCACCCGCTGCCTATACTGTGTATATCACATTGCACTTTTCTGCTTTTTTGCACTTCTGGTTCGACGCAAACTGCATTTCGTTGTCTGCCTCTGTTTTGCCTCTTTACGGATCATGCTATGAATAGCAGCAATGTCTGCAAAAGTTGAGACATTGTTATTGACCTTCTGGACCAGAAACATTCCATCAATGATTGTTGCTGTATTATATTTATCTGAGATTATCTGATAGTGATGCAAGTTTCTGCAAATGCTTTGCAAGTGCTGCTTTAGAGGTTTTCCTTGGGGTCCCCTCAGGTGTCGCCAATGACCATGGTTAAGGTCCAAGAGGGTGACAAAAAACTTCTCTCATGTCCAGTCTTTAACATGATGGTCTTGCCATGTGCCTGTGTTTTCTTTTTTGACTCATGCACGTAAATGTCTTTAAATTTTGCTTTGTCAATGTATCATGGAATTTGTGCTTAGATGTATCTGACTCCAGCCTCTATGTCTTGAACTTGCATCTTTGCCTGTAGTATGAGCCTGAATCAGATCATCCCTAACCTCGTGTTGCTTTGCCTGCTGTAGATATGCAAATGAACTCATGTTCCTCTGAAAATTGATTGATCCAATTTCAGTTTCTGTCTCATCAGATCTAACTGTGTAGAATTTTTAAAACTGTTGTAGATGTCTGTAGATCAAGTCTTGGAAAATAGTTATTATTTCTTTTCAATGGAAATTATTTTAATTATCAGCTGAAAGACCATTTTAAGTATGATAATAATAATAATAATTGTACATAATGATAACAATGTGTAAAGTATGAATATTTTCACCAACCAGTTCATCTACATCTCATTCCCCCATTCTTACTAGTGAAAAGTACAACTGAAATGTATAATGTAGATCATTTTAGCACCTGTGAAGCAATTACCATAATTTCCCAACTATTAGCTGCAGCTTATACATTGATTTTGCAAAATTTCTTCAGCTATGAGGTTAATACACAGGGGCAGTTAATATGGTATATGGTTTCGTTTCTTTTAACTTGTATAAAACACTGTCCTGCGGCTTATACACAATACAGCTAATACACAGGAAATTACTGTATGTATTTCATGTGCCCTGGACATTATGAAATTATTTATGTTAAGCTGGGTACATGTGGTGATGTCAACAATTTTCATATGGTATTCATTAAATGTAAAGGTAATATGTGATTGGTAATCATGATGTTTTGATCTCTTGGAATATCTCTTATGGGTAGTTTCAATAAAATACTAATTTACTGAATTTTGGGGGGGTGTTTCCGAATAGTACATTTACAAATAGTTAATAGCATAGCAATGCAGACCTATGTAATCATTTGTATTTCAAGTCTCTGCTGGGAGGTAGGAAGGTAGAAATACATTGATTAATGAGGTAGTGGGCATTTCAATTAGTGCTGCAACACGTTGTGTCTCTGAAAACGTAGATTTGCTCATTATTACACATAAATCTTGAATTTTATCAACCAAAATGAAGGGCAAAATCATATAATGCTTCAAAATATGTATGCCAACATCAAACACCACATATGCATCAGTAATAATGAGGTTTGAATTATTGTCTGGGCTCTTATGAGTGGTTTAACAAAAAAAAGCCAATAGGCGGAATTTCCTTTTTTCAAATCAGAGGTCAACTTTGAAGGCCTGTACAGCCACAAAGCTACAAGATCCAACTTGCTATCATACCATTTTATACTCCAGAGATATGTAGCTTTCAGAAAAATATAGTGAGAATTTGCCCCCCCAAGTGGTAGTGACACGCCCCTTTTTGGGCCTGTGGCTCATGGACTAATGGGCCCCATGTGATAAAATACTTTTGGGCCTGCATGCTCCCTGTGACGAAAAATTTGAAAAATAACCCCTTAAATGGTGACTTCTGGGGAATTTTGTGGAAACTAATTGACAAATTGACTTAAAATATATTATATTATAATATATTGATAGCGTATTACAATACAGCCTATACAAACCTACACAGGTTCTTATATTCAACTAATTTTAAGCAATCTATTGGGACTTTGATCTCATCACATACTACATCAAGGGAGTAACCCTATAGCTCCTGAGCAAGCTTTGAATAATGTAAAGGTAACACCTGTTAAACTAACCTTAACATGACATTTACTGAGGGTAGAAAATCTTAAATCTTATAGCCTAAACCTTATCTTATAGCCTAAACAAAGCCTATATTTAACCTCTATTCTGTAGTCAAGGCAGGGGTAGCTCATTGCAAATAACCCCTTATAACATGTGCATATGTTTACATGTTATATTCTTGTTTTTTCCCCCATTTCATTTTATTATATATTTGTTTGAATGAAAAGGCCTTCTGCCTTTATGGGGACTTTTAATTTGAGAATGGGTTATTGTGATACTGTATGTAGGCTTATTAGACATTCTCTGGCTAGGCCTAGTTTAGGCTATGTCTGCTGCGTCATTGAAAACGCGATGGAGCAAATGATTACTTTTTTGGATGACAATGACAGCTGGTAGCGTAGACATACTGATAGCTTCAATGACGCATATTTATGAGGAGACAGTAGCCCTACGTGGCCGATGAGCCAGGCAGTCGACTCTTCGGTAGAAAAACGGCTCTGGTAGACTCCATATGTGACCTGACGGCATTCACTCCCATCCAGGGGCATTTATTGTCTTTTTAGACGTGGTAATAAGCCTCTTGGCTGTTGCCAACTAGCCTAAGCCAGTCTTTGAATCTTGAGTCCTCTAACCAAATGTCCGAAAAAATAAAATTTCCCATGACATCGTCAATGGTAGCGAACTTTTGGCAACAAGTTTAGGCAGTAAGCCAGCGTATATCCAGTTTGAGCATATAGTTTGAGGGGGCGCTAAAAGTTTTTTACCGCGAACGCACACTGACATATCGCTCAGGTCCTACTCGCACATATAATTAATATAATATAAATAAATTCACGCGAATTTTAGGAGATAGGCCTGCACATAACACAAATGGAAAACACCATAGTTATTGGTTCGAAAATGTAATACCTCATCAGATGACATTTATTACTTTTTAATACTTTTAAATGGCCTTAAATTTGGCTAATTTCATTTACTACCTTTTAATACTTTTTACAACCCTGCGGACACCCTGAAGAAGACATGCAAAATGTAATGTTGAAGACATCATGAAAGTAGATCATTTTGCGAGCGCAAATATCCTTGCAGACCAAACTTTGTTTCTACATTATTCATTCACAAAATAGCCTACCATGCTATGGAAGAATATTAGACTCAACAGTTTTGTACGTGTGTATCACGTTTTGAAACTGTAGAAATGATTTGTAACTGTAAAAATGATCTGTAAGTAATTGTCAAAATTACAAATATGCCCTACATTTACAAATCTATTCTACAGGTACCGATCGGTTTTACAGCTACAAATCATCCTACAGTTAAAAATATTTTACCATTACCATTACCAATATTCTACAAATATAGCTGCAAGCAGCAATGTGGGGGTCCTAGCAGTACAATAGCAGGAATGGCATTGGCATGGCATGAGCAAGCACTCACAGCAACGTTCATGGCAATTGGATAAAGAATGGCTGAGATATCAGCTCATTTACTTTGTTACAGCGCCCCTATAGGCCAAATCACACCAATGTCCTCGTGCATTCTCACAGTCACCTACCATGTCCCTGTACCAAGTTTGGACTTCAGACGTCAAAGCGTTGCTGAGATATGAGCTCACTTTCTTTATAGCAGCACCCCTAGAGGCCAAATGAGACCACTTTCCTTGCATGTCCTCACAGTCAACTACCATGTCCCTATATCAAGTTTGGACTTCATGGTACCTGATTGTGAGGACGCACTAGGAAAGTGGCACATTTGGCCTCTAGGGGCGCTGTAATACAGGAAGTGAGCTCGTATCTCAGCAACGCTTTGATGTACGAAGTCCAAATTTGGTACAGGGACTTGGTACCTGATTGTGAGGACGCACTAGGAAAGTGGCATAATTTGGCCTCTAGGGGCGCTGTAATACAGGAAGTGAGCTTGTATCTCAGCAACGCTTTGATGTACGAAGTCCAAACTTGGTACAGGGACTTGGTACCTGATTGTGAGGACGCACTAGGAAAGTGGCATCATTTGGCCTCTAGGGGCGCTGTAATACAGGAAGTGAGCTCATATTTCAGCAATGCTTTGAAGTCTATACCAAGTTTGAACTTCGTACATCAAAGCGTTGCTGAGATACGAGCTCACTTCTTGTATTGCAGCGCCCCCTAGAGGCCAAATGACGCCAATTTTCTAGTGCGTCCTCACAATCAGGTACCAAGTCACTAGCCTGACGTAGTCATACTCAATTCTAGTCAGAATATGAGTCTGATACTGCTCCATTGGGACATAATTATGGGGCGTGTTTCAACCGATACAGGGGCGGAATGCCTCTGCACTCTTACCGTGAGGTGTAGGAAGAAAACACACAAACCATCCTTCTTCTCCACAAATGCCTTAACATTGTTTTCTGGTCTTTTGTAAAAGTTAGTGCCGTCAATAACTCCTAGCCTACAACACTCATTAGCGAAATCTAAGAGATACGTAGTAGGGTAGGCTACCGGTATTAGGAAAAAACTGATAGCCTATATCCCCTCCGTTTTTAAAAATAATTTGATATGACTGATAACTGATATGCTACAAACATGTTACACAGCTGGGTAAGGCTGTCGCAAATCCCTCGAACAGGTGGTCAATCAGAGATTTCATACGAACGAATGAACATGTCGCAATGCAACAGCGCTGTTTTCCCTTGATGAAAGTGAAACCATGAGTTTTCCCACAACTCAACTTCGGCCAAAGTTTTCAGAAATAATCGTTTTCAGTGATAAAACCTCATTAAATAATATGCATTTTCCATATGGGGTCTTAAAAGCCATGTATCCTTCTAGCCACAGCGTTTTTGTTTCAAACATAAGCCTAATCTAAGCGTGCTCAGATGACGTGATAGACCAGCCACTGTTGCTCACCTGTCCATCATCGTAAAGCCCGATTTGATTGGTCCGCCCAATCTAGGGCGAGCATACTTGCTCCACAATGGAGCAATGCCAGACCGAACTTCCCGACCTCAAATGTTGTGGGCGGGACTAAGTTCGGAATGGCACCCAGGCTACCAAATCCCTGTACCAAGTTTGGACTTTTTTTTTATAAATAACACTTTGCTTTGTTTTTATTTATTTATTTATGTATTTATTTTTTGTCTGTTATTGATGCTTAACAACACACAGTAAGTTTGGACTTCATACATCAAAGCGTTTCTGAGATAGATAGATAGATAGATAGATAGATAGATAGATAGATAGATTTATTGATCCCTAGGGTACGAGCTCACTTCCTGTTTTGCAGCGCCCCCTATAGAGGCCAAATGATGCCAATTTCCTAGTGTGTCATCACAATGAGGAAGTCCATGTAACAAGTTTGGACTTCATATATCAAATCCTTGCCGAGATATGAGCTCACTTCCTGTTAGGCGGCTTCGCCGTCTTATCGCACACCAGTGTTTCCCATACATTGACTAATCTGTGGCGGTGTGCCATTAAATCAAAATCAGCCGCCACATATTAATATTCTATGTTTAATTTAATTTAATTTAAATTAAATATAAGATCAAATCCTTGCATTGCCATTGAGCTGCGCTATTTACGCACGCAGCCTTTCCTTACCCCGCCCCGCTCTCTCTCGTAGCCTGCTGCCCCTCCTCTGCATGTGCATTTAACAAAATATTCACGATTGTTGAAGGATTGTTGTTGCCACATAGAAGCATTGCATAGAAGACGTCTGGCTAAATTGCTATTAAATCTGCTTAGCATCGTGACCATGCTGCGCAAATTTGTTCAAAACAGCTGCATTGAAGTTAACTCTGCTAAGGTCTTATCACAACATAGTATGCTACATTGAAGAGACTAAACTAAGTTAAGTTATGCAATCAAGCAGTATCTCAAAGCTAACGTTAGAATACTGTTTGGATGTCAAATTTAGCATGCGTACCCTACTTACAGCTGCTTATTTCGTTAAAGGGCTAATTTTATTGACTGACACTGAATGTTTACAAAATCCCGATGTAAATGGAAAAGTGTTCCAAAATTCAAAAGTGCTTGTCCCAAGGAGAAGTACAACCTTTATTTTAACCATGTAGAAAACGTTATGAATTGCATCCACACATCAGCAGCCTTTTAACTGTGTTACGCACGAACGTCTTATGTGAGGAACCCCTCCCCCCCCCCCGTTGTCCAAATCAGCTACCGCCACAAATTTAATCCAATTCTGTGGGAAACACTGCACACATCTTATTTGAGTGCCAAATTTAATGCGTTTTCGCCCATGGTAACCACCTCAAAAAAGGTAAAGCGCAGCAGGATACCACCAACTATCTATAAATTACAGGAACGTCTTTCTGTCTGTGTATCAGTATGTGTGTGTGTGTGTTTGTGTGTTAACCGCATATCTGTCAAACTGTTCGTCCATTTGATTTCAAACTTGGCAGGTGTCTTGCTAGAGGCACGAGTAAGTGCAGTGCCAAGTTTGACTGTAGCCACTCCCCCTCTCACACAGCACAGCGCAGGACCAGAGACAGAGAGGGTAAGCAGAGTTTTGGCAACACTTAATCAGGGAACAGCACGGGTCAAGATGCAAGATGTTTGGATGATTATCATGTCTGACATCAACAATAATCATTCCCTGTATGCAGTTTGCTTGCATAAAATGACTCCGTGGATTTTGCATAAAAAATGATGTGCACTAAACTGACATTTCAAATACCGATAACCCAGGCTACTTTGGACTTGAGACTTTAAATAAACAAAAGACAATTCCGACTGCAAGGTCCCAAATTGAAACGAGCGATAGGCTAATGGTCCCGAATTTAAGGACGTTTCAGATTGCCACACAGCATTGAAAGTCAATGGAGGCATAAGAGCGTGAAACTGTACGGCAAAAGCATGAAATGAGTCAAATAACACTCAAAATAAGAAACCGGCGTGTCATTCTACACCATTTGGTGAGATCAGGTTGCCAGCCACATGAGATGTCACTTATGCTGCCTACCAGAGACTTTTTAGACTTAAGAGAGTTTTTAAGTCACATCGTTACAAATTTCATATGATGATGCATCATTCCACAAAATGGTTTGTCTTCTCCATCATGAAGTTATTCAATAGGCTTAACAATAAACATATAGCCTTAACTCAAAATAGCTGTTAGGCTTATCATTTTGATCGGTAAAAAATGGCATATGCAGCCATGCCTAAATTCTGCTCACTGCACATTTATTAAAGGCTAATGTATTAGAATATAATATTCAACATTCATTATTGAATGCTTAGCTGGAATGATGTTTCCCCTATCATCTTATTTTTCAAAGCATGCCTACCTGCGGGCATGCAATTGGGTTGTGGGCTTTCTACAGGAATAGCATGTTTGAACGGGCACTGCAAGTATAAACTGCTCACAATGTAGTTTATGGCAATGTGGTTATCACAGAACAAAGACCTATTTTATTTTTATTCTCTGTATTCTATACACTCTTTTATTTCTTAAACAAATAAATTACTGAGTGTTTCATTAGGAATCTAGATAGTTAGGCCTATTCAAATACATACTGTAATGCCCCTCCTTGATTAGAACCGTGTTATGTGAGAACATTTTTACATTGTGTTTGTTAAAAATTACTATTGGCCGATATATCGGTTATTAGTTTTTGAAAAACTCAAAAATTTAAATAGGTATGTTCAGCCTTCAAAATCCCATATCGGTCAGGCTCTATAGGAGATGGATACAAATTGACATACAGTACACACACATGCATGCACACACACACACACGTATCCACACATACGCACACAGGCACACACACACACATGCATACACAAAAGTTGCAAGAGTAGGAGGTGGAGTAGGAGATGGAGACAAATTGACAAGCGTGACAAGTGGGAGAGGATGTACAGGACTGAGCGGAGGTCATGTTTTGTACCGCTATGCGGTACATCTAGTTATAATAATACTAAGCGCACCATTCGATGCTCAGGCCTTAATAAACAGAAAAAAAAAACACACAGGTATGGACAATGCAAAAGACAAACATCCTTATTACAGTGTGTGTGTGTACCTCCATAGGGTAGTGTTTGTCGTTATAAATGTGCTCGGATCCATTGGTGGTCTCGGATCCCCAGTGGAAGGCCATGTAAAAGGTGTTGTAGAATCGGGGGAGGTTTGCTCCTCCCAGGTACATTCCAGGATTAAACTCGACTGCAACTGTAGTATCACAGCAAAACAATAAGAAGTATGGGTGTAAAGAAACCCAAGAATCACCATTCGGTACATACAGTACATCTGTGTTAATGTCATGGCTCAGTTAGCCCAGTCTGTACAGTAAGAATGTAGGTACTGCAGCCTAACATTCACTGACAATATTGCTGATGCTTAACTCATAAACAGGAATACACTGCGTTCCAAATTATTATGCAACTTACATTTTTCTCATAGTTTCCTAAATAGTTGATGCAAATGACAGTCAGTATAATCTTCAAGTCATCAACCGAATTTTACTGAACAAACCTCCCAATAATAACAGTATTTTTTTCAAAAATAAAAAACTCAAAATGCACTGTTCCAAATGATTATGCACAACAGAGTTTCAAGACATGTTATAAGTTGTAAAGAACTAAAAATGGTAATTTGTTGAAAAGTTATTTCAACCAAAAACATCTTAACAGGCCAAGTTACATGTTAACATAGGACCCCTTCATTGACATCACCTTCACAATTCTTGCATCCATTGAACTTGTGAGTTCTTGGAGAGTTTATGCTTAATGTCTTTGCAGAATGTCAGAATAGGCTCCCAGAGCTGCTGCTTGGATGTTAATTGCCTCCCACCCTCATAATCTTTTGCTTGATGATGCTCCAAAGGTTCTCAATAGGGTTGAGGTCAGGGGAAGATGGGGGCCACACCATGAGTTTCTCTCCTTTTATGCCCATAGCAGCCAATGACCCAGAGGTATTCTTTGCAGCATGAGATGGTGCATTGTCATGCATGAAGATGATTTTGCTACGGAAAGCACGGTTCTTCTTTTTGTACCACGGAAGAAAGTGGTCAGTCAGAAACTGTACATACTTTGCTGAGGTCATTTTTACACCAAGGGGCCTACCAGCTCTCTCCCCATGATCCCAGCCCAAAACATGACTCTGCCACCTCCTTGCTGACATCTCAGCCTTGTTGGGACATGGTGGCCATTCACCAACCATCCATTACTCCATCCATCTAGACCAGGGGTCGGCAACCTTTTTTGCCTGGAGAGCCACTTTTACCAAATTTATTTATTTATTTTTAATCTCAGAAGAGCCACATAAAGACGGTTACAAGAAAAAGTTTGGATATTTAACATACAGCTACTTTCATTCAACAGAGGATGTTTTAATACATGTTCTACTAGTTTTAAAAGTAATGTGCAAGTAACTTGAAATGCAAAGTGGAATGACAGAAGTATAGGACTTAGGCTTCCCATGTAGGCTTAACACCACCCCCTATTTGGTATGCAAAGTAGGCTAATCATAGTTCACAACACAACACTCAATTTTCATTGACATGTAATTGGCGAAATTGAACATTAGGCCTACCAATGATTAGATTTGGTGATGGCCTTGGAGTCTGGCTGTATTCAGTGAGGTGAAGTTTCATGCAAGAATTGAGGCTGTCATCATTTCATCTCACATATGAAAAATATAGACAAACCTGCGCTCACGTTTAAGGGCAATTCCACGGAAAACTGTCATATATCCATAACGCCAACTAATAGCCTACCATGGCATTGTGTTGGCGTTATGGATGTGACAGTTTTGCGCGGAATTGCCCTTAAACATGAGAGCAGGTTTGTCTTTATATTTTTCATATGCAAGTGGAACACAGCAATACTAACTCGTTGCGGTGTGCGATAACGGGTAGTTCATTTCGTGTCTTCGGATGGAAACTTTTCCATTTCAGCCCGCTTGTGTTTGCGCTCGCAAGCTGTGGTCACTGAAGTTTCCTTTTTGACATTTTCCTTATCTAGCCTACAAAAAGCGCGCACATCAACAATAACAAGTGTTCTCGTTGACTGAAATGGAGGGAAATCGGTGATTTTGTTTGATATTGACATGGCAACGAACCGCGAATGTAACAATATTGTGCAGGCTACGGTTACGGAGTCAAGTGAAGTGGGAAGTTATATAAATTACTTATATAGACCTACGAACTAAAATAAAATACATTTTAATTAAATAGGTCTACTCATTATTATTTGAGCCGCATCAGAGGGATCAAATAGCCGCATGAGGCTCCAGAGCCGCGGGTTGCCGACCCCTGATCTAGACCAGTGGTCCCCAAACTTTTTCTTCCGAGGGCCAGAGACTCGGAGTATACAGTATTAGTAACCAGTGTTGCCAGATGCCAGCAAGGTTTTCCAGCCCAAAACCTTGTCAAAAACCGCGAGAATGCACAAAAAACCGCCCAAATTTGCTTTTGCTTGTTTCTCATTTTAACACATTGAAATCATTAACAAGCTTTAAAATTACCAATTTTTCGACTTAGCCTATCCAATTTCAGAAACAATATTCAATCAAATGAACGCAAAAGTAGGCTACACGGACGTCAGACTATTCTCCTATAAGCTTATGTTACGGAAAATAATGCAATAGGCTACACGTAGACTATCAATGAGTCTGTTTGTGTCAATAGACGCTTGAAACAAAAGCATTCAGTAGGCTATATGAACATACAAAATAGCCTAACGCACAACATTTCAATTATTTATAATAGCAACATGACACATGCATATTCATGTATAACATTAGATGAAAATTGCATTGATTATAGAACAGGGTCTTTGCAGAGGCAGTGCGTTCATAACTGGTGGGCCAACTCTAGGCTACACAAAAAATATTTTCATAGGCCTACCCCAAATGTAGGCTAAAGGCTTGAGTTAAACTTGAGTCTGACACCTGTGATTTAGAACAATTAATTAATACCTAGGCGCTATCTATTCCCTGAGACAGGCAGTTAGGCCTAGAGTTTTCATAAAAATCGCGCTGAATAGGCTATTTAGGACAGTGTCAGTGCGCTCTTTGCAGAAGCAGTGCGTTCATGCATGGCAACTCTATACACGCAAAAAATATTTTCATACGCCAGACATAGGCAAACTTGAGTTTGACACCTGTAATTTAGAACAATTAGTAGGCCTACCTGACAGGCAGTTAAACCTAGAGTTTTCATGAAAGTCGCGTTGAACGAACAGGGGTGTCAGTGCGCTCTTTGCAGAAGCAGAACGTTCATGCATGACGGGCCATCTCCACAAAAAACATAGGCCTATGGCCCTAGGCCCTTCGTGAAAATCGCTTTGAGCAATTGTTATTAGGCCTAAAAATAATTAAAAAGTTCTAGTAGGCTTTGTCAAACTTCCTAAACAACTGTCGGGCTGGACGGAACGTGGGCCGTAGTCCTATGCCAAGCCATTCGAGCAAGACCTGCGCACATCCATCAACCCTGAAAGAAGGGGTAAGTCCATCCTGTCTCGTAGGTAATCTTTCAGCAGTGTGCACACTCATGAAGAGATTGACTGTAATGAGAAAATGCTCTTTGCCCACTTTGGCATATTGACATTGTCAGTCAGCTAAGTTTGAAAACCCCGCGAGCTGTGTGTTTGAAGGGCGGTCTGCGCCGGAGTAGGGGAGAACTGGACTCAAACACTTTTTAATTAAACGTAATTTACAAAGACATCGTAAAACACTGAAAGCTAATATTTTGTCACAAGCAACCTACATCTGTCCTCTGTCAAATACCGTTGCATTTTCAGCTCTGAACAAAACCATTCAGGAGTTATTTAAGGAGAAATCGAACGTGCGTTTTGTTTCATTCGTCCCTCCTCGCCGGGATAAATGAAACGACATGGGGGACGAAAGAAACATATCTTAAACTTCCCACAACTTCAATATTTGACAACATCATGAATGGTACTTGAAATATGTGTTAATTTGGATAAATTACTGCTGGGCTTTACTGTCTGCTGTGAATATCTAACAACTCATTGCCGTCATTGTGAAGCGCATATCTCGCGGTTATGGAAATACCATGCACTTTGTGAGCTGAGAGTGTCGTGAGTTTAGGGGGCACGTCAGCCAGAGGGTGTGTGAGTGACTGAGTGAGAGACTGCTGCCTGCTGACCAGAAACGGTCGCTGGAAGAAGGGTCTGAAGTGCCTCTGTTAAGGCTACAAAAACCCGCCGAACTGATCCGAAACCAGCCCAATTTTTATACACCCGCCCAAACCCATTTTTGCCCGCAAAATAGATGGCAAAACCGCCCAATTGGGCGGGAAACCGCCCAATCTGGCAACCTTGTTAGTAACCATAAATAGCTTAGTGCTGTGAACAACAGCAGTCTACCTTAGTTGAATATTCCATTACATTTAATCATAGGCTACTGCAATTTAATACCATTGTTAGCTGTGTTTATATTGCAATCATGCCATATCAGTGTAAAATGTAGCTCAAATGAAATAATACTAATAAAAAATAGCATTCCCAAAAGTATTAGCAGGGAGTCCCAAAAGTGTATTTTATTCAAAATGTGTGAACTCTGAACTCTGTGTCTTTGCATACACAGCTCAAGTTGTGAACAAGCAATATCCTACAAATAATTTGAAGTTCTCAAACTATGAGAGTTTTATGAAGTGCTGGCAAAAACATCTGAAATGACCACTTTTACTCACCTGATGAGAACTTTGAATTTGTATGAACATTTGAACGAGTGAATAAAATATAGAAAAAAATACCCCAGCAAGTCCCAGAAATATGACTTGAATAGAAGTTAGTTAGTTATTAAAAACTAGACTGCATTTCCGGTGGGAACTGCGAAAGTGTGCTTGCCCTGGTCCGGTCACCAACGTGAGCAGACAGTGGCATACGCTATGCTGAACCTGGCTTGATCCAAGCATTCTAACAGTGTCTTTCAGTGTTGGAGCAGTGGCAATACCTCAAAAGCTCTATTCAACTATTGCCTTGCGGGGTGAATGCGGTTCGTTGGATTTTACCTGTGGCCTGCCTTCGAATTTAGCTTCTATGACTAAAATCAAATCAATAAAATAAAACAACAGCAGTGATTGGCTGAAAAAATAAATAATGTCACGCGTCTTGCACCTCTCAAACTGGGCTATCAGGTAACCTAGAGAAAATTTTTAAATTATGAAATATGGCTAAGGCATTAAAATGCTGCTTGTTTGTCAGGATACTTTTTCACTGATTTATTTTAAAAATATGAGCTATGAGTGTGAATGTTATATATTCCATCCCCTAATTCTGTTTTACTGGTTTACTCTATAGGGATACCATGCCTGGCGAAAACAGACTTCATCTTCTGTATTACTGCGTGTGCTGATTTATCAGGCAAGTTCAACACCTCCGGAAATTTTGTCAGGTAATCCACTAACAGGAGATATGACTGGCCCCTCAGCTCGAAGATATCAGTTCCCACCTTCATCCAAGGCAATTCAGGAACGTCATTTACGATGAGTGGCTCCTTTTGATGTTGTGGTTGCAGCTACTGGCATGGAGCACACTTTTCAATCATTAACTCTATGTCATGTGTCATTCCAGGCCAATAGAGAACTTTTCTACAACCCCAAAACAAAAAAAGTTGGGACGTGTAAAATGCAAATAAAAACAGAATGTCATAATATACAAGTCTCGTAAACCCATATTTAGCAGCATAAAGGACGTACACAACATATCAAATGTTGAAAATGAAAAATTTGGACTATTTCATGTAGAGTATACGTTAATTTTGAATTTGATGCCAGCAACATGTTTCAAAAAAAGTTGGGACGGGAGCATGTTTACCACTGTGCTGCTTCACCTCTTCATTTAACACAATTATGTAAATGTTTAGGAACTGAGAAGACCATTTGCTACAGTTTTGATAATGAAATGTTGTCCCATTACTCCACGATATAGGATTTCAGTTGCTCAACAATATGGGGTATTCTCAGTCACGCTTTTCATTTCATCATGCACCTAATTTGACAAATCAGGACTGCAGACAGGCCATCTTAGCACCCAGACTCTTCCTCTATGGAGAAATACTATTTAAATATATGCAGAATTCATTTTGGCATTGTTTTCCAGAAATATTCAAGGTCGTCTCTGGAAAAGACATTGCCTGGATGGCAGTATATGTTGCTCAAAACCTTCAGAATTGATTGTGCTGTGCCAAATGTGCAAGATGCCCATGCTGTTGGCACTAATGCTCCTCCACACCGTCATAGATGTTGGGTTTTGAAGTGAACGCTAAAACAAGTTGGATAGGTTGGACACTTGGATAGGCCCTCTCCTCTTTAGCCCAGATGAGTCCTTGATTTCCAAAAAGAATGGCAAACTTTGATTGGTCTAACCACAGGACCTTTTTCCACGTTACCTCAGTCCATTTTAAACAAGCTCAGGCCCAGATAAGAGGGTGGTATTTTCTGTATCATGTCTCAATACAATTTTAGCTGTTACAATGTTGGCTGCAGTTTTTGAATTGATATTAAACTGTGCACATAGACAATACAAAGGTTATCAGAGATTTTCCTGAGCCCATACAATGACAGGTCTGTTAACAGGTCTGGTATTGATGCAGTGCCATCTGAGGTCCAAAAGACCACGGCCATCCAATGTGTTTTTCAGCTCTTTCCCATGTTTGCAAAGATTTCTCTAGATTCTCTGAATGTTTTAATAATATTCTGTTTTGTAGATGATTAACTCCCCAAATACTTCACAATTTCATGTTAAGTAGCATTAAAATGACATTGTTTCATCATTTGTGCACGCAGGTTTACACATAGTGATGAATACCCCTACATCTTTACTTCTAAGAGTCCCTGCCTCTCTGGGATGCTCTTTTTCATACCCAATCGTGTTGCCACCTACCCTAATTAGTTGTGAAACATTCTTCCTTTTCTTTTCTTTATCATTACACAACTTTTCCAGCATTTTATTACCCCGTCCCAACTTTTTTTGAAACATGTTGCTGGTATCAAATTCAAAATTAGCATGTATATTTTCCACAAAATAGTCAAACTTGTCATTTTCAACATTTGATATGTTGTCTGTGTCCTTTTTGCAACTAAATATGAGTTTAAGAGATTTGCAGATTATTAGATTCTGTTTTTATTCATATTTTACACAACGTCCCAACTTTTTCTGTTTTGGGGTTGTAGCTTTGGCCTTTGTTCACTGGATGCCCTGGTGAGCTATATGTAGCTTCTCTAAGATGACCTGCTTGAAGCTCTGAGGTATGATGATCTTGTGTCCAGCCATCATGATGCCATTCTCCATGCTAATGATGTGTCGTATTGGCCAATAGCTGTGTAAGTTGTTGTCTATGCTGCATCTCTTCCTTGGCCAGCCCTTACCCATTGTCTCTCGTAGAGCCTGTAGCACGGAGTCTGCTGCAGTAGCTTCTTTCAGCTGACTAAGTGTCTCTGTGCTCAGCGCATCTGTGGCTTCCAGGCCATGCACAACCTTTTCATCGCAGAGGTCATCAACATCTGCCTCTCTGTTTCCAGTTGCCCGAGACAGTGTGTCTGCGATGTATATGTGCTTGCCCGGTGTGTAGGAGATGTTAAGATCATACCTTTGCAGTTGTAGGAGCATTCGCTGCAGTCTAGCTGGCGCCTTGCATAGCTGTTTCTTTACGATGATTTCCAGGGGCTTGTGATCCGACTGCACCGCTACCGTCTTGCCATATATGTATTGATGGAATTTCTTTGCTGCAAAGACGATGGCGAGCAACTCCTTCTCTATCTGAGCGTACCTCTGCTCAGTCTCAGTGAGCGCTCTCAAGGCATAACACAGAGGGCGGCCTCCTTGGAGAAGACAGGCTCCCAATCCGTCTTTCGACGAGTCAGCTTGTATCGTCATGGGCAGTCTGTGATCATAAAACTTCAATACGGGCGCTTTTGTGAGGGTAGCCTTCAAGCTTTCGAGTGCAGCACTGTGATGTGGACTCCACTGCCACACAGCATCTTTCCTCAGCAGCTGTCTGAGTGGTGCAGTCAGTGAGGCTTCGTGTGGAATGTACTGCGCTAGGTACTTGGTCATGCCAAGCAGTCGCTGCAGGCCAGGCTTGTCAACTGGAGGTGGCATGTTGGTGATTTCCTTTATCTTGCCGTCATCAGGTCTTTGTCCCTCTGGTGTGATGATGTGTCCCATGTACCTCACGATGTTTACCTTGTACTGGATCTTATCACTATTAAACCTCACGTAGGCTTCTTTTGCTCTTTCCATGACTTTGCAGAGGATTTCATCGTGTTCTTGTTCTGACGATGCAGCAATAATCATGTCATCAGCAATCACGTGTACACCTGGAATGTCTCCAAAAGCCTCATGATTCTTCTGCTGGAAGACTTCACTCGCAGACTTGATGCCGAATGGGAGCCGCAGGAAACGATAACGGCCCTATGGCGTGTTGAATGTACACAGCTTTGACGATGGCTCTTCGAGCCTGATCTGCCAGTATCCATCCTTTTCGTCCAGAATGGTAAAGATGGACTTCCCTGCCAGGTTACTTCGCACATCTTCAGTAGTGGGAATAGAGTAGTGCTGACACTTTATTGGTACATTGAGGTCCCGAGGGTCCAAACACACCCTTAGTGTACCGTTCTTCTTTTCTGTGATCACTAAACTGTTCACCCACTCTGTCGGCTCTGTAACAGGCATTATCACAGACCGTTGCACCAGGTCTTGTAATGTCTCTTTCAGCTTGTCGCGAGTGGAGAGGGGAACGTTCCTGCACCCATGGACCACAGGTGTGACTGATGGGTCAACATGTATGTGGTGGACCCCTGGGAACTCACCTAGCCCTTTGAAGACCTCTGGATGCATCTTTAACAACTCCTCTCTGGTGACTGCAGACTTTGTGGCGACTGTCTCAATCCTCTTCACCAGTTGCAGATTCTCACACGCAGCTCTGCCAAGGATAGGCATGTCTGATTGAGCCGACACATAGAACTGCAAGATGGCAGCTGTCTTGGTGGTTCGGCATTTCAGCGATACAACGCCTTTCGGGATCAGACGAGCACCCCCGAATGCAACTAACACTGTGGATGTAGGCTTAACTTGAGCAGGACTCGACATTTTCTGGACAATGGACAGAGGCAACACATTCGCCTCTGCACCTGTGTCGAGCTTGAACTTCACTGCTACACCCCCAATCGTGGCCTTCGTGTACCACGCACTGTCCTCTGCTTGATTTATGGCATTGACCTCAGCACTTGTTATTGTTCCATGTATATGGAATCCACTTCACTTTCAATGTTGTGTATTGTCTTAGTTTTAGTTTTGCTGCTGTTGCACGACATACTTTTGAAAAATGGTTGCTTTTCCCGCAACTATGACATACTGCTCCGTACGCTGGGCACTGACGTGGCTCGTGGCTTCTCCCACATCTTCGACAGTCTCCAGTAGCCCTTTTCTTGCCGCTCTCACTCAATCGTGCCTGCCCTTCTTAAAGTTTATGGCATCAATAGGAGCGTCGTGGACTACACTGGCTGCCTGCATCGCTTGTATGTGTGACTTAGATAATTATGTAGCCCTGCACATTTCCAAAGCTCTATGCAGCGACAAGTCATTTTCCCGTAGCAGCCTTTCTTTAAGATGAGAATTATTTATGCTGAACACTAGCTTGTCTCTCAGCATGTCACTTTCACTTGCGCCAAACTCGCAATCTTTACTCTTTTGTCTAAGTTCTGTAATAAATCTGTCCACAGAAATACCTTCAGCCATCGGATGAGACCAGAATTGGTGCCGCTCAAACACAACGTTCTTCTGTGGACTGCAGTAGTCTCGGAATGCTGTTAGCACGTCCTCCATAGTTTCATTCTCTTCATCCACCAGGTTAACAGTGAGTGTATTGTACACGTCCAAAGCATCGTCTCCTACGGTGTGAAGCAGAATGGCTGCAGTCATGTAGAGCCGGAATCGCTGTTCCTCCTGAGTATAAGTCGCATTAGTCAAAAAATGCGTCATGAACAGGAAAAAAACATATATAAGTCGCACCGGACTATAAGTCGCATTTATTTAGAAATGTATTTCACAAAATCCAAAACCAAAAACAGAGACTATGTAACTGGATTATTGAGGCCAAAAAGATTAATGTTAATGAAGACGAAGGAGTGAAGGCAGCCAAGAGGAGGGCAGGAAGGTCATTGCAAAGCAAAAGATTCACTGAAAGAAAATACCATGTGGTACACCAAAATGTATCTAAAATGTGGAGAATGCAATCAAGCATTTTGGGCGATGTGGAGTCACAGGCTGGCAGCAGATTAAATGTTCACAAGAGAGAAAAAGATGCAGTTTTAGACATGACTGAAGCAAGCCAGGCGATAGGCCAGGCCCGACGGTAATTGTAAAGCAATTTACAAAAGATTCACTGAACAAAAATGCTGATATGATACATGAAAATTTTGCTAAAAATGTGGAGAATGCAATGCAATCAAGCATTTTGGACGATGTGGAGAGACAAGCCGGCAGCAGATTAAATGCTCGACAGAGAAAAATATGCGGTTTTAAAAGGACGTGCAGACCGAAGCTACAGCAAGCAGGTGATATTTAGAAATTTATTTCACAAAATCCAAGACTAAGAACAGACAGACTATGTAACTGAACACATTGAGGCCAAAAATATTGAGAATTCTACAGGGAATCTTGAAGACGAAGGAGTGAATAGTGGCAAGAGGCAAGCCGAAGGCTGCTGACAAGTGCCCGACGCTATTGTAAAGCAATTTACAAAAGATTCACTGATGTGGTACATGAAATTTTAGCTAAAAATGTGGAGAATGCAATGAAATCAAGCATTTTGGACGATATAGCGTATTGGCACAAGCTGGCAGCAGAACAAATGCTCGCCGAGAGAGCGAGAGAAAAAAAGATGCGCATTTAAAACCAGGGCCTAAATTTCAGCGCGGGATTGCGCATAAATTATTACTAAGTATTGAGCATACTAATAAAAGTCCCGCAACGCTAGCCATTATAATGCGAGAAATTCCCACACATCTTACAGCGCTGTCTGACGTTAATCTAATAATGGAGCGGCCTGTAAGCGGACCAACTCTGACTTCAATTGAACCCCATGCAGAGACACACACACACGCGCGCGCGCAGGACCACTTTGGGGGTGCCTCTCTCTCTCTCTCTCAGCAGGATTTGTCACCGCTAAAGTCAAATTATTATAGCCTATTACGTGCTTCTACATCAACCGCTATCGACAGGAAAGGAAAACAAACGTTTAGCGATCAGGAAGCGCAAACACAGAAGCATGACAGCCTATAATATAACGCGAGAAAACATGGACGTGTTCTCCATTTGAGGAACGTTATAATCGATTGCGGACGTGAACAGACAGCTACAGACATAATATAAATTAAAATTTAAAAACATGTTCAATTATATATTTTTTTTCATATATAAGTCGCACCTGACTATAAGTCGCAGGACCAGCCAAACTATGAAAAAAAGTGCGACTTCTAGTCCGGAAAATACGGTACGCCAATTCTCCGCTAAATTCCCCGTCAGGACTAGAGGTGAAGGCGGCTTGAACTGCTCCATGTTCCTTGCTAGCTGTGCGCGCGAGGAATAACTAGCAGTCTGAAATTCCTGTCAGACTTTTCTATCTAACTTAGTGGTTAATGTGACTCAGCTCTGCTTGTATTCTCTGCTTATTTAAAGCTTAGACCCGAGTGGAGGGTGGTTAACTACACTGAGCATATAACAGTCCCTCCAGGATTTCGCGATGTTGCGATCGCAACAATTGACGCAAATTCAGCAAATCCTCGTGAATTCTGGGAGACCTCGCAATTTTGTCCAAACACTGCAACTTTTTCGCAAATTTGGCCAATCATCATGGTTTCCCCGTGAAATTTCACCTACCACAACAGTCTCTCGCGCAGAATATGAGTCAGATGCCACACTCACTTCTGCAGACACCAGAGACTTGTTCACTCCTCTGCAGTTTTGATGACAATAAATAGAAGGCTAACGTTAATGATCTGCTTTACTTGCATCTATCAACCTGGTGTTGCTAACCTGCCTAGGCTATGAAAGTAAGTTAATTAAGGTCTACTTGGTTTACTGACATTTGAGTAGGCTATAATATGCAACCCATTGGCAAACGTTTACACCTGGAGATGTCCTTTTAGCTCGTGTCATGTTTGCTAGCTTGTGGGCTCAGTTTGTGTAGTGCTAGCAAAATCATAGAAATTAATAACATTGTAAGACATTTACCTCTTCTATGATCCAAGAATGATTTCATACGAGTTATTTTTTAACATTTATTTTAACTAATGACATAGAAAACATCCCGAATTCCATCCACATATCGTAATGCACTATGCAAAGTTATTTCCAGTAGCCGAACTCATTGAGATGCAAGTGTTCCAATCCACTTAGAAATGTTATTAGGCTACGCTACTCTCACGTCCTTAAAGTGGCAGGCAGTCAATTAGACTTACACACCACCAATGTAATAACATTAAAGAAAAGTGTAGTCTAATAGTTTAAATCAATATGAAATTACTAGATGGCTATTACTAGATGACTTAGTTGGCTATTAGTAATTATGCAAGTCACAGAATATGAATTATTAAAAAGATGTGAACTTAATATGAATTATAACATATATGAATGTATTGAAACATATGACATGAGGTCATCTCTTTAGGGGGCTGTCTTTTTTGGACAGTTCTACGAAAGGTTATAGGCTACTGCTTTGTGAATTACCCCAGTAGAAATATTTACTCAAATAAAGTAGGCCTACTTTGATTTTCTGTAACCCTTACTATTTACCTTTACTTATCCTTTTTAATAAGCATCAAGATCAGTGCAATTTTGGTCGTACTAACCTTAATTACCCTCAATTAAAAAATTATTTAAAAAAAAAAAATCGCAACTATTTTTGCAATTTTCACTACCTCTCGCAATTTCTTCGCAACAAACAGCTAAAAACACCGCAACTTCCATCGCAATTTTTTAGAAAAGTTGTCGCGAAATCGGGCATTTTAGATCGCAACAATCACAAAAAATCCTCGTGAAATCATGGAGGGACTGATATAACAATGGTAATACAAAATGACTAGAGACTTCACGGACTGTTCTCAACTTTTACTGAACCACTTCAGAGACGTTATAACAGGCCTGAGCAATCAATCACACCCTGATATTGATCTCATACTTACAGTAAGGCAACACAGTAGAACACAGAGTGCATATCCTAAATCCACCACAGAGACCAATTGGATCAGACTGGGATAACACATAATTTCACGCCTCCACCGAAACACCAATCTTCACGTGATAACGGGTGACGGGATTATGTTGCCTAATCGTATTTTATTGTATTGAATTGAGATAAACAGAAATGCAAATTTCTTGCAACACTTTTAATGTAATGAATGAGAACATTTTGAAGCTTTGGCATTGTGTTGAATGGCATTCTTCATACCTTGTCCAAGGTAGCAGAGAGATCCTTGGCTTTTCCTGTGGCATGCTTAATAATGTGGAACATCCTTCTTAAGCAGTTTTACTTTGATTGGGCTCACCTGGCAAACTAATTATCACAGGTGTCTGAGATTGATTTCAATGATCCAAAGAGCCCTGAGACACAATACCATCCATTACTTTAATTGAAAAACAAAAAAATAAATGTTTATGACACTTAAATCCAATTTGCATAATAATTTGGAACACAGGGTAGAATTTTGAAAAGCTGTCAAATGCTTTTTGCCATTAATTAACTAAACTGACATATGGTATAATTGACCATTCGCAAAAGCCACGCCCCGTAGTTATTGTTACTACGCCGTCAAACTCAGAACGGAGTTGTCTAGAAATTCAATGGTACAGTAGCTAAGACTCTGTAAAAGTTACAGCACAAGAGGCTCATTTAGAGAGCATCGGACCTAAAAAAATGTACAATCATTTACAATCCGTTGAAAGACTGCGGTGACATGGAGACACATGTATAAAAACTCATATCTAGCTTTGTTGGGTGACAAACTTAAACGGGAGGCGAGTGTGATTCACTGATATTAATATTAGCTGTGCTAGATAGACTTGCATGCATGTTACAAGGACACTGGGCCATGTCCTGTAAGGCAGCGGTCCCAAACCACCGGGCCGC
Organism: Alosa pseudoharengus; assembly: GCF_046254945.1. NCBI lineage: Eukaryota > Metazoa > Chordata > Actinopteri > Clupeiformes > Clupeidae > Alosa > Alosa pseudoharengus. Next base: position 15,086,556 of record NW_027468859.1, read on the forward strand.
GGGACATTCCTAACCGGGCCGTAGCCTATGACAAGAGTTTTAAAAAAATGCATGCAAACTAAATAAACTCAATTTAATTCGCAATAATGTCACATTCGCAATAATACCCACTGACGATGGTGAGCCAGATACCTCAAAGAAAAAGAAGGGGTCATTCAATACGAAATATGACGAGTCATATTTAAAATATGGTTTCACAGAGACCTGTGACTCGCATGCACCAAGTCCTTTATGTGTGGTTTTTGGCGATAAATTGTCAAACGAAGCAATGAAACCATCAAAGCTAATTCGACATCTAGAGTCCAAGCATCCTACACTTAAAGACAAACCCCTTGAGTTCTTTGAGCGTAAGAAACGCGAGCAAGGACAAAAAACTAGTGCGTAAAGCAACCACATTGGTGAATGTGGCTGCGCTAAAAGCCTCATAGTGGCTAGTCGGATTGCTAAATCTAAGAAGCCCTTTACTATTGGAGAAGAGTTAGGGCCAATCTCAATTCTCTGTTTTACCCCTTCCCCTTCCCCTTCATCTTACCCCTAGCCCTTGTCCCTCGAAACCGAGTGGCAAGACATAGGGGTGAAGAATATTCCCCTTGGAAATGAGATACCACTAGCCAACCATAAGGGAGAGCTGGATGATTGAAACACTTGAATTAACGTAATTTACAGAGATCATACCACACTGAAAGCTAATATTTTGTCACTAGCAACCTGTCAAATAGGCTATAATGCATTTTCAGCTCGGAATATTTCAACAACAGCTGAACGTGCCTATGTTCGTTCGCAGCCTACCTTCTGGTCCGGGTGAATGAAACAGGGATGGGGGACAAAATAAACATGCAGTTTGCTATGTAAACATCCCAAAACTCCTTTGATATTTTACAATAATATCCAAATGGTTGTTACTTGACATCAAAAGCAATCGCTACCTGTAAAATAGCCTATGCGAGGAGTCGGCAGCAGTAGGCCTATGCAGCGTTCATATCAGACAAGCGGTAAAAAAGTTCAGCGAATTTAGCTGCTGTTGGACTTTACATTTCTGACATGGTATGCTGCCAATTCGCGGGGTAGACATGGAAATATGTGATGTGCTGTTAACATTCAGCGATTTTTGAAAACTTCCTCGTGAAGAACAGGACCTTCAATATATGGTCACAAGATTGAATGCAACATAAAACAATTACCATTTTAATTTTATAATCCTTATTAATGCCAACATTTCATGTCAATGAATCTCTCGGTGCTTATTTTTCCGGTGTGAGCGGTGTATGTTGGGTATTTCTCTTACCCCTCGGTTTCAAGTAAGCTCCCGATCTTACTTGGTTTTAAGGGGTATCTACCCCTTGCCCTTATCCCTACCCCTCGATCGAAATGAGAATTGAGATAGCCCATTGTCTCACGTGCACGCGCAAAACTAAGGGGAAAGGGGAAGGGGAAGGGGTAAAATAGAGAATTGAGATTGGCCCTTAATTCTGCCTGCTGGTAAAGGCATGTGCAATGAACTCCTTGGAGAGGCTGCAGCTAAAAAAATAGCTCAGGTACCGCTTTCTGCAAGCACTGTCCATAGGCGAATTGATGATATGTCAGAGGATATTGAGGCACAGTTGTTAAGAGAGGGTGAATGGGTCACCGTGGTACGCTATCCAAGTTGGTTGGTTGCAGGTCACTGGCCAGAGTGTTTGAGTTGCGAGAGCCGCTGCAGAGATTTCTTACAGAAAAAAAGTCACCGTTAGCTGCATATTTTTATTTTTATTTTTATTTTTATTTTATTTTAGTGATGAGGGCTGGGTGTCAAAACTCGCTTACCTGTGTGACATATTCGGGTTGCTTAATGACCCCAACCTGTCACTGCAGGGGAGAATGACGACTATCTTTAAAACTGGCAGATAAAGTTGCTGCATTTAAAGCCAAGCTTGATTTGTGGGTACGACGAGTGGATCGGGGTGTATTTGATACGTTCCAAACAGTAGTGGGGGTTTTGGGAGAGACTGAGGCAGGGCCCTTTCTCTCGCAGCTGGTGCGCGATCACCTTGTTGCGCTTTCAAATGAGTTTGAGCGTTACTTCCCATCCTCCAAAGATCCACGGCAAACCAATGAGCAACCCATTTGTCAATATCCCGAATAGTCCTAACTTGTCAGCGCAGGAGGAAGAGCAGTTGATCAAACGGTGGTCTTAATAGTCAGCCAAATGCCATAATTTAGGTGAACCTGGTTTTGTGGGTTAAAGTTTTTTTTTTTGCTGTTTCTTGTTGCCAAGGGGTAACTCAATAAGATTAGAGAGGGTGCCCGGTGATATCCCTTGAGCAATTCTCGATATTCAGCCTTTCTTGTTCAATGTGTTGAATATAAGGCGAGGCAATACAGGTGAATAGGGTAAAAAAATTAACTAGCAGATATCACTATGAAACTTCCCAAGTTGATTACTTACATTAATATGAAAAAAAATGTATTGCAACTTTTCTGTAATTTAATGTTTAAATATGCAAATTAGGCATGATCTAATTAAATGTGCTGATTTGCATAAAAAAAGCTAAATCTGAACATTGGATAAAGCCAGGTTCAAAATTACTTTTTCATTGTGTTGACATATTAGATGAAAAGTATGACACAGGGAATTATGGATATTTCTTAGTTATTCAGTAAGTCAGAAAATACTGCCAATAGCCTTAAAAAAACTATTTTTGCCATGTTCTTAGGAATAACATTTCATAAATCAGGCTAGGAATAATATATCAACAAACCCCTCTGTAAAAGCCATCTGAATATGGTAGGTATAAGACTGGAAAGTTTGGTGTATGTAAGTGCTTCTGAAGTGCAGATTTCATTCTCAGAGTAAGAGAGGAAACTCATCCAAGTGCTAGCATCTCTCACTAGCACGTCAGGTGTTGGGAGGGAGGTTTACTTACTACACAGCTATGTAACTGACTACTGTTAGCCTGCACTGCCCTCTTTTAGCTGATGTACTTTAGCTCTGTACTTATGTTCTAGTTTCCATAAAATATACATTTATTTTTTATTCTTTATCGCAGTATAGTCTATGCTCAGAGCCTAACCTCGTCATTCAAAAAGAGAATATTCATTTTTAAGTATTGATCCATAGACATGCATTAAAATACTAAGGCCTAATAATACACACAGGTCAGTCTGACTTATTAAAAACAAAATTATTTAAAAAAAATTCCAGGCTTGATTTTTTATTCCACTCAACTGAAATATTTAAATTCCCATCCCTACAGTTGACATAGTATATATATACTTGGATATTAAAGTGAGAGTTTTTAGTTTGGCACAGAGTTCACATTCATGGAGCCTGAAACCGAGGAATGCTACTTCAGTTGGAAATTCAAGTGCTATTTGAAGAAGGATTCATTGATTCGTTACTGAGCCCAACCAGTCTATCAGAAAATGTCAAACTTGCACCATACTCCATTTTGGAGATGATCAGATGTGGCTGCAAGAGTGAAACCCCTTGTAGCTCTAAGATGCAGTTTCCAGGTTAATGGTGTGCCCTGCACAATGTTCTGTGCATGTTTTAAGGTACTGTAGGATGTTTAAGAACAAATGAGCCAGTAATACTAGAGGAAATTTGTATATATTCCGAATTATTACAGGAGATATCTGAAATTATGAATTCATTATTTGACATAGAAAAGGGTTACATTTTCCCAATTTGATTGCATGAAGTATTGTCTGAAAACTATCACACAGCAAACTGTTTTTAGTGCATTCTATTTGAGTTGATTTGCTTTTGATATGTGTACTCACCTTGAAATGAGAGGTATTTCCTATTTTTTTCATGATTTCGGCACATAGGGCTTTAGGGGTTAATATATGAAATTGCCCATGGGATATCACTTGGCACCTTCCGAAATATTAAAGAGCCACCCCAATCAATAAGTCTTAGCAAAAATAAATTAATAAATAACTGACAAAGCCAGGTCTGACCCCATGACTACTACTGGCGTTATCTGAAATACAGAAATGCATTAATTGGTATAGAAAAGGGTTAAATTGTCCAAATTTGAACGCATGCAGTATTGTCTGAATAACTATCACACAGAACACTGTATTTTAGTAAATTTTATTTGAGTTGATTTGCATTTGATATGAGTAGGCCTACTCACCTTGAAATTAGAGGTATTTCCTATTTTTTTTCCCCTTAATTTTGGAACATTGGGTTTTTTTCATATTTAAACATTAAATTACAGAAAACTTGTAATACATTTTTTTATTATTTTTTTTTTAAGTTATCAACTGGGGAAGTTTCATAGTAATATCTGCTAGTTCAATTTTTTACCCTATTCCCCTGAAGAGTCTCGCCTTATATTCAGCGCATTGAACAAGAAAGGGTTAATATATGAAATTGCTCAAGGGATATCACTGGGCACCCTCCTAAATCTTAAAGAGCTACCCCTAGTCTACAAGATTCTGCAAAAAAAAAAACTTTAACCGACAAAACCAGGTCTGACCCCATGGCTGCCGGACTATAAGAGTGTGTAGGCTATGAGGAAACCTCTCTGGCGGGTTTTTGGATGAAAACCAAAGCAGAATATCCCGAGATAGCCGTAAAAGCGCTGAAAACGTTGCTACCATTTCCCACCACGTATCTATGTGAGGCCGGGTTTTCGGCAATGACTGCAACTAAGACCAAATTGCGCAATCGACTGGACATTTCAAACACACTGAGGGTGTCACTGTCTTCCATCACCCCCAGATGGAACCTTCTTGTTGCAGGGAAACAAGCACAGGGCTCCCACTGATTATATTCGTAATGCACGTTTAGTTCCCATGTTTTGTTACCATATTTTGTTAAGCATGTTCACACATGATAGATGTAGCTTCAAGTTGTTCAATTTTCACTTCTTCAAGTTCACGTTTTTAACATTTTTAAGAGTTCATTACCTTCACTGTTCATACATAACTGGAGCTAGTTCTTTTCAAGTAATGCATGCACAACACGGAACATGGAACCCCCGAACCCCCCCACACCCCCCCCCGGTCCGTGAAAAAAAAACAAAATGGGAATCAAAGCGTCCATGGTACATAAAAGGTTGGGGACCCCTGCTGTAAGGAACATGGTGCTGCCAAAAATCGGAAACATAGCCTACATTGCAGAGCCACTTCAACTTTATTATTATATGGTGAATAAATGTTATACTACTGTGCACAGCCCCATGCTTCTCTGATGTGACGAAGCTAGCACGTTATTCAATCAGACAGGTTATTTATTCGCAGTCTGCCTCTATCTGCCGAAGTTGCAGCATCGGCGTCACTCCGCTTGCAAGGAGAGCTACTCCGCGGACCATATCTTTGATTAGAGCAGAGTTGGATGTAGGATCGATTGCCCTCGTTTCGCAAGGAAAGCAGACCTACGTCGCCTTCTCCAACAATCAGTTTATCTTTCCTCTCCTACTATAGCCGATCAACTGAGCACCAGCGCCGCAGCGCGGAGCTCCGTTCCTCCGGCGTCTCCCCCTCTGTTCATGCAACATGTTTTTCAACTCCGCAAGTTATGGCAGCCCGCGTGCAGCCCACTACCTTGTCTTCCGCTACTGCGGCCTCTTTCTCTATTCCTAAACAGCTTTCCCCCTGCTCACTCAACTCGCAAGTTATGGCAGGCCATGTGCAGCCCTCTACCTTGTCTTCCGCTAATGCGGCCTCTTTCTCTATTCCTAAACAGCTTTCCCCCTGCTCACTCAACGCAGCAAGTTATGGCAGCCCGCGTGCAGCCCTCTACCTTGCCTTCCGCTACTACGGCCTCTTTCTCTCTCTTTCCAGCTAATCAACCCTCCCCACTTTTTTCTTTGCCTACCTAGGGTGCTGCGCAACCTCCTCCCCCTTCCCCCGTAGCGACCGCGTCGCTACTTTTTACGAAGCTGAAGTTGGCCGCACATTCAGAATGCAGTGTAGTCAAGTTTCCGTTCCACCTTAAATATTGCAATTTTCTACCGACAGGGGGCAGTGCTGACTGCAAATACGCGATGACACTGGCATTTGCCTAGTAGCAGACGAACATAGGCTACTCCTCACAGACGAATAAAAGCCTTTTTTTCTGGTGACTCCATTGTCGACCAATCTTTAAGTAAATGATACATGCTTTCTGTCAAATAAATCGGTTCATATTGCACTTGTTTTGGGGGGGCTTTTCTGTTTCTTCTTTACATGAGCTATATTTCATATTTTACAATTTATGCACTAGATTTGATACCCATTGCTCACACATGATTTGCCGTGAGATATTACACCACATCCCGATACAACAGTCTCTGAGCTTTCATTTGACACCATGTATGGCCAATTTCGTCGTGAAAATTCACCCTTTTATTACAATTGAAATTCCATGAGCTGTTTTTCATATTCCACAATGTATGCACTAGACTTGATACCTATTGCCCACACAACATTTGCCGTGAAATATTACACCACATCCCGATACTACCGTCTCACAGCGTTCATATGACACCCAGCATGCCAAACTTCGTCGTGGAAAATTGCCATTTTTGTTCCATTTAAATTACATGAACTATATTTCATATTCCACAGTATATGCACTAGATTTGATACCTATGGTCCATACATCATTTGCCGTGAAATATTACACCACATCCCGAGACTACAGTCTCTGAGCTTTCATATGACACCTTGCATGCCAAATTCCATCGTGGAAAATGGCCATTTTCCTTACATTTAAGTTACATGAGCTATATTTCATATTTTACAATTTATGCACTAGATTTGATACCCATTGCCCACACATCATTTGCCGTGAAAAATTACACCACATCCCGATACTACAGTCTCTGAGCTTTCATTTGACACCATGCATGGCCAATTTCGTAGTGGAAAATGGGCCTATTTCATAGATTTAATTTACATGAGCTATATTTCATATTCCACAATTTATGCACTAGATTTGATACCTATTGCTCACACATCATTTGCCGTGAGATATTACACCACATCCCGATACTACAGTCTCTGAGCTTTCATTTGACACCATGCATGGCCAATTTTGTCGTGGAAATTTACCCTTTTATTACAATTGAAATTACATGAGCTGTTTTTCATATTCCACAATGTATGCACTGGACTTGATACCTATTGCCCACACAACATTTGCCGTAAAATATTACACCACATCCCGATACTACCGTCTCACAGCGTTCATATGACACCCTGCATGCCAAACTTCGTCGTGGAAAATGGCCATTTTTCTTACATTTTAATTAAATGAACTATATTTCATATTCCACAGTATATGATTGATACCTATGGCCCATACATCATTTGCCGTGAAATATTACACCACATCCCGAAACTACAGTCTCTGAGCTTTCATATGACACCTTGCATGCCAAATTCCATCGTGGAAAATGGCCATTTTCCTTACATTTAAGTTACATGAGCTATATTTCATATTTTACAATTTATGCACTAGATTTGATACCCATTGCCCACACATCATTTGCCGTGAAAAATTACACCACATCCCGATACTACAGTCTCTGAGCTTTCATTTGACACCATGCATGGCCAATTTCGTAGTGGAAAATGGGCCTATTTCATAGATTTAATTTACATGAGCTATATTTCATATTCCACAATTTATGCACTAGATTTGATACCTATTGCTCACACATCATTTGCCGTGAGATATTACACCACATCCCGATACTACAGTCTCTGAGCTTTCATTTGACACCATGCATGGCCAATTTTGTCGTGGAAATTTACCCTTTTATTACAATTGAAATTACATGAGCTGTTTTTCATATTCCACAATGTATGCACTGGACTTGATACCTATTGCCCACACAACATTTGCCGTAAAATATTACACCACATCCCGATACTACCGTCTCACAGCGTTCATATGACACCCTGCATGCCAAACTTCGTCGTGGAAAATGGCCATTTTTCTTACATTTTAATTACATGAACTATATTTCATATTCCACAGTATATGCACTAGATTTGATACCTATGGCCCATACATCATTTGCCGTGAAATATTACACCACATCCCGAAACTACAGTCTCTGAGCTTTCATATGACACCTTGCAAGCCAAATTCCATCGTGGAAAATGGCCATTTTCCTTACATTTAAGTTACATGAGCTATATTTCATATTCCACAATTTATGCACTAGATTTGATACCTATTGCCCACACATCATTTGCCGTGAAATATTACACCACATCCCGATACTACAGTCTCTGAGCTTTCATTTGACACCATGCATGGCCAATTTTGTCGTGGAAATTTACCCTTTTATTACAATTGAAACTACATGAGCTGTTTTTCATATTCCACAAATATATGCACTAGATTTGATGCCTATTGCCCAAATATCATTTGCCGTAAAATATTACACCACATCCCGATACTACCGTCTCACAGCGTTCATATGACACCAAGCATGCCAAACTTCGTCGTGGAAAATGGCCATTTTTCTTACATTTAAATTACATGAACTATATTTCATATTCCACAGTATATGCACTAGATTTGATACCTATGGTCCATACATCATTTGCCGTGAAATATTACACCACATCCCGAGACTACAGTCTCTGAGCTTTCATATGACACCTTGCATGCCAAATTCCATCGTGGAAAATGGCCATTTTCCTTACATTTAAGTTACATGAGCTATATTTCATATTTTACAATTTATGCACTAGATTTGATACCCATTGCCCACACATCATTTGCCGTGAAAAATTACACCACATCCCGATACTACAGTCTCTGAGCTTTCATTTGACACCATGCATGGCCAATTTCGTAGTGGAAAATGGGCCTATTTCATAGATTTAATTTACATGAGCTATATTTCATATTCCACAATTTATGCACTAGATTTGATACCTATTGCTCACACATCATTTGCCGTGAGATATTACACCACATCCCGATACTACAGTCTCTGAGCTTTCATTTGACACCATGCATGGCCAATTTTGTCGTGGAAATTTACCCTTTTATTACAATTGAAATTACATGAGCTGTTTTTCATATTCCACAATGTATGCACTGGACTTGATACCTATTGCCCACACAACATTTGCCGTAAAATATTACACCACATCCCGATACTACCGTCTCACAGCGTTCATATGACACCCTGCATGCCAAACTTCGTCGTGGAAAATGGCCATTTTTCTTACATTTTAATTAAATGAACTATATTTCATATTCCACAGTATATGCACTAGATTTGATACCTATGGCCCATACATCATTTGCCGTGAAATATTACACCACATCCCAAAACTACAGTCTCTGTGCTTTCATATGACACCTTGCATGCCAAATTCCATCGTGGAAAATGGCCCTTTTTCATAGATTTAATTTACATGAGCCATATTTCATATTTTACAATTTATGCACTAGATTTGATACCTATGGCCCATACATCATTTGCCGTGAAATATTACACCACATCCCGATACTACAGTCTCTGAGCTTTCATTTGACACCATGCATGGCCAATTTCGTCGTGGAAAATGGGCATATTTCATAGATTTAATTTACATGAGCTATATTTCATATTCCACAGTTTATGCACTAGATTTGATACCTATTGCCCACACATCATTTGCCGTGAAATATTACACCACATCCCGATACTACAGTCTCTGAGCTTTCATATGACACCCTGCATGCCAACTTTCGTCGTGGAAAATGGCCATATTTTATAGATTTACTTATTTCATATTTTACCATTTGTGCACTTGATTTGATGCCTATTACCCAAACATCATTTGCCGTAAAATATTACACCACATCCCGAAACTACAGTCTCTGAGCTTTCATGTGACACCCTGCATGCCAACTTTCGTCGTGGAAAATGGCCATATTTTATAGATTTACTTATTTCATATTTTACCATTTGTGCACTTGATTTGATGCCTATTACCCAAACATCATTTGCCGTAAAATATTACACCACATCCCGAAACTACAGTCTCTGAGCTTTCATATGACACCCTGCATGCCAACTTTCGTCGTGGAAAATGGCCATATTTTATAGATTTACTTATTTCATATTTTACCATTTTTGCACTTGATTTGATGCCTATTGCCCAAACATCATTTGCCGTAAAATATTACGCCACATCCCGAAACTACAGTCTCTGAGCTTTCATATGACACCTTGCATGCCAAATTCCATCGTGGAAAATGGCCATTTTCCTTACATTTAAGTTACATGAGCTATATTTCAGAAAAAAAGAATAACTGCACAATGGATGTAATTACACGCTCCTCGTGATCATTGTCAGATTTCAACAGTTATGACTGACAGTAGAAGTGTGAAATAAGAGAGCAATTCTCATTTATGCTATACATGAGCACACATAGAATTTGTGAGATTTTTTAAGTAGTGCAAAGTCTGTTAAATCTGGATGTGCTGTATGTCACGCCAAATAGGGATCAAATCTGCATAAATCGTAAAACATGAAATATAGCTCATAGAATTTCAATTGTAATGAAATGGGGATTTTCCATGACAAAATTGGCCATGCATGGTGGCAAATGAAAGCTGAGAGACTGTAGTATCGGGATATGGTGTAATTGATGTATGGGCAATAGGTATCAAATCTAGTGAATAAATTGTAAAATATGAAATATAGCTCATATAAATTACATGTATGAAAAATGGCCATTTTCCACAATAGAATTTGGCATGCAGGGTGTCATATGAAAGCTCAAAGACTGTATCGGGATGAGGTGTAATATTTCAGGGCAAATGATGTGTGGGCAATAGGTATTAAGTATGGTAAAATATGAAATATAGCTCATGTAAATTAAATCTATGAAATATGTCCATTTTCCACAACGAAATTGGCCATGCATGGTGTCATATAAAAGCTCAGAGACTGCAGTATCGGGATGTGGTGTAATATTTCACGGCAAATTATGTTTGGGCCATAGGTATCAAATCTAGTGCATAAATTGTGGAATATGAAATATAGCTCATGTAAATTAAATCTATGAAAAAGGGCCATTTTCCACGATGGAATTTGGCATGCAGGGTGTAGGAACGCTGTGAGACATTAGTATCGGGATAGGGTGTAATGTTTCACGGCAAATGATGTGTGGGCAATAGGCATCAAATCATTTGTCAAATATGAAATATAGCTCATGTAACTTAAATGTAAGGAAAATGGCCATTTTCCACGACGAAATTTGGCATGCAGGGTGTCATAGGAACGCTGTGAGATGGTAGTATCGGGATGTGGTGTAATATTTTACGGCAAATGATGTTTGGGCAATAGGCATCATATCTAGTGCATACATTTGTGGAATATGAAAAACAGCTCATGTAATTTCAATTGTAATAAAAGGGTGAATTTCCACGACGAAATTGGCCATGCATGGTGTCAAATGAAAGCTCAGAGACTGTAGTTTCGGGATGTGGTGTAATATTTCACGGCAAATGATGTGTGGGCAATAGGTATCAAATCTAGTGCATAAATTGTAAAATATGAAATATAGCTCATTTAACTTAAATGTAAGGAAAATGGCCATTTTCCACGATGGAATTTGGCATGCAAGGTGTCATATGAAAGCTCAGAGACTGTAGTTTCGGGATAGGGTGTAATATTTCACGGCAAATGATGTGTGGGCAATAGGCATCAAATCTAGTGCATAATTTGTCAAATATGAAATATAGCTCATGTAAATTAAATCTATGAAAAAGGGTCATTTTCCACGATGGAATTTGGCATGCAGGGTGTCATAGGAACGCTGTGAGACGGTAGTATCGGGATAGGGTGTAATATTTCACGGCAAATGATGTGTGGGCAATAGGCATCAAATCTAGTGCATAATTTGTCAAATATGAAATATAGCTCATGTAACTTAAATGTAAGGAAAATGGCCATTTTCCACGACGAAATTTGGCATGCAGGGTGTCATAGGAACGATGTGAGATGGTAGTATCGGGATGTGGTGTAATATTTTACGGCAAATGATGTTTGGGCAATAGGCATCAAATCTAGTGCATACATTTGTGGAATATGAAAAACAGCTCATGTAATTTCAATTGTAATAAAAGGGTGAATTTCCACGACGAAATTGGCCACGCATGGTGTCAAATGAAAGCTCAGAGACTGTAGTTTCGGGATGTGGTGTAATATTTCACGGCAAATGATGTGTGGGCAATAGGTATCAAATCTAGTGCATAAATTGTAAAATATGAAATATAGCTCATTTAACTTAAATGTAAGGAAAATGGCCATTTTCCACGATGGAATTTGGCATGCAAGGTGTCATATGAAAGCACAGAGACTGTAGTTTCGGGATGTGGTGTAATATTTCACGGCAAATGATGTATGGGCCATAGGTATCAAATCTAGTGCATAAATTGTGGAATATGAAATATAGCTCATGTAAATTAAATCTATGAAAAAGGGCCATTTTCCACGATGGAATTTGGCATGCATGGTGTCATAGGAACGCTGTGAGACGGTAGTATCGGGATAGGGTGTAATATTTCACGGCAAATTATGTGTGGGCAATAGGCATCAAATCTAGTGCATAATTTGTCAAATATGAAATATAGCTCATGTAACTTAAATGTAAGGAAAATGGCCATTTTCCACGACGACATTTGGCATGTAGGGTGTCAAAGGAACGCTTTGAGATGGTAGTATCGGGATGTGGTGTAATATTTTACGGCAAATGATGTTTGGGCAATAGGCATCAAATCTAGTGCATACATTTGTGGAATATGAAAAACAGCTCATGTAATTTCAATTGTAATAAAAGGGTGAATTTCCACGACGAAATTGGCCATGCATGGTGTCAAATGAAAGCTCAGAGACTGTAGTTTCGGGATGTGGTGTAAAATTTCACGGCAAATGATGTGTGGGCAATAGGTATCAAATCTAGTGCATAAATTGTAAAATATGAAATATAGTTCATGTAATTTAAATGTAAGAAAAATGACCATTTTCCACGACGAAGTTTGGCATGCTGGGTGTCATATGAACGCTGTGAGACGGTAGTATCGGGATGTGGTGTAATATTTCACGGCAAATGTTGTGTGGGCAATAGGTATCAAGTCTAGTGCATACATTGTGGAATATGAAAAACAGCTCATGGAATTTCAATTGTAATAAAAGGGTGAATTTTCACGACGAAATTGGCCATACATGGTGTCAAATGAAAGCTCAGAGACTGTAGTATCGGGATGTGGTGTGATATCTCACGGCAAATCATGTGTGAGCAATGGGTATCAAATCTAGTGCATACATTGTAAAATATGAAATATAGCTCATGTAAAGTAAATCTATAAAATATGGTCATTTTCCACGATGGAATTTGGCATGCAAGGTGTCATATGAAAGCTCAGAGACTGTAGTTTCGGGATGTGGTGTAATATTTCACGGCAAATAATGTATGGACCATAGGTATCAAATCTAGTGCATATACTGTGGAATATGAAATATAGTTCATGTAATTTAAATGTAAGAAAAATGGCCATTTTCCACGATTAAGTTTGGCATGCTGGGTGTCATATGAACGCTGTGAGACGGTAGTATCGGGATGTGGTGTAATATTTTACGGCAAATGTTGTGTGGGCAATAGGTATCAAGTCCAGTGCATACATTGTGGAATATGAAAAACAGCTCATGTAATTTCAATTGTAATAAAAGGGTGAATTTCCACCACGAAATTGGCCATGCATGGTGTCAAATGAAAGCTCAGAGACTGTAGTTTCGGGATGTGGTGTAAAATTTCACGGCAAATGATGTGTGGGCAATAGGTATCAAATCTAGTGCATAAATTGTAAAATATGAAATATAGTTCATGTAATTTAAATGTAAGAAAAATGACCATTTTCCACGACGAAGTTTGGCATGCTGGGTGTCATATGAACGCTGTGAGACGGTAGTATCGGGATGTGGTGTAATATTTCACGGCAAATGTTGTGTGGGCAATAGGTATCAAGTCTAGTGCATACATTGTGGAATATGAAAAACAGCTCATGGAATTTCAATTGTAATAAAAGGGTGAATTTTCACGACGAAATTGGCCATACATGGTGTCAAATGAAAGCTCAGAGACTGTAGTATCGGGATGTGGTGTGATATCTCACGGCAAATCATGTGTGAGCAATGGGTATCAAATCTAGTGCATACATTGTAAAATATGAAATATAGCTCATGTAAAGTAAATCTATAAAATATGGTCATTTTCCACGATGGAATTTGGCATGCAAGGTGTCATATGAAAGCTCAGAGACTGTAGTATCGGGATGTGGTGTAATATTTCACGGCAAATGATGTATGGACCATAGGTATCAAATCTAGTGCATATACTGTGGAATATGAAATATAGTTCATGTAATTTAAATGTAAGAAAAATGGCCATTTTCCACGATTAAGTTTGGCATGCTGGGTGTCATATGAACGCTGTGAGACGGTAGTATCGGGATGTGGTGTAATATTTTACGGCAAATGTTGTGTGGGCAATAGGTATCAAGTCCAGTGCATACATTGTGGAATATGAAAAACAGCTCATGTAATTTCAATTGTAATAAAAGGGTGAATTTCCACCACGAAATTGGCCATGCATGGTGTCAAATGAAAGCTCAGAGACTGTAGTTTCGGGATGTGGTGTAATATTTCACGGCAAATGATGTGTGGGCAATAGGCATCAAATCAAGTGCACAAATGGTAATATATGAAATATAGCTCATGTAAAGTAAATCTATAAAATATGGTCATTTTCCACGATGGAATTTGGCATGCAAGGTGTCATATGAAAGCTCAGAGACTGTAGTTTCGGGATGTGGTGTAATATTTCACGGCAAATGATGTATGGACCATAGGTATCAAATCTAGTGCATATACTGTGGAATATGAAATATAGTTCATGTAATTTAAATGTAAGAAAAATGGCCATTTTCCACGATTAAGTTTGGCATGCTGGGTGTCATATGAACGCTGTGAGACGGTAGTATCGGGATGTGGTGTAATATTTTACGGCAAATGTTGTGTGGGCAATAGGTATCAAGTCCAGTGCATACATTGTGGAATATGAAAAACAGCTCATGTAATTTCAATTGTAATAAAAGGGTGAATTTCCACCACGAAATTGGCCATGCATGGTGTCAAATGAAAGCTCAGAGACTGTAGTTTCGGGATGTGGTGTAATATTTCACGGCAAATGATGTGTGGGCAATAGGCATCAAATCAAGTGCACAAATGGTAATATATGAAATATAGCTCATGTAAAGTAAATCTATAAAATATGGCCATTTTCCACGACGAAATTTGGCATGCAGGGTGTCATATGAAAGCTCAGAGACTGCAGTATCGGGATATAGTGTAATATTTCACGGCAAATTATTTATGGGCTATAGGTATCAAATCTAGTGCATAAATTGTGGAATATGAAATATAGCTCATGTAAATTAAATCTATGAAATATGCCCATTTTCCACGACGAAATTGGCCATGCATGGTGTCAAATGAAAGCACAGAGACTGTAGTTTCGGGATGTGGTGTAATATTTCACGGCAAATGATGTATGGACCATAGGTATCAAATCTAGTGCATATACTGTGGAATATGAAATATAGTAATTTAAATGTAAGAAAAATGCTGCTGGGCATGCTGGGTGTCATATGAACGCTGTGAGAAGGTAGTATCGGGATGTGGTGTAATATCTCACGGCAAATCATGTGTGAGCAATGGGTATCAAATCTAGTGCATAAATTGTAACATATGAAATATAGCTCATGTAAAGAAGAAACAGAAAAGCCCCCCCAAAACAAGTGCAATATGAACCGATTTATTTGACAGAAAGCATGTTGTATCATTTACTTAAAGATTGGTCGACAATGGAGTCACCAGAAAAAAGGCTTTTATTCGTCTGTGAGGAGTAGCCTACATGTTCGTCTGCTACTAGGCAAATGCCAGTGTCATCGCGTATTTGCAGTCAGCGCTGCCCCCTGTCGGTAGAAAATTGTAATATTTAAGGTGGAATCGAAACTTAACTACACCGCATTCTGAATGTGCGGCCAACTTCAGCTTCGTCTACTTTTTCCCCTTTCCCCATCATCTCCCGCCGGCGCGAACCGCGTTCGAGCCCGCGTTTTTCCCCAGCCAGGGACCGCGTACCTGTTTCTCCCTCACCCCTCTTTCCCGGAATTGGTGCCACCACCCTATAGGCTACCGTATCGGCATCTCATCTGAGACCATGTCTACATTAAATAGTAATGGCCTACAATTTAATGTTGATCACAAAATGTATTTAAGAGAGCATCACTTTAACTCAATGCCGGCGTTGGCCGTAAGGCAGCTGATAGCCTACACAGGAGCTGTTGCTCTGTCGCTTATTGCCAAGAGGGCAAGGAAGGAATTGTTCTCCTTTAAATGTCTTTTTTTCGCCTTCCTCTGTGTTCATTGAGTGTCAGCATATTAAAGCCCTTCCCTATCTGACCAAGGGAGCACCTGCACCTGCGTGTAGCTCTGCCCTGTTCCTCGGAATCCTCTCTAATAATGTGTTGCTGCTCATCACTTCTCTTGCCGTTATAGCTACCGCAGTTAGCTACAGCAGCCTATTTTAATTCCTTAGGCCTTACTAGCCTACTAAACATTGGGGTGCATTAGATGTTGAACTTCACAACCGCGCGTGTTTGGGCTGTCATTTTCAACATCTACTCTCTCCTGCAGCCCTATACAATTTGGCTAATTAGTTTTTCCATCGCATGGAAAGATCCCCCCTCCAGACTACGGACGCTCCGTTACTCGCTTTCAAACGCAGCTCAACGCTGTTCTAACTCAAATCGGAATCCCAGCAGGCCGTTACATATTTTATGGTGCAGCCACCAACGCGGCAAATAACAGCCTGTCCGATCAAGCGCTCAAAACTCTCGCCCGTGGTCCTCCGACACCTATCACTCTTATATCAGATCAAGTCTCTCTGATCTGAGGGAATTAGCGCACCTCGCGCTCTCGCATCGAATTTGTTCGCGTGGTCCTGGCTATATGGTCCCTCATCTTTAACGCATTTTTTGGGGTGTATTGCGGAATCCTGCACGACTCCTGCCTGCGCAGTTGACTCCTGCACGATCCCGCAAATCACTTCAGGACCCTTTGACTTCGCCAAACATGCTTTTCTATTATGCTATTATATCTGTTTGCAAATTACGGAATGTGAACTAGTGAAATGGCGCTTGTAACAAACGGAAGTTCGGGAGGAGCATGACGGAATTTGCCACGCCTCTTTCAATCAGACAGGTTATTTATTCGCAGTCTGCCTCTATCTGCCGAAGTTGCAGCATCGGCGTCACTCCGCTTGCAACCCACCACCTCCCCTTACGCCTCCCGTCTTCCATAGTTCAAGAATAAGGGGGTGTATTGCGGAATCCTGCACGACTCCTGCCTGCGCAGTTGACTCCTGCACGATCCCGCAAATCACTTCAGGACCCTGGCCAGAGACTTCGCCAAACATGCTTTTCTATTATGCTATTATATCTGTTTGCAAATTACGGAATGTGAACTAGTGAACTTACATTGAGTTGACTGTGTGGCTTAATCCATAGATGTGGTGGAGCACTGTTTAGTTATGGTTTGCTAAGGAGTAACCCTTTGCTTTAAAATAGTGGAGATCTGGGACGAGAGAATCTAATCTAATTTAACATAATTACAGAAAACGTAATCAAGATTGAAAGGCATTTTTCTGTGTATCGGTGTTGTGTTAATCCTACATATGTCATTTGACTGTCCTTTTCAAGTCAATATCACTATAAAATCCCATAAAACCGGACAAATATCAAGGCTCCCAATACATTTCTATGGAGCCGTAAGGTGAAGTTGACAGGCCATGTCTGCCTGCATGGAGCTACTGGACTGCCATCGGCTCATCTGCGTTCGATGGGCAGGGTTTTGCGACCGGTGTGGGAACTCGAATTTGAAACATGGTCCGGACGCCATAAAAGCTTGATTATTGTTTAAGACTGGATTTGAAAACATTCGGTACACATCTGTGTCAGGGCGCCAGACTAACTTTTTGCATTGATTGCACTGGTGCGCCCAACTTTTTTTACATTAATTTTCAGATGTTTCATCACGCTGACTTTAACGGCACAATTTCAAGGTCATCTTTTGATCTCCATATACATTCTGTGTCTGAGCTGTTGTCAGTGCATGGACCAAGAATTGCAGTATTGATTTGATTTGGGGCCCCCACCATAAGTAATATTGAATACTGTGTGATCATACACATCAGTGGCGATCATAGTCTCTGCTCGACCCTACACACACACACACACACGGAAAATGATGGCTTGTAATATGTGTCTATTTCATTTTTTTGGAATTCATAAACTTTATATTTTTGTTAATAATTTTATGATCTGCATTAAATACTAATAGCTTAAAATATTTAGTAATTTGAATACTTCATATTGATTTTTAAAATTTTACACTTGTCTTTAATGTCATTACAGTGGTGGTGATGTGTAGGCATAGGCGTAGATTACGGGGGGACGGGTGGGATGTGTCCCCATCACTATTTATAATTTGAATTTTGTCCCCACCACTTCTAAAAATGTGCAAACCAATTGCGACCGAAAAAATCCCCACATACTGAAATCATCGAGTCTAAACCATGCGATAGGCGTGCACAATGACATCCTCACAGCATGCACACCTGCCTAGATATGTGTGGATCGAGTGTTGCGCGATTAAGGTTTTTTAACATCCGCACCCACCCGACCCTCCAGTCATGTAATGCCTGCTAGAGTTGACTTTTATTTTGTATTTGGCCTGTTATAAAATCATGTAGGCCTATTGAACAATTTAAACACATTGTGAACCCCAAAGTTGGAGACATGCATAATATAGACATTGCTGCAAATTTAAAACCGGATTACTCTGGAATGGCTAACTGTACAGGGGAGTGCTTTAAACTTTAATTAAAACTTTAAACTTTAATTACACCTTTGTGTTCGGTAAGGTCTGCTGTTTATTCTGATATATGGTTTGTCATGTGTTGAGGGAAAGTTCGCGAAGCCAAGATGAATGGGTAGGGATAGACGGGTGCAGAAAATAGGCTATGATTAAATTAAAGTTAGGCTACTTTTCTCGCGAACCGTTTACCACAACAACTAACCACCAACATCGTTTAAAAGCTGAGAAAAAGCTCGTTCGTGTGATACATGTGATGTCTGTGATGAACAGGCTACTTCGCAAGTAGTTCAGCAAATTTGGGTGGGACAGAAATAGGCTACCTTACAGAGCAGCAGATCGGCTCTGATGTACATTGACTTAAATGCATCGCTTCACAACACGCGAACAAGAAAGAAAAGAAAAAAAGAAACCAATGAGCGTATGTCGTGATTTCCGATAGGCCTAGCCCTGGAGAAAAGACAGCTATTGGTAACCTAACAAGTAGGATTTGCTTTGCCTACTCTGCTGTTTGGTTGTCCCAAACTTTGAGACGACCCATACTCGCATTAACTGAATCTTATCAACCCGAACTGCGATGTTCCAGAGTGACAGGATGCAATGCCTAATAATTTCACTGCCTACGGCATAACTGATACAGTGCACCTAGGCCTACTGTTAAACACCTGAAAAATATTAAGCTGCTGTTTTCTTTTCATGACGAGCACTAGGCCTACGTTTGAATGATTTATGACTGAATGGAACGTTGCGTTTTTAAGCGCCAGAACTGCTTATCACGTCGTGTGACAAAGTTTACACCAACCATCATCTTCTAATGTAGGCCTATCCTTGTGTTGAGATGTCCATTCTC
This sequence comes from Alosa pseudoharengus, assembly GCF_046254945.1. Classification (NCBI taxonomy): domain Eukaryota; kingdom Metazoa; phylum Chordata; class Actinopteri; order Clupeiformes; family Clupeidae; genus Alosa; species Alosa pseudoharengus. Next base: position 15,106,336 of record NW_027468859.1, read on the forward strand.
TTTGCCCTAGGCTATCATTTGTGCGTGAAGCATGTTTCAATTAAGACAGTACACAAGCTATTTTTATTGTTGTATTGAATGATTTCATGAATGAATTGTACGCACAGTGCGTAGGCTACAGGATTACGGCTGGCGGCGCCACTGACCAAGGCCACAGTAGCCTGTGAACCTCTGATTTTCAAAGGGGAATCACGGCCAACGCAGGGGGCAACTCTTCTCTTCAATTTCACTTCCAAATTACTTTTTATTGTCTGAAGACATCTTTTGCAAGAATCTAACATTCTAAGCAACATCAAAGCAAATGCAAGCTAACCAAAGTGCAGTCGGTTCTCCCGCCATGGTTTTGGAAATCACACACCTGCTGCATCTGAAGGCCCACGCATAATAAGGCCTACGCCTATCACACTTCACGCCCCTGTTGCACGTCACATTAATAGCTGATGCTGCCTCCCCAAAATTCCGCATCATGTGAACAGATCAGCAGGCCTGTACATTTTCACCTCGTTTTAAGACACACGTTGCGGCAAAAAGACGTCTCATTGTTTTTTGTTTTTTTTGTCGGGTCGGGTCAGGTTCGGGTAGTTAATCAGTGCATATTGAGGGTCGAGTGGGTGCAGATTGACTCTCCTGACGGGTCGGGTGGGTGCGGATGTTAAAAAAACCTTAACCGGCGCAACACTACTGTTGAGCATATTGTAATGCAGCGTTGAATGGATGAATAGCTTACATAAGGGTACCCCGCACTTTTCAAAACACACTCAAGCTTATGGTTATTGTCCCCACCACTTCTAAAAACAAACTGACGCCCTTGTGTGTAGGTCTAATTGAACGCCTGTCACTTTAAGAAGAGAAGAAGAAAAGTTGGCAAATCGGTTGTGTAGCTTATTTCGGAAATGTCATTAAACCCAACAGTAGGCCTAAATGAACTAAATTCCATAGCCTAGGTAGGTCAGCAACACAAACTTGAGCTAGGTGCAAGTCATGACAAATCAACTTAACATTTGCCTAGGCTACTATTACTTGTTGCTGTGCGGCACACAGCTGCAGGTTAAAAGCTGTGAGTGTGAGGAGAAAAGACACATAGCCTAAGGCAGGGGTGCCCTTTATCTGAATGGTGATCTACCTTTTAAGTGACTGGGTCAGAAGGATATTCTACTCACATTACGCGTCTTTTTTAATGTACCAAAACGAACACACAGTGTCATATTGGCTGCTATATTGCTTTAATGTTTCACACTTAAATCATTAGTAATTTATGATTGAGTTTAATTTCCCTACCAACACTAGAAATACAGTAACAAGTAGTCCACAATAGAAGCTACTAATCAACATGCATGTGATTTTATACACAGTGGCACTTACATTACATTCCCCATACAATTCAGTACATTTACATCCACACCTTGAAATGTAACTTTACCCATTCAGGTAGCACACACATACACACACACACATTGAAATGTAACTTTTTTTAACACTAGGATTTTCCTTTAACATACATACATATACAGTGGCATTTGGCTTCACTTTCAGACAGTGAATTAACTTTATGTAAGTTGCATGTAGTAATTTTCTTGCACCTTATTCAGATGATGACTTGCATTGGATGGAGTCCACTAGGGATGCATAGCCAGTCTAAGACAGGCCCCCAAATGATCGTCGATCAGGGTGGAGCGGTATTTGGATTTGATAAATTTCATATGTGAAAAGGTCGATTCGCAGGCTACAGCGCCCATACCATGTACGGGTCCAAGTGCCCACGGGGACCCAGGTTCGAGTCCGGCCTGCGGTCATGTCCCAATCTCACTCCATCTCTCTCTCTCCCACTCATTCCTGTCTATCTTCACCGTCCTATCCGAGTAATGGCAAAAAGCCCAAAAAATATACAAAAAAAACAAACAAAATATATATAGCCGCAAGCGGCAATGGCGGGCCCGAGCACATGCGGGCCGCAACCCGTGACATGTCGGAATCCAACAAAAGCACTGACGTGGTGTGTTTGTGAAATGTACATATTTGATGCGTGTGCTATTTGTTTTTGTATTTTATTTTCTGCCACATTTACTTGCTTGGCCAGGTGGGGGTGCAATGCAAGGCAGGCCCATTGGGTGTCATCATAATCATAATATATATTTACCTGAGAAATTTCAGACCATTCATTTTAAGCAAACAACATTTCTGATACACTTTTTGGTTGGCCAGATGGTGGCGCTATATTAGGCATTTGAATTACACATGTGAATATCATCACAATAATGATATCCAATATTTTGCAAAGTTTCAGATCAACCAATATAGGCATTACCTATTTCTGGCACATTTTCCTGCTTGGCCAGGTGGTGGCGCTATGCCAGACAGGCCCATAGGGTCTCTGGATATCTAATTATAATATCTGGATATCATAATTATAATATCTATTAACCTGATAAGTTTCAGAACATTCATTCAAAGCATAGAGCATTTCTGGCATATTTCCTGTTTGGCCAGATGGTGGCGCTATGCTAGGCATGTGAATTATATATGTGAATATCATCACAATAATGATGACACTCGTCTGAGCAGGGATTAAAGTGAAAAAAAATAGTTTGACAACTTTTTTCAGGCCATAAGTCATACGTTGTTCATATCTATCTATAGAGATAGCACCCCTTTTGGGGTCACAACCTATTGATTTTTAATGTACAAAAAGATACAAACAGCAAAGTAAAGGGAGTATTCACCTTATTCACACGGCGGCCATTGTTTAAACCAAAACGAGGCTACAGGGTACACTTACTATATAATTAATGCCACCTGGCCCCAGCTGTGGCACAACTGGCTGGGGCACCTGCACCGTACGCCGGCGACCCGGGTTCGATTCCCGCCCCGTGGTCCTTTCCGGATCCCACCCCTGCTCTCTCTCCCATTCGCTTCCTGTCACTCTCCACTGTCACTATCATAAAAAAACAAAAAAAATAATTAATGCCACCTACAGGTGAATGCATAGAACATAACAATCCTATGGTTTGTGTAACCTGTAGCCTCGTTTTAGCCGCCAATGGCCGCCATGTAAATAAGGCGAATTGAGAGTGTTTTTGATTGAGATTGAGTTTTCCTGATGAACAAAACAATATTTCAGTACCATCCCTGACCATTGCTGACAAGCCACTGCTGTTCTATTCTACTGCAGCAATATTGTAGAAGGGCTTTAACTTACACTCTTATTCAATTACTTCAGGCCAAAAGTGTTTAAAGGGGAGATTTTTTGCTTTTCTTGTTAATATGCAATTCAACACCAAGTAAAATCTATAAAATCAAGTTTGCAAGACTTCCCATTTCCTCATCAAAGTAATGAATCAGAACATTCGAGATATTGTTCATATTTCCATTTGTTGCCTCATCCGCATTTAATGAAAACGTGGTAATTTTGAGTTTTACAGACAACTCAGATTTCCAATGAGCAGCAATACTGTGTGTGCTCATGCAGGAGGTCTGCGCATTTGATAAAGACAATCTGGAGAGGGCGATTTTGTCTTCAGCATCATATTGTATAAGGTTGACAAGAGGTTGCGATATGGTGAGGGACAGGTCGTGTTGCGCTATGAAAGAACATGCGTAGCCTACTTTCTGAGCGCAAAAACGGTCAGCCATAGATAAACGTAGTTTGTAGTTCTCCCCCGTTTCCAACAGCCGCCCATCTCCATTTATTTTTTTACTTATGACACCTGTGCCTTCCTTTAGCAACAATGAATCCATGACAGCTAGTGGCCTTGCCAAATAGACGCACACAAATCATGACGCTAATATGCGAGGTTCTGGTTGGCCTACTGGTCATGGTTTTGTGCTATAAATTAATAATATTTTATAGCAAAGTTTAAAGTTTACTATTTTAATTGCATGGTTATTTTTTGTCAACATACACTCACAACCTACTGTCATTAAATTTGAAGGCCTAAGCAAAATAGGCTACAAGGCTGTCTGTGCGTCACCACAAACACGACTGACCCCCTTACTCAACAGTTCGCAATGATGACAGTATTATTATTTTATATTAACACGCTCAGTCAAAACCTTCCGCAAAACCTACCACAAATTGTGAAAAACATTGTTGTACATATCATAACAGACGGGATAATAAATTGCATATGCTACGGTTTATATTGCGTCGCTTTACACATATTCTTGCATTGATTAAAACTGTAACAACTAGATGTACCGCAGAGCGGTACAAAATATGACCGCCGCCCAGTCCAGCACATTTTTTCCACAAAAATAAATCACGCTGAAAGGCCTATATGATTCTAACTGTCTCACTAAATTGCATTAGCCACACTCAATTCTCACTGGTATCTGCTAGACAACAAGTACCAAAACATGATTAGTTCATAGATTTCACATGTAAAATTCATTTTATACAACCCCACCCCCATCTTGCCTGTTCATAATTCTGAGAAATTCTTGAATTGTGTGCATGTGTGCGTGTACACGTTTATGTTTATGTGTGTGTGCGTGCTTGTGTGTTTGCCTGCGTATGTGTGTTTGTGCATGTGCATCTTGCCTGTTCATAATTCTAAGAAATTCTTGAATTGTGTGCATGTGTGCGTGTACACGTTTATGTTTATGTGTGTGTGTGTGTGTGTGTGTGCGTGCTTGTGTGTTTGCCTGCGTATGTGTGTTTGTGCATGTGCATGTATGCGTACATATGTCTACTGTGTGAGTATGTGTCATACGTATGATTACTGTGAATGTATGTGTGTGCGTGTGTATCTGTTTATGCACATGTGTGCACATGGAATGGGTTAACATGACCCCTGGAGGCAAACATACGGAAAAAATTGGTCATCCTAGGCCCTACGGTTCTCAAGATATTCACAGAAAACTGTGTCTGCCCTACCCTCCTTTCGGGGGTCCAGTACAGCGGGGGGGCAACAGATCAAAACAAAAAACGACGGTTCCATGCTATCCATGTGGGGTTACATGCCCACCAAGTTTCGTGTACCCAGGTCTTTCAGTGTCCCGGGAATCCTTGTTGGTGTACGGTCACTAAATGTACACATAAATTATTTTATTGTAAGGCCCCCCATGAACGAAAGTTCACAAAACTTGGCATACATTTGGAGGGTGTCATAATGATCCTACACTTTCAATTTCGTGCAGTTTTGACCATGTCAGCCAGAGATATTGTGATGAAAACACTTAATTTTTTGCTTTTTAATTTTTAACTAGGTGGCGCTATACATGAAATAAGTAGTAATGGGATGGGTTGACATGCCCCCTTAAGACCAACATACAAAAAAAAGGTGGACCTCCTAGGCCCTACGGTTCTCGAGATATTCACAGAAAACTGTCTCCGGCCACCTACAGGCCAGTTGGTGTATAGTAACATAAATGAATTTATTGTGTGGCCCCCCATCAACGGAATTCCACGAAACTTGGCGTGCATTCAGAGGGTGTCATAATGATCATACACTTCCAATTTCGTGCAGTTTTGACTATGTTAGGTCACAGATACCTGCAATTACAACACCTCATTTTTACTTTTTTGTGTTTAACTAGGTGGCGCTATACATGAAATGAGTGGTTATGGAATGGGTTGACATGGCCCCTTGAGATCAACATACAAAAAAAAAATGGTCCTCCTAAACCTTACGGTTCTCGAGATATTCACAGAAAACTGTGTCTGCCCTACCCTCCTTTCGGGGGGTGCAGTCCAGCGGGGGGGCTACAGATCAAAACGAAAAACGATGGTTCCATGCTATCCATATGGGGTTACATGCCCACCAAGTTTCGTCTACCCCGGTCTTTCAGTGTCCCGGGAATCATTGACGGAAATTTGGACATGCGAAAAAAAAAAGAAAAAAAAAATCTGACTAAACCTAGCTTCGCTGCGCGGCGGTCATAATAATAGGTTACATCGGGTGGCATAGCAGGCTGTCTGTTCAAGTCATAGCGACACCCAAAATGAATGACCTCCCCTGACAAGAGTTTGCAAGAAATTGTCTACACTGATGCACGGAAAGAACACAGCCTACGCCTCTTCTCCGAATTCGCACATAGAGCTCACAATGTATCATATCCAAAAAAGTTAAACGGATTGGCCAACCTCATCAGCTGTCTCGATTGTGTCACTATAATCCAACTTTTAGACCGTTAGTCCTCCAGACGTGTTCTTTTTTTTAAGCAAACGCCCCAGGCCAATGAGACAAGCGTGTAGCTACAACATAAACAAAGCGAAACTCATGGCTGACGTATCTTCTTGAGCGGTCACTGATTGAGACACTATTAGGTCTTTAAACATTTACCATCACACACATTAATTCATCGGACCTAATATTTGTAGTTACCTTAAAAAAAGTAAAAGAAAAGGTGATAGTCACCCCCCCCCCCTCCTATTTTTTTCTCATCAGATCTGCATCGATCTCAAATATGGCATTTCTAAAATCAAACTGACGGAAATCCGTCCTACGACCGAGAACTTTAATACTTGCGTCTGAGAAATGACATCACATCAAAGGGTGTATAACAACATTAAAAAATAAAAAATAAAAAGCCTGTAGCACTTACTAGTATCTCTGATGTTCTTTATGATCCATGGTTCAGACTGCAGGACGTCATAGGCCAACAGCTCAAGTGGGCCCATGGACCAATTCCTCATCATGCGAAAGGGGGTTAGTATCACCGGGGACTGGGATTCCATGAAGTCACTTGGGCAGTAATGAAATGTGGCCTGCCAATACTTAGGTCCTAAACAAACACAACAGAAACATGGTAAATGAGCTGCATTTGCTGTTATATATAGCGCTTTTCTACTCCTCCAAGCACTCAAAGCACTTTACAGACTAATGCCTCATGTTCACCCATTAAGGGCAGGGTCTGCCTCCAGGACATCAACCTACACATGAGTGGCAGTTTGCAGGACACCAACCTACACAAGTACACTTGAGTGGCAGTTTGCAGGACACCAACCTACACAAGTACACTTGAGTCGCAGTTTGCAGGACACCAACCTACACAAGTACACTTGAGTGGCAGTTTGCAGGACACCAACCTACACAAGTACACATGAGTGGCAGTTTGCAGGACACCAACCTACACATGAGGGGCAGTTTGCATGAGGTTCAGTGCCAATGACACTACAAGGACACTACAACAGGATCAGCACAAGGACACTACAACAGGGTCAGCACAAGGACACTATACACACTAGGGATAGCCCATGGCAGGTAGATTGACAGTTTCACCCGCCAATCACAAATCATTTGGCGTGTGGGCAGGTGCCAATTTCATGCCCTGAGGACACTACACCAGGGTCAGATCAGAACAGGCTCAAACCAGCAAGACAGAACAAATCCTTGACCTCCTGAGCCACTGTCGCCATTAAAAAAGTAGAAGAGCATAAATAAGCAATGGCTATGATAGCCTATTATTCAGTGTTTCCCATACATTGACTAATCTGTGGCGGGGCGCCACGAAATAAAAATCGGCTGCCACAGTGAATATTCTATGTTTAATTTAATTTAATTTAAATTAAATATAAGGTCAAATCCTTACATTGTCATTGAGCTGCGCTTTTTACGCACACAGCCTTTCCTTGCCCCGCCCCGCTCTCTCTCGTAGCCCGCTGCCACTCCTCTGCATGTGCATTTAGCAAAATATTCACGATTGTTGAAGGATTGTTGTTGCCACATAGAAGCATTGCATTGAAGACGTCTGGCTAAATTGCTATTAAATCCGTTTAGCATCGTGACCATGCTGCGCAAATTTGTTCAAAACTGCTGCATTGAAGTGAACTCTGCTAAGGTCTTATCACAACATAGTAGGCTACATTGAAGAGACTAAACTAAGTTAAGTTATGAAATCAAGCAGTATCTCAAAGCTAACGTTAGAATACTGTTTGGATGTCGAATTTAGCATGCTTAGCCTACTTACAGCTGCTTGTCAATTTCGTTGAAGGGCTCATTTTATTGACTCTGACACTGAATGTTTGCAAAATCCCGATGTAAATGGAAAAGTGTTTTCCAAAATTCAAAAGTGCTTGTCCCAAGGAGAAGTACGAACCTTTATTTTAACTATGTAGAAAACGTTATGAATTGCATCCACACATCAGCAGCCTTTCAACTGTGTTACAAATTGCAAGGGTTCCCTCAAACGTCTTAAAGTGACAGGCACTCAATTAGACCTATACACTACCAAGACGATCTTAATCTCCCCCCCCCCCCCTTGTCAAAGTCAGCTACCGCCACAAATTGAATCCAATTCTGTGGGAAACACTGCTATTATAAAACCGCAACATGTAACTGCAACAGATTGGGACAGGAGTGTATGGTGTTATTATAGTGCCATTACTCAAGAGCTCAGTGAAACATCTTCACGAGCAAATAATATTAATTCACACGCGCAGACACAGCTAGCGAGTGAGTAAAATACAACTGCGAGTGAGGAAAAAACAGCTGCGAGTGTACAAAACAACCACTGGAGAAAAGCGCTTCAAAAGTTGGTCAAATAAACCAACACGTTCGAAACAGTTATGACTAGGGGTGTAACGGTACACAGAAGTCACGGTTCGGTTCATACCTCGGTTCGGACATCACGGTTCGGTACGAGTTCGGTACAATGGAGGGAAAAGCAAAACAAAAATGCAGAAAGCATTTTTTTTTGGACATGTCTCAGGCTGTACCACCTAGTGTCATACAGTCTCTTCCCTGAGTTATCTGCAACAGCCTGAAGTGTGTAAGATGTAGGCTAAACAGTACAATAAGTGCCGAGACTCCATCTGTAACATGTAAACAAAATAAGACAATCAGCTATAAAACTGAAAATAGGCCTACAGCATCTCTTATTTCTGAAAGTGCAAATTACATAGAAAATTATTTTTTAAAATCCACTTAAAGGAAAATTCCGGTTTTTAGCACTTTAAGGCCCTTTTCTGGTTTGTTTTGGATGAACTAGAGTGGTGGACACCGAAATTTTGACGATTGGTCCTGTCTCGACTTTTCTGACTCGTTTTGAATCGCCTTTTCACTTCTCAGGGTGGCTGGCAATGGGCATACTGTAGTAGGCTACTCAAACATGTCCTAAAACAACCCTTAACGTTCGTTTTCAAAACTGTGCAACTCACCGAGTGGTTAGTGGTGTTCGTTGATGTTCCAAAACAAGTAGCGTAGCGAAATACAGTTTCTGTCGTCTTTTATTTAGCATTTTGTAAAATCCCATTGATTTCTGTTGGAAGACTCATTGCATGCTGCGCCACTGTCTATGCTTCAGGTTCAAATACGAATCATACATTGCGCCGATATATGTGCTTTTAATAGTCAACGAACTCCACTAACCACTCGGTGAGTTGCACAGTTTTGAAAACGAACGTTAAGGGTTGTTTTAGGACATGTTTGAGTAGCCTACTACAGTATGCCCATTGCCAGCCACCCTGAGAAGTGAAAAGGCGATTCAAAACGAGTCAGAAAAGTCGAGACAGGACCAATCGTCAAAATTTCGGTGTCCACCACTCTGGTTCATCCAAAACAAACCAGAAAAGGGCCTTAAAGTGCTAAAAACCGGAATTTTCCTTTAATATAGTGCGGCAGATTAGTGAAACAATCGTTCACTTTGTGATACAAGCATCAAACTTGGCACAAATATTCGTTGGGACCCACTTTATCAAAAAAGCACATTAGCCACGCAAAAAATCCAATATGGCCGCCATTTTCCAAGATGGCCACCATTGAAAGCCATTATACATGGTTTTTGACTTGGATTGGAATTGGATAATCACATTTTGATGATCTTGATATCTAAATATAGGTAAAAGGGTCTGGACTTTCCAATTCTACATTAAAATGTCAAAGAATGTGTTAAATTGTGAAGATAGACGCAATTAATGGGAAAAATAGCAAATTTTTGTACTCATTTTAGCATAATTAAATTGTTTTTTGTTAATAAAACATATGTTGGTTAGGTTACTTCAGCAGGGGCAGGGGGTAAGTGCATGTTCTTTTTTCAGTTTAATATAATATATAGAGAGACACAGGGCTGGATCGGGAAATGATCACTAGTTTAAACTGAACTTCAGCAGGGGCAGGGGGGCTAAGTAAGTGCATGTGTTTGTTTAAATATTTTATATATATTTCCTCAATAGAACAACAAAGACTAACCGGAAATGTTTGGGAAAGAGAGACAGGGCCCCAGTAACGTCTAGTGATGCCACTGCTCTGTAGCTAGCCATATCAGAATGTCTGCATTACACATGAATTTAATCATTGCATTTGCAGGCACACAACAGAGTCCACTCAAGACTAATGCGGTAGCATTTACACCTTCCCAGAGATTTAATCTTGACACATTTAGTCAATTGTTGACAGCTCTCAGCAATTGGTGGGCGTGTCATCCATACTACTTGCCAAATGTCACCTTCTTTCCTCCAACCCCAGTTGGCAGGACTCATTTGATAATAATAAGCTTTATTTGTATAGCACCTTCCATACACAGAATGCAGCTCAAAGTGCTTTACATTTGGAGCATGTAACACAATAATAGTCAGTCAGTCATTATCAATCACCTACATATATAGGCTAGTCACAAATGGTCAGAAAGGGCTTTAGTTTTTGAGATACCCCTACCGGAGGTAGAACTAAACCCAACAATGTTTTTCCTCATCTCTAAGGTCTCCCATATATGAAATGGATTCTTGGCTAAAAATATTTTACTGCTAAGATTGTTAAATTAACAGATATTGTTATACACCCCAAAACCAAAAAAGGACTAAAATATAGCCTGTCCGTATTGGAGTTAAGGCATATAAATTAGTGCAGATCAATCACACAAGCTCTGAGACCTTTGAAACTTGGCATGTTTATAGTCAGGAAGTTGCTTTACCTACTAGAAAAGACTGGATGTGAATATCTTGATGTATGGAATGAGTAGACACATGTAAACATACACCTAAAATAAGCGGACATGCAAAAAATTAATATCTATGCAGAATGTTTTCATTTACTTTGTGGCTGCTTTGCCAGGGATTATCATAGAAACACATATGATGGCTTGTTCGAAAGGTGGGGTTGTACTGAATCCAACAATACCAAATATGTAAATATAGTATGAAAAATTAGGGTGTTCTGTCACTCAATGTATGAGGTGTCCAAAATGAAAGAAAACAGAACACTGGCAAAATACAGTCTCAAGTCCAAATCACATTATCAGTGGTGAGAGGAATGTTGACAAATTCAGTGTTACTGCAAGGTAAGTGCTGATCTAAATCTACATTTAATAATGATAAATTTCATATGAAACACAGATCCAATTGAATCAGGTTAACACTGGAATGAAACTCCTTTATTAAAATATTTACATTCACTTGAATTTTGTTTTGGTCAAGTCATTACTGAATAATGGAAAATAATATTGTTAGCTTTTGTCTGTCCAGACCAGCAGTGGACAGTAGAGCCTACACTGCTTACTTCACCCCTAAGTAACTAAACAGTTAGTTGTAGAAACTAATCCCCCTAGCTAAGAAAGTACTTAGCCCTCTGACTAATGTTGCATGTGTAATTCAACTTGATTTGCATTTCAATGAAATATCTGAAAAGTTTCATGTATCATGTAGAGCGAACTACTGCAGTAAGACAAAAATCAGTGAGCAGCAGCAAGTTGCAAATGTTGAAAGTAAGAGCACATCTGCACCAAGAAGGCTGAGTAGGGTTGATACAACATCATTTCAAATACGGAGAGATTGTTTCATTTGTGGGAAGGCCAGCTCTAAACCAGAACCTCTGACAGCAATTTTAACTGGAACAGGCGCAAGTACCAGAGACAAGGTCCTTCGGGCAGCTTCTGAAAGGCTTGATGAAGATAAAAAGGGAGATCCAAGGTCTAACAGGAGCCAAGGAGCAGGACCGGAGCACTCAATGCTTAAAGTGATTTTTATTAGTGCAAACTGACTAACGTTTCGACGCCCATGCGTCTTCTTCAGAGTCAAAACCAAAGATGTAGCCTGACGGGCCATCCTATATCATTGAAATGTATAGTCTGGAATCGAACCATTCACCTCGCTTAATCCAAGGGGCGGGCAGATAATTGTCTTTCAAACTGCCTAGGCATGCAATAGGCCAGCACTACGACCATATCCGTATCCGGTCGGCAAAGCGGCAAATACATCCTTCTTCGAAAAAGTAATGACTTAAGTGCATTGTGTTGCTCAACTTTCAAAGAAAAGCACAAGTCCAACTCCGATTCAAACAACCGCTATTCGTTCGCCATAGCCACCTTCCTTGTTGTTCACCGTCGCAGGACTGTCGTTATCCTGTTAAGCCCGCCTTAAGACGCTCTAACAAAATAGAGCGCTGTGATTGGATGACGTCCATGGCGTCAGCCAATAGAAATCCCTGTGGTTTGATACTAGACGTACAGGCTGAGCAAATTAATTTGCCGCCGCTAGGGTGCGTCTAGATTTCTAGGCTACCAAAGATGATGAAGATGTACAACTTTGAATTCTTTCATGCCCAAATCTCTTTGCATACGATACCAAATACCATAAAATGCCTTACACACTACATATCTAAATGAAATATAGCAGAAGCCATAGAAAAGAATAAAAAAAGCAGACCAATGTCTATAACAAAGCCTTTATTAAGCTCACTGAAGACATTGATAAAACAGTATTGTCCAAAGGTATGAAAGTGAGGACTCTCAACTCGTTCACTGATAGCTATGAGAACATACTAAAGACCATTGCTGAGCAAGAAGGTGTGTCAACACAAGAAATATAGATCAAGGACAGTGGTGTCTACATCCCAACTGTTCTCAGTTGAGACGCTGAACATGGAATTGCTGATGCAGCCATCAACAACTTTTACCAAAATGAAGACACCCTGGATGGGAAGCATACAACTCATGTTATGGCATCGTTGTGTTCCGAAGAGGCCAAGTCTCCACAGCAGATAAATGCCTATAGCACAGGTTCCACAGAGGTCCCTCACCACCTTAAACATGTTTGATATGAATGGAGATAAACTTTACAGGTACATTTTGTCCATTCTTTACATTCAGGGTGTCTTCATTTTGGTCAAAGTTGCTGATGGCTGCATCAAAAATTCCATGTTCTGCAACAGATGTGACAAGTGCCTGACTTCTGTATAGGAAACACAGTACCCCATTGCACTGAGCTCATTGATGACTGTCTTACTACCAAACTCATGATGTATCAAAATGGGAAGTCCCAGTGTGATTGGCGTATGAATGTGACAGCTCTGTTCAATGAGATCATGACAAATTGCGATAACACACAGATACTCCTTTGAAGCTGGGTCATCATTAACCTGACTCTCGCTAGATGAATTTCGTTCCGCCTAGCTCCACTCATCCACCTGGGATCGATCCATTGGAGTGGTGCTTCAGAAGGCTGGGCCTTATAAAAAAATCCTTGCATAAGATTGGATAAGCCACTTGTCCGTCATCTATTGATTAGCTTCCCTCAGTGCACAATATGGTCATACTATCTGAGCAGATCAGATCTGACTGTCTTGGACGTGGAACAAATGCAAGCCTGTCTTTGTGCTGTATCAGCTTTTCCTTTAGTTTCCAGGATCTATATTTCTTGTGTTGAACTATGGACACACCTTCTTGTTCAGCAATGGTCTTTAGTATGTTGTCATAGCTATCAGTCGAAGAATTGAGTCCTCACTTTCATATCTTTGGACAATACTGTTTTATCAATGTCTTCAGTGAGCTTAATAAAGGCTTTGTTATAGACATTGGTCTGCTTTTTTGATTATTTTCTATGGCTGCTGTTATATTTCGTTTAGATATGTAGTGTGCAAGGCACATTTTATGGTATTTGACATCATATGCAAAGAGATCTGGGCATGAAAGCCATGGCCTACCGGTTAGGGGTTCGGGCATGTAACCGAAGAGTTACCGGTTCGATCCCCGACCCAGAAGGAAAAAAAGGAAAAAAGGCGGGGGAAGTGATTGAGCACTACTCTCCCATGCCCACATCCACGGTGCCCTTGAGCAAGGGACCTAACCCCTCACTGCTCCCCGAGCGCCGCTGTAGTAAAGCAGCTCACTGCTCCGGGTTAGTGTGTTCTTTACCTCATTGTGTTCACTGTGTGCTCTGTGTGTTCACTAATTCACGGATGGGATAAATGCAGAGACCAAATTCCTTGTATACGCAACTATGCTTGGCCTATAATTTACATTGCGCCTGTACCAGTCGAAATGGCTGTCAGAGGTTCTGAGCTGGCCTTCCCACAAATAAAACAATCTCTCCGTATTTGAAATGATGTTGTATCAACTCAGCCTTCTTGGTGCAGATGTGCTCTCACTCTCAACATTTGCAACTTGCTGCTGCTCACTGATATTTGTCTTAATGCAGTAGTTCACTCTACATGATATGAAACTTTGATTTTGGAGGAAATATCATCTGTATATGGAGCCAGAGTTTTATGGACATCACCATCTCACTCTCTGCTGAGCAAAGGTAAGTATGCGTTGGAGGCTTTCTACTGTGGGGTTTTGGACATAGGGATCTTTTTTCTTAAGCAGTGTAGGCTCTACTGTCCATTGCTGGTCTGGACAGACAAAAGCTAACAATATTATTTTCCATTATTCAGTAATGACATGACCAAAACAAAATTCAAGTGAATATAAATATTTTAATAAAGGTGTTCCATCCCAATGTTAACCTGATTCAATTGGATCTGTGTTTAATATGAATTGTTTAATACTGGGACATATGAAATATATCATTATTAAATGTAAATATAGAGCAGCACTTACCTTATGTAACTTACCTTGCAGTAACAATGAATTTGTCAACATTCTTCTCACCACTGATAATGTCATTTGGACTTGAGACTGTATTTTGCCAGTGTTCCTTTTTCTTTAATTTTGGACACCTCATACATTAAGTGACAGAACACCCTAATTCGTCATACTATATTTACATATTTGGTATTGTTGGATTCAGTACAACCCCACCTTTCCAACAAGCCATCATATGTGTTTCTATGATAATCCCTGGCAAAGCAGCCACAAAGTAAATGAAAACATTCTGCATATATATACATTTTTTGCATGTCCGCTTATTTTAGGTGTATGTTTACATGTCTCTACTCATTCCATACATCAAGATATTCACATCCAGTCTTTTCTAGTAGGTAAAGCAACTTCCTGACTATAAACATGCCAAGTTTCAAAGGTCTCAGAGCCTGTGTGATTGATCTGCACTAATTTATATGCCTTAACTCCAATACGGACAGGCTATATTTTAGTCCTTTTTTGGTTTTGCATTTCATATATGGGAGACCTTAGAGATGAGGAAAAACATTGTTGGGTTTAGTTCTACCTCCGGTAGGGGTATCTAAAAAAATTGGGGCCATTGTCACTAGCCTAATATACTTGCCTGGCCCCAGATGCAGACAGCTTGATAGGTTGCACACTTCACATGATGCCCTTGTTGGTGGAATGGCATCATAGGACCTCTGCTTCCGTGCAAACAGGTCAAGTCTTGTTTCATCAACTCCATCAGCAGTGCTCATCTTGTTGTACATTGCTATGACAAACTTCAAGTGTGCTGAGATCCACATCATCCGTTACTGGTGGGTATTGACTGAGCTTCTCAAAGACATTAGACACTTCAGGGCACACTTGTCAGGGTTGCCAGGCAGTCCATTTGCCTCTACCACGAAAGGCTAACACAACATCACAACCAGTGAGGGCATGGGCAAAAAGCATGCCATCTGACAGACTTACCATGACCAAATTCAATCCACAGCTCCTCTAAGCCTGCATCCTGTAGAGTCCCAAAAAATTGAGTGCAATAGCAAGAATATCCGTGTCACAGGCCTTAATCAACACAGATTTCTTCTGTTGCGCATGTAGCTTAGATGTGTGTGTGGAACGTTGGTAAACCTCACTCCCCGAAGCCTCAAGAGTGCTGCTGGCATGCAAGCTCGTAGCCTGGCCTTTTAGCTCAATTGTCAGCACGCTTGACTCCCAATCCGAGGTGCTGCTGTTCGCGAGTTCGGGTTCAACACAATGCAGGTTACACGCAACTGCATGAAGGGGATGCAGAAAGATTTTAGTGTCAGCCTCTTCATGGTTGCAAGGACTTAGGCCTTCCAGGCTGTCAGGTTTATGCAAAGAACATTTTCATCTTTGGTCACAATCACCACATTGTCTGGACACCAAGTCACAATTAGGTAAGCTAGAAACCCAAAAAGTTCAGTCTTGTTGTCATTGTCTCGCAGGAAGCTTTTCCAGTTAGGTGGTACATTGGTTTTGTCAGACACTATGTCTGCCGCCCTTGCTTCATTTTGATCATGTTTCAGCCTTCAGACTGGAATTGCAGTAGACGTCAAATACGATGTCTGTCCTAGCATACTTTGATAGGCATGTATCTTTGGAATAAATAGCATATTCTTAAAATGTCACTGATGCCTTTGGAGACAATGAATAAACAAGAGAAGACTCATCCTTTGTCTGGAGGAGAAATAAAGGTGATGATACACGGGGCAACTTTTAAGGCAATGTTGACAAGGCAATGTTGACGAGAAATACTTTCTCATTGAGGTTGGGCAACTATTTTGTATCTGAACACTTTGGATACTTTAACGGAAACTTTTGAGATCATCTTTGAGATCATTTTTTTTTCTAGTAAACTGCTAGCTAGTAGCTACCATTGCGCCATTGAGATTGAATGGGATTTGGCTAACTAGCCTTCGTTTTGCTAACAACGTTATTGCAGTCTATAGGGATAACATAAGCTTCTAGCTGTTGTGTTATTTTTATTTATTTAATGACTTGTAATCGATAGTCTGATTTATTGTATGAATTGATTCACACCAGAACATGAGTACTTGTGGAACCCAAGGGCGAAACAGTACAAGGACCGAGACGTTAAGAAAAACGCCTACAAGGAGCTCTGTCAGCAGCTCACTGATGAGCAGCAAGTGATAAATGGTGAGTCGGCTTTTAACGTTATGCTTTTCAGTTGTATGTTTACGGCAACTCATGTAACGTTAACCTAACGTTATTGTAAGGTAGGCATCAGTATTTATTATTGTGATTCTCACAGCTTGTGATTCTTATAACTAGTTTGGGCTACATTAACAGTAACATCCAGCTTGACTCAACTTCACTGACCCCAACTAGATCGGCATGTAACTTGGGTGTTGTAATTGATGACCGACTTAACTTCCCTGAGCATGTAGCTTTTATTGCAAAATCCGCTGCCCTGTTTACCGGTGAAGCACCCGATTTGGTTCCCCATGCAATTCATGTTTCCCCTCTAGGTCTTTACACGGAAGCTCTAGTCGGTTACCGTAGCTGAAAACACGGAAAACGCAATACAGCACTGTGAATACGCACGGTAACCTAGCAACAACGCAAGAACTTCAAAACAGTGGCGTAAAGGAAACAGGAATTCCGGGGGAACCAAATCGGGTGCTTCACCGGCAATGCTACAGCAGACTTAAACTGCCACCTCGTGGCGATAAGTTGTAATACATTTCACACAGCAAGCGCGAATGAAGTGGCCATTTCTAAATGGGACCCACTGTAGGCTATGTGGCAACACAGCCAATATATTTTTTCAAATGTGCTTCATAAACATACAATACTGCACTACAATACTGCACTACTTGATTGAATTGATATTGTTGTTTATTATTACTATTCTCCTTATTATAGTTTGACCAACATTGTAATCTGTTCCCTGTTCAATTTTAAATATTGTGTTTTGTATTTGTGTGTTGCTTTGGACAAAGGCGTCTGCCAAATCCATAACCATACATTTGTCAATTTACCGTAAAACTTCAAACAATAGCCGAGTCCCAAATAGATGCCTGTCTCTTTTAAACGCCTGGTGTAGCCTACATTTGATAATAATCCTGGTTTTTTTTTTCTTCTCAGAGGAAGATGTGAAGAAGTTCAAGAATCTTAGGACTGTATTCATACGGGAGCACAGCTTGGTGCTTAAGAGCAACAAGTCTGGGGCTGGAGCTGACGATGTCTATGTCCCAAAGTGGAAATATTATCAGGTCTTGTCCTTTCTCCGTGATACCTGCAACCCTGATGAAAGTTCAGACAATTTAAATTAATTTAGGTCGTCAGAGTTGATTGTTCCAACAACCTCCCAGACCCCAGAGAACACGGCACCTCTTACTCCAATGTCATCTCGCCCTGATGATCACAAGGCTGTGTCTGACTCTAAAAGCAAAAAAACAGATAAAAAACAAAAACTAGACAAGGCTTCTGAGGCCATGGACTATGCCATTGGTGTGCTCAAAAGAAAGGCCTCCTCATCACATGCAGGGTTTTTGCATTACCTAGAAAATGTGCTGGATGACATGCCAGAGAGCAAAGCAAAAAAGCTGAAAAGGCAAGTAATTGAATTGGCTCACACTGTATTGGATGAAGAGTAATTGTGCAGTATTTATTTTTTTTTGTTATTCAATTATATTTAACTGTGTCAATGTACATTTTGCCAGACTGGCTGAGAATAATATAAACAACATGTATTTGATTTGTATCGTTCAATTTATTATCAAGTAGTAACCATTCCATTCCAATGCTAAACTAAGAAATTGCATTCTCTTGCCAGCTTACTGCTCCATTTGTGTTGAAGTAGCTGCAGAACTCCTCTCTCACTTGTTTTGCTTGTAAAGATGGGTTTCTGTCTGAGGAGGCTGCAATAGGACTCAAACACTCTGGTTCCTGTCTCCACGCCCCACGAATTATCTGACCTGTTTCTGTGTCTTCTTGATCCACCAGACTGGGCGGGGTATAGGTGTAACGGGTAAGGGATCCAGTTCGCAGGTAATTGTGGAGAACACATGCCGCTTTAGTTATGGTTACAACTTTGGAAGGTTCCAGTGGAATTGATTGACGAAAAACTCTAAATCTATTGGCTAAAACTCCAAAAACATTCTCAACACACCGACGTGCACGAGAGAGCCTATAGTTGAAAATGTGCTTGCTGTTATCAAGATGTGTTCTTGGGTATGGTCTCATTATCCATGGCTTCAAACCAAAGGCTTCATCTGCCACAACCGCATAAGGCACAGGGAGTTGACGCCCAGGCAGTCCTTTTGGTGGTGGTATGCTTAGTGTGTTGTCTTCCAGTGCCTGACTCCCAAACCCCCCCGTCACTAATCCGGCCATTTGTTCCCACATCTATGTAAATAAATTTCAGGTCTGCATCTGCTAGGGCCATCAATACTATGGAATTAAAGCCTTTGTAATTATAGTAGTGGGATCCTGAATTTGGAGGAGGCTGTATGCTGATATGCTTCCCATCTAAGGCACCGATGCAATGGGGGAAGTTCCATCTTTCCTCAAATCTTTTGGCGATACGTTTCCATTCTTCCTCTGTGGATGGTATTCTGAGGTAATTGGGTTGCAATGCATTATAAAGAGCTTCACAGGTCTCAATGACAATTTTGGAGATGCTGTGTCTACTAGCCCGGAATACGTACTCCAGTGAGGAGAAGTTATGCCCTGTGGCCAGGTATCGCAGTGTTATAGCCAGTCTCTCCCCTGCTGGTATCGCCTCCCTCATTACTGTGTCTTGTCTACTTAATGATTCCACTGGTTCCACTACCAATGATTCCAATGGTTCCACTAGGCTGAGCAGGATGTTAAAGGTGTGCTGATCCATTCTTAACCAGTTTTTGTAACTAGGAGGATCTTCATCTGCCAGCTCCCTTAGTAACTGGCTGTAACACCCTAGTTTCCTTCTCAGCATCCATCTCCTGGTCCATGTTCTTTTTTTTTTGTTGCTGAAATGGATAGAAATAATGTTGATGTTTTTGCCAGTCATCATTATTGGCCTATATAGCTGTCAACCCTCCCGTTTCACACATACATTTGCTTTTTTAAACGGTCTTCCCATTGTAATATATTCCCGTCAATATCCTATATTTTAATACTCTCATAACATTAGCCCTACTATTGAACCTATTACTACCGGTGGTGTAGTCTGTGATACGCAGGACTATGCAGTATACCCACTTAAATTTCCTGAATTTCCCCTTGGGGATCAATAAAGTATCTATCTATCTATCTAAAAAGCATCACCATCTCAGTATACCCACTTAAAATAGGCAAGGATACATATTAACATTTGGGGTTGATCACAGTATACTCACTATAGCTAACTAATACATCACAGTATACCCACTACAGCTAACTAGAATACACCACTGATTACTACTACTATTATTATTATTATTACTAAAAAACGGTCTCTGGCTAAAATATGTGTTTTTTTAGCTAAAAACATCTAATAATACATTTTAACTTATACTTACTTGAGAGAAATAAATGCTGAAGCCAAGACAAGAGTGACAGCTGCAAATGTCTCAGTGTCCATGTCTGCTGTGTCTGTCTTCTTGGCGACAGATTTCTCTCATCTGATTGGTTGTTGCCAGTTGTGTGTTGCCCTGATTAGTTGCTGTGTGTCTCACCTGGTTGCCTGTGGCTGGCAACATTTCCCGGCAATATTGCCCTAAAAATTGCCCCGTGTATCATCACCTTAAGAGTTTCCAGAATGTTGACAAGCTTCGACTTCTGACCCATGTGGAGTTTTCTGGAGTCGCTTAATGATGCAGGGAAAGACTGGTTTTCATGCTTAAAGAATTTGCTTCTTACAGTCACCTGTACCTGAGTCTGACTCTTGGCGAAAGAAGTTAGTGTTGTTCTTTTTAATTGTTTTTTTAGAAGGAAGCTTAATCACCCAAACCATTGAAACAGTCTATGAAAGAAACCTTACCTTTCTCAAGATGAGGGCCAACAAGCTCAGCAGCACTAGGGTGTGTAATGGCTTTTGACTCTAGTGTGAGAAGATCTCTGGACTCCTCCTAAAAAGGGTTGCCCAGGTCCTTCATCACACCAAACAACTTCTGGACCTTGTCTGTGAAGGTTTTCCGGCACTGGTTAGTCTGTTCATGGTGTCGGATATCTTCACTAGCTACTTTGGCCTGAGATGCAGACTCATACTGAGAAACCAAATAACTGAACTCCAGATACCATCCATCACATTAGGGCTGTTGGATTCTCAGTTATTCCAATGGTGTATGGAAAGCCATCTAGCATAGTTGACATTATTGTTTGCAAAGAAGAAGGGGGTGAGTGCAGACAATGATTGACAATACAAAGTGAAGTTTGCTTCTCTGAAAGACCTGATCAAAGGGGGTCATCCCTATGTTCCCCGGGTCCTATGTTCCCCACTCGGGGTTAGGGTTAGGATTATGGTTATGGTTAGGGTTTTAAAAAAGGGTCCTATGTTCCCCGGTCCCATACAAAGCGGGGAACATAGGTACGCTCCCGATCAAAGAGAACATCACCAATTGCATTGACATCACAAGCTCCCAGAATTGAAACTGAAACTTTTCATCTGCCTCTTCTCACACCAGTCTTCCCAACTTAAAAAAGTATGGCCTTGATTGATATTCGAGAGAGAATAAATGATATTCGAGTGACAAAGAGGATCAACAATATTCGAGAGTGAGCTTCGATAAACAATTTTCAAGTGCAGTCCAACTATTTCTGGCCGCCATCTTGGAAACTATCCTTGAAATAGATTTCTTTCTTTGCACCATTTATTTTGCCACGTTACAATACATACAAATTGATGCCTAGATCATGTAAATACGCCCAGCCATTAAAGTTCTACAGCAAAAACATTTTTCTTACATTTTATGTGGCAGCCATCTTGAAAAATGGCCACCATGTTGGATTTTCAGGTGGCTAATGTGCTTTCCTCAAAAAGTAGGTTCTAGTGATTATTCATGCCAATTTTGGTGCTTGTATCACAAAGTGAACGATTGTCCTGGAATATGGACTTAACCTGCCGCACTATAAGCAAGACCTTCAACATCTGTGTTTAGTTGTGTATGGAAGGGTCTACAATTTGCCTCAATATTTTTCATTGGGTGTAAATTAATAATTTAGCCTACTAACTGTGAAAATTTCACACTATTTTGCCTTTTTTTAAAAAACGAAATTGGCTCCTTTCATTTCATAAACAGACTACACCTAGAAGTCACGTGACTTTGCCCTTTGACGTTAACTCACCGTAGCATGGTTTGTTTATTAGCCTGGTTAGCGTTGTCACTTTATTTTACTGTCTATGCACTTAACACTACCAGCTCCTCATGTGAGAAGTTACAAGTTACCCCAACATAAAGGTAATTACCACGCGATTTACATAGCTTTCTGTCATTACGAAATCATTTAATTTAAGCCATAGGTTTTGGCCCTATTTGTATGTGTATCCAAAGGCTGCTGAAGCGCATGGGAAGTTTTTTTCCCCTCGTTTCAGTGATTGGTAGCCTACATCATCATCTGGGTGATGGCTTCGAATATGTGTGCAATTTTTTCCACTCACATACCCAATGCTGAACAACGCCGACACACAGTTTCATCTTATCCACCACTCTTTCGCCTGTACTAACGTTACTGTAACTGAAGTTCTCAAACTTGCGATCTTAAAGAGACCAGCGGATCCTCTAACTCTTGTAGGTCTAACCTTAGTGCTGCTAATGACTGACGGACTCGACCGACGACCTGACAAAAAAAAACATAGGCGCCAATCAGAGCGATCAGAGCTAAGGCGAGGCTACAGATTAGCGTTAGGTGTCGCTAAAGAACTCCCGTAACTGTCGCTACTTTTTGGCATTACATTAATTAATCCGCACACGAGTTTTATGCATTTTTATACCGTGTATTCTCCGTGGAAATTCATGCACCGAATCGTGACGCCCGTACCGTTTCGGTTCAATACGAATACATGAACCGTTACACCCCTAGTTATGACGTCAACTTTAAAATTATGGTTGTGAATGAGGCGGAATCATCTAATAATTGTAAAGCTGCCAAAAAATGTGGAGTCACAGAATACAACGTTCAGAGGTGGCGAGCACAAAAAGAACGACTAAAAAATGCCAACAGCCAAAGGAAAGCTTTCCGTGGACCTTAAAGTAGCAAGTTTGCAGAACTTGATGATAGAGTCTATGAATATGTGATAGAAAAACGTCAGGATGCGATGCCAATCACAAGAGAAATCATTCGGATGAGGGCTCTGGAGATAGCCAAGGAGCTGAACATAACGACAAATGAATTCAAAGCTAGCACTGGGTGGTGTACACGAATGATGCAGCGCAAAGGGCTGACACTGCGTCGTGGAACAAGCTTGGCCCAGCGCCTGCCCTCAATGACAAGCCAGCTACAGGTATTGGGGGGATGTCAGGCCAGCTACTGGTATTGGATGTAGTCGTCAACAAGCCATTCAAGGATAATCTGTGCAAGAGGTACACTGAGTGGCTCCTGTCAGGCAATCACTCACTGACGCCTACTGGAAAACTTCAGAAGCCAGCTGTGCATCTGCTCTGTACTTGGATCCTCCAAGCATTGGATGTCATAAACCAGGAGTGCATCATTCATGGATTTAAGAAATGCTGCATATCAAATGCCCTTGATGGGAGCGAAAATGACATTCTGTGGGAGGGGCTCGTGGAGCATCATGATAAGTCATGACAGTGAGAGTGAGCATAGTGAGGCAGGGAATCTCTGTGAGGAATAGGCCTAGTTTAATGTGCAGCATAAAGACCCATTTGCACTGCTGTTCTTATTGCAACCCCACAGTTTGGTTTGTTTCAAGACTTTAATGTCAGATGTGTTTGAGCAGATGGTTATTTTCTATCTATCTTCACAGTACCACAGTTACATACATAGGCCTGCGTAATTATGGCATTTTTGTGGAAAGGTTATTAATTTTTGTCACTCATTCATTAATTAAACTCTTTGTGAGAAATTAATCCAAATATTGAATGAATGGTGTTAAAATGTTTTTTTCAATGAACTATCACTAGAAATAAAATTATTTTCTGTTGAAAACCAGATTTTTTCCACAAAAAAAGTATCTCACCCACCCATCTCTCTTTCTTCCCCCTTAGCTCACTTGTGAGGTATATCATCAGTCATCCGTGTGTTTGGCTCTCATCTCACTCATCTCACCTGAATTCCCATCCCCACGACTGCCCTATCATCGCCTATTACTATCCCCCCTGCCCAGATTCCTGGCCCGCACAGCCTTGCGACCCATCACTTGCCCTATGACAACTCCTAATCCCCTGGACAATTCCATTTCCTACACTGACTGGACTATTTGAACTTTCTGACACTAAATAGGATTCATGCATTATCATAGCGGATATGTAACCATTCCACCTCTTGTAACAAACAGCTCAGGTGGCTTTGAACATCATGTTCTATTCTCTACATTTGACTAACTTATGCATTTATCATGTATACAGACCTTACTGTTCTGTAACTGACCCTAGGCAGATGGGTCAGGCCCTTGAGTCGTGGATCTGCTCGAGGTTTCTTCCTATATGTATCTTTAGGGAGTTTTTCCTCGCCCCTGTTACCCATGGGCCTTCTTTTCTTTTCTCTGATTGTCTAACACTCTGTAAAGCGCCATGAGACGTGTAATGTTTTGGTGCTCTATAAGTGAAATTAAATTGAAATTGATTTATTTTTTTCTTTGATTCAGAGCCCGGGAAAATCTTCAGCTCACAGACAGTTCCATAGAAATGCATTGTAAGCTGTGATTTTGTCTGGTTTTATGGGATTTCATAGAAATATGAGTTGGGCTGATACCACATAGGCCAGTCGTAACTTTTATAATCGTGGGGCAACGCTTTGGGCGAATTAGCGATGTAATTCACTGACGAAACAGGCATGAGAGGGGAGATTTTCTGACATTTCAACAACGAAACAGAGTTTGCCATTGTTGAGAAGTCACCAAATCTGTCGCTAGTCACCAAATGCCATTTTCTCTCGCTAGGCCAAAAGTCACTTCATCTAGCGACAAAGTTGCTAAATAGGCAACACTTGTGACTTTCCCAGTCCTCCTGTGTGTTCATCTTTCGCACCACGCACCGTTACAGACTAGTCCATTTCATTGTGAAAGTAGGGGGTGTATGTGTAAGGACAGATAAGCATTAACTGGACATTTTAACAACTACGTCAACCTGTCAACGTATTTCTTAAGAATATTAATACAATTTACCATACTTTTGAAGTGTTCATGATAAGGGGTTTTTTTCTTCTTCTTTTTTTTAGGTTGATTGGGGGCCCCCCTACTAAGACCCCAAGCAGCCGCCTACCTATGCCCCTATGTTAAGACCGCCACTCACTGAGTCTAACGTGAAGTAGGCTAAAACCTTTCTATGCTAATTGCTGGCGGTTTACGTAGCCTATGACTTATGTAGCCTAACTTATGGAACATGGAGGTGTTTATGAAAGGGAGAGAAAGAGAGCAGCTTACTTTAGGCTTGCCTTTCATTGCCAACGTTTTTGCTATCATAAATCAGGATTATACTTAGACAAGTAAACCCTCTCCATTTTCAAAAATAACATTGTGCACACCTGTCAGTTTTCAGAAATGTTTTTGTTTACACTAACCCGTGTATGCTGTCAAGAGCATGCCAAACCTGTAGGTGGCAATGTAACGAGAAGCTCAAGCCCACATTAGCCAATCAGAATCAACAACAATCAGAAGCAACAACAGCAACAAATCACTTCCTCTTTCTCTTTTGAACTGTATTTGCAAATGCAAACAGACGATAAGAGTTTGCACCAACATAAATGCGACTGCTACTCTGAATGCATCCATGATCACCATAGCCTAATGAAAATGTAAACATAGGTTGCACTTTTGGCGCAGGTGCAAATTCTGGTGCATACTGTGACATTGGCTGCCTAAATCTCTGTCTTTGTCAGTTTACATGCAAACGTGCAACCGAAGTTTTCCAAAATCTCCACTCTGGCCGGAGTTTTTTTAGAAAGAATCGTTTTCAGAGGCGAATTCTCTATTTGTGTGTAAACGAAGGGCACAAACGAAGGGAAATGTCTCAGTTTCTCAAAATAACCATATACGTGTAAACGGGGCCAAAGACAGGCTCTCTAATGCACCTTACGTTAGCGTGTAGTCACGTAATGCCACCGCTGTTTTGTACGTGTGTGATATTTATTTTACTTACTGACAATGCTGAACCTGTCATGCCCGTGTGAGTCTATAGTATCTTACATTACATTGTAATAAATGAAGGACAGCATTGTTCATCCGTGTCCGGCTGAGTTCATCTGTGTCGTGAGGATTACTAGCCTGATCTTTACAACAGCAACCAATGCCTAAGCAGATTTTCCAAAATCATAAAGTCAATATCTGGCCCCAGCTGTGGCGCAACTGGCTGGGGCACCTGCACCTTACGCCGGCGACCCGGGTTCAACTCCCGCCCCGTGGTCCTTTCCGGATCCCACCCCTTCTCTCTCTCTCCCATTCACTTCCTGTCACTCTCCACTGTCACTATCATCAAAGGCATAAAAAAAGGCCCAAAAATATATACTTTAAAAAAAAAAAATAAAGTCAATATCTCAATATCCATGGGGGGGTCAGGTCAATTGGCTCATTTGTTAGTGCGCTCGCCTCCCAATCCGAGGTGCTGCTGTTCGCGGGTTCGAGTCCGGGCGTGTGCAGGGCTGAATCGCGCAGTTTCAACACAATGCAGGTTACATCAATAGGGAGGGAAAGTGAAAACCAGCGTCCCAAGTGGTTGTGTTCCTATCGAAGAGCAGCTCCAATGTTAAGTCCCATGGACCTATTCTTAAAAAAAATATTATAAAGCCAAATCAGAAAAGTTATCACCAACCACCAGCTGTTGTTCCTCGCTCGCAGCTGTTTTTTCCTCGCTCGCTGCTGTGTCTGCGCGTGTGAATTAATATTATTTGCTCGTGAAGATGTTTCATTGAGCTCTCAAGTAATGCCGCTATAATAACACTATAAGATTGCAAGAGTTGACACAAGCCCAACACAAGTCCCTAGCCTCCTTAGGCTAGTATTACCGGCATACAGTACACTTACCATATTCACATTAAATATCTCACAAATACTGATACAATTTATAACATTTTATTATGCCTGTGCAACCACATTTCACTCTAAGAGGCAAATAATAAAGAAATAGGCTCCTTACCACACCATCGGTCCTGGTCGTAACAGTAGTCAGGGGACGACACTACAGAAATGAGAAGAAATGAGAAAAATGTTTTCAAAGATGTTTTTAAATGTAAACATTTGCAAAGAGTCTTGCCATTTATGATAGGAATAAGTTCCTTTTGTATGACTATCATATAATCATGAACTCACCTGCGATATTAGAATTAGTTAGCGCTGATGCTTTGGTTAATATCAGTGAAAACAGTATGGCTCTACTAAAAGTCATATCCATCCTTTTTGTATCAGGCTACCTGAAGTTAGAAAAAAGTGTAGTAAAAAGAATTCATAGAGATCATAGTAGGCAATTGAAACTTGAGTGTCAGAATACCACAATAGAAAAATGGGCCTAAGGTAGAAAGTGTAATAAGAAAATGAAACGTGGCGATTTTCTAGGCTGATGACATGGAACTATACTCTCATTCCAGTGTAATAATCAAAGGATGTTACAAACGTACCATGGGTGCAGTAGCACAATGATATCACGCAGTACCTGAAAATTCCCCGTAGGCTGTAACTTCCAGCAACAAGTTTGAGCTGCAGCAGATTATTACGCCAGAATGAGAGTATAGGTCCATGTCAAATCAGCCTAGAAAATCGGCACATTTAATTTTCCATTAGTCTTATTGCACTTTCTAACTTGAGAAGAGACAAGTTTTAAATAGAAAAATTACCGGAAATCTTAGTCACTTTTAAGCGTGATACTAGCAGGCGAGATGCTAATAGACAGGAGATATTTTTGAGATATGTGCTTCCTAGAGGCATTTTTTAGTAAAAGTTGGGAACAGGACTTTTTAACATAATTAAAGTGTGCTAAATCCAACTAGCCCTGTTCCCAAGCTGAATTTTGAGTTTATGACCATCTAATTAGCATAAACAAAATGGTTGTCAAAATGGCGATTTTGTGCACTTTCTTTGGGAAGATGTCATTATACCATGTAAATTAATTCATATTGTTCACAGAAATCTCCCTTGGCCAATAGATCAAGGATACAGGCTGTGAAAAAAAGAAAAACAATCTATATTATGCCTATGTTAATTACCTGAAAAAACCTTTGAAAAATGTAATTGTTAAAATTGTATAACTGAGCCGGCACATGGTATTTGACAAATGAGACTTATGTTTTTTGAGGGTTTCGGGCTTGAAACCAAAGGGTTGCCGGTTCGATCCCTGACCAGTAGGACAAAAAGTGCACTTGAGCAAGGCACCTAACCCCTCACTGCTCCCCGAGCATCACTGTAGCAAGGCATCTCACTGCTCCAGCATAATGTGTGCTTCAATGTGTGACCTGTGTGTTCACTAATTCACGGATGGGATACATGCAGAGACCAAATTCCTTGTATACGCAAGTATACTTGGCCATAAAACCTGATTTACATTACATTTTACATAATTGAAGTGAATTAGCTTGGTAATGTATGTAGTCTTGGAGTAAGTTACATAGGCCTTTACCCATTTCGGTAACACTTTACGGTAAGGGTACATGAATTATCATGAATTCATTCATGAATTAATTCATGATTTAGGTATTACTTCATTCATTAATATCTAATTAATCATCAGGAATTTACTGAGTTCATAGTTTGTCATTTGTGACCTCATACATGAACACATAACTAAAGTATTAGGTACAGTGGGCACATCATTATGAATTATGATGTATTAAGCATGATCATGACTATTTATTTTTCTGCCAAAAATGTGGTCATCACTGCTCAAATTCTGATTTGAACATAACTTTGGAGTTCTCTAAACACATGTCATTATTCACTACTTTAGTTGAGGGGCCACAGACATGATGAATGCATGACCAATTAACCTAAAATTCATGTAATCATGATGATCATGCTTAAGAAATCATAAATCATAATGATATACCCATCACACCTAATGCTTTAGTTGATGTGTTGTTCATACATGAGGTCATCATGAATGAGAGTATATGAATTCCTGTCAATTCCTGATGATTCATAGGATATAAAGGAATAAAGTAATGCATAAATCATGAATTAATTAATGCATGAATTCATGATAATTCATGTACCTTTACCATAAAGTGTTACCCATATTTCTTCATAACCTTTGTGTTAGTAAAATGATTGAATGTCCTGTGAATTAATAGCTAGATGAATAACTTTATAACTAGTGCAAGTTCAAGTTACTTTATTTGTACCCAGAGGTAGATTTTGTTTGCAGTATAGTGTTTTAAGAGAATTTGCCAGAACAGGAGCACAGAGGATGCCATCTTTACGGCAATTCACTCCGCCCTGTCCCTCCTTGACAATAGCAACACCTACATATGTGAGAATGCTGTTCATTGACTTTAGTTCAGCACCATTATCCCCTCCAAACTGATCACCAAACTCAGTGAACTGGGCATCAATACCTCCCTCTGAAACTAGATTCTGGACTTCCTAACCAACAGACCGCAGTCTGTTAGATTAGATAACCTCACCTATTCAACCCTCACCCTGAACACCGGCGTGTGCTGAGCCCTCCTTTACTCCCTCTTCACCTACAACTGCATACCTGTATATGGCTCTAACACCATTGTCAAGTTTGCAGACAACACTACTGTGATTGCTCTCATCAGCAACACTAATGAAACAGCCTGCAGGGAGGAGGTCCAGCACCTAACAACCTGGCTCTCAACACCAAGAGGACAAAAGACCTCATTGTGGACTTCAGGAAGTCAAAAGCTAGCACACAAAGCCCCATCCTCATCAACAGGACTGAGGTGGAGCATGTCACCAGTTCATGTTTCTGGGTGTCCACATCTCTGTGGACCTCTCTTGGACCCTCAACACCTCTACCTTGATCAAGAAGGCTCACCAGCATCTCTTCTTCCTGGAGATTAAAGAACACAACCTCTCTCCTCAGATCCTGGTGAACTTCTAAACCTCTACCACTGCATCATTGAGAGCATCCTCACCAACTGTCACAGTATGGTATGGCAACTGCTCTGCCTCCGACCGGAAAGCACGGCAGAGGATGGTGAAAACTGCTCAACGCATCACTGGTTCCTCACACCCCTCCAACAACACCCCCCTCTCCCCCCCGGTGCCTCCTTGCCTGTGCCTGTTGAGGTGTCCATGTCGATGGCAACCTTCACAGGGACAACAAGGAGGCGAACATTTTGCCCCTATCCCACCCATAGTATTCTATTTATATTCATAAATGTACATACTGTAATTACACTTAAACATAGCAATATTGTACTGATATTTATACTGTTCATACTGCACATACACTGATATATTTTCAGTACTCTGCACAATGACAATGTAGGTGAATCTAATAAGATAATCTAATCAAATGAAACATGTGACTGCTGGCCATCTTTCACATTTGGAATCAAGGATATGATGCTAGCTTGTTAGTTAACAGTTGTTCGTGATTAGTTAAGGAACTCCAATGATTTTAAACTCCAAACACGTGTCCACCCACCATGAAGATGTTTACCAATGAAGCCAGGCCAGAAGCCAGGCCAGACAAACATAGTCAAAAGTATGGTTCATAATGGATAATAAGGCTAATTAGCATAATAATAGTTATTTTTTTGCATTTTTATATTTTTCATAGACTTTATTTTTTATTTATTGCCCACGGGAGATTTCTGATATGCACAGATGTGAACAATATTAATTTATTTACATGGTATAATGATGCCCGTCCGAAGAAAGTGCCCAAAATCGCCATTTTGGCAGCCATTTTGTTGATGCTAATTAGATGGTCAAAAACTCAAAATTCTGCTTGGGAACAGGGCTAGTTGGATTCAGCACATGTTAAATATGATAAAAAGTCCTGTTCCCAACTTTTACTAAGAAATGCCTCTAGAGCCATATACAAGGACTTTTTCTTGAAATAGCACTTGTCTATAATGGTCTAATTCGATTCAACCTAGGCTGGAGCTAAAAGTGGTATCGCCATACTCAGAGAACGGCTAGATGAACTGGAGAAAGGTAAAAAAATAAGGTGGAGGGAGGTGGAAAATGAGCGTATGAGCGAATATCCCTTTAATACTTCAAGATGAAGTCTTAAAATGAAACATGCTGAATGTTGTCCCACGTACAGTATGCAAAACATGGTTTATCTCAAAGCATAACATAAGATACATCTTAGCTCCAAATTCTACCAGTCTCTAATTGTAACCCTCTTTAAAGCAACACCAAAGAGTTTTTTGTAGGCTACCTTAAAATGTTTCCAAAATCGTTTCAGTGGTTCATCAACTCCTAACAGGGTGAACTGCACTTTCGCATTCACTTCGGGGCCCTCTATCAGCTATAACCGCATGCAAGTTTGCCAGATCGGGTAGCGGATCTGTAGTTCGATGGAATGAGACATAAGAAACTACAAATTTGACTTGCATCTGATGTTGCAATACATCATACTTTCATAAAATCGTGCAACATATCCTACCTTGTCTGTGGACATCGTTATTTGAAAAGCCAGTGCTGGATAAACAAATAGCGTGCGTGCGACAGAGGAAAGATCTTTGTTGTTGCTTTAAGATAAGATAAAAAAAAACTCATGAAAACGCATCTGGACATTTTATCTGGACTTGGGTATCGAATATCGAGTATTGGTTGGAACCGGGACTATCTTTGCGATTTTCCCGGAATCGTTCAAAAGTTTAAATTTCAATTCCTAGTTTAGATTCTCAGTCCGCCGACCGGAAGAAGAAACAGCTGAACACCAACGAAGAAGCGCATAGTTCATAGAATTAAAATTCATGGAGAATGTCAGACTATTTCATTCAGAAAGCAGGGTTCCCTTAAAAAGTCTTAAATACAACTGAATTTTCGAAAGAGAGGTATTAAATGTGCGTATGGGACCGCCAGCGAGTGCAAGAGAGCGAGTGATGTCTCCATCCAGTTTCGTGTATTTAAAACGCAATTGTATAGGCTATTAGGCTACGGAAGGAAGTGTAGTGGTTGCAGAGTGAAGATGTTTTTCACGGGTTTGGTTAAAGGTGTGAAAACGGTAATAATACAGTAGGCCTATGTACAAAATAATATGCCTGACGTTTTCGTGGTGTAGCTGAGGCCTGAGAGATAGACAGGTAGCCTATGTGGAATGAGGGAGCCTATAGTACAATGAGCGGGAGAAAGAGTTGGTAAGCCAGTTAGCGATAGGTTGTCCATATGTTCGAATTTAGGCCGGACATAGCCTATGGATTTTAAAAGCCCTGTCCGGCGTCCGGCGCAGCCTCAAGCCAGACGCTCATTTGTTCTCCTTTTTGGAGTTGCGCTTGGCATCTAAAGTCTTTGCTCGGACGCAGCATCGTTTCACAAACTATGGACGCGAAGACTGCTGGTCAAATTATGTGCAGTGCTTCGCAATCAGGAGGAAATACTGTATTAAGTTGATCTGTTTGCATCTTTCCAGCGTGTGTTGCTGGCCTAGCCTAGGGAAGAAAATATCTGTCTAAGTTATAATAGCCTACCTGTAATATCTGCCAGCAGCTTGCTTGCCAGCGTTTCCCAGTAGGCTAGGCCTACTTCGCAAAAGTTGTGAAATATAACCGCATATTTTTTGAATGTCGGCGACTGCTACATAAAAAAAAATATGTGCGTTCATAATACGTGCGTGCTTGAGATGAAACCAGCAGTTTTCAGCAGGATCATGTGAGGAGGACCCGTCTCTTAATTAATTTAAAACAAGTCAGTGGTTTTACAATGTTTCAGT
This sequence comes from Alosa pseudoharengus, assembly GCF_046254945.1. Taxonomy (NCBI): domain Eukaryota; kingdom Metazoa; phylum Chordata; class Actinopteri; order Clupeiformes; family Clupeidae; genus Alosa; species Alosa pseudoharengus. The sequence goes on from NW_027468859.1 coordinate 15,139,059, forward strand.
CAAGCTTTGGTTGGTTTAGATACAACTGGTATGCAAAATGTAAAGTAGTGGATTAACTTTAATTTGCTGTGCTGCATATTGGACAATAGATGCACATAGTAAATTATATAAAGTAGGCTTATTAAAATATGTAAATAGCTTAGTCTAACTTTGAAAAAAATATTGAAGGGAATCCAGTCCAGTGCACATGTCTTTGGCAAGTAGCCCTAGGCTACTACAGACACAGGTAAAGAACAGTCAGCCTCAGCAGTAAGCAAAACCAAATATGTACAGCCAGCTTCAAAAGCAAGCAGCCCAGACCCTAAAATTGGGCATTTATAGCTGTGAAGGTAATTCACACACAATTATTTTTCTTTCGCCAAAATATATTTGGTAACTTCTGTAGACATCCAAAATGGGGTGGGGGTTAAAATTAGTAGAAAAAAAAAACTATTGCATAAACAGTCATATATATCTTTTTGTCGTGGTATAGTCTTAATTTTCATTTAGATGTCTTGAAAAGGTCTTAAAAAGTCTTTAAATTTGCACTTGGAAAATGTGCAGATACCCTGAGAAAGACTGTTGGTTAGCTAGCTCATTTAAATTATCCTAAACCTTTTTTGACCCTGCCTTTAAAAAAATCGGAATCGAGAATCGCTAGGAACCGGAATCGAAATAAGAAATCGGAATTGGAATCGGAATCGTTCAAATTGAAACGATACCCAACCCTAATTTTATCATAACTCGACTTTTTATGGTTGCCGCTTTGGATCGAATGCACGTCAGGTCAAAACCAGGCCATTTATTTTTGTGGGTTTATCACTAGGTGTCAGTCTCGCCAGGTCTTGCTAGGTCACTTCCTGGAAACTTTACAGGCAACACTTCTCAGGTGCTGAAGGGGAAAATGAAAAAGTTGAACGCTTTATCTCCGTTTCTAGAAAACAAACAGGGATTTTGATGAAAACTAGGCACTGTTTAGCTTGGGATTTCTCAGGAACAGAGGCGTAGAAATAAACGGTTTGTTTGTACCCAATGAGAGCTTAAAGTCAACAATGATCTAGATTGCTGGCACTCTGCCAAAGGTTCCGAAAACAGCGCAGAATTCAAAGTGTTAAGGCCCATTCACACCAAGAATGATAACGATAAATATCCTTCTCGCTAATATGAATGACGACGTTCATACATAAACTATAACGATAACGTCATGAGGAATGATATCATTGGGGATCACTTTCAGAGCGATTTTGAGAACGATAAAAAGCTAATAGCCAATCAGAACCCATCGCATTTTAGCCGTCACATTCATTAACACAAGGAGAGACTTTGTTTATCGTTGTTCAGTGTGAACGCTTTTATCGTTATGGTTATAGTTATCGTTCATGGTGTGAATGACCCTTTAAAGATAATTTATTGTATGATTGATGTTATGGATGTTGAGTATTGAGCACCTAGTGACACATAGTGGTTTTGTTATGCTGAAGCCCATAATGCTGTGCACTGTGGTTGGGATTCATGGATTAAAAGCTTAAACCAGAGCCTGTTTATGGAGAGCCGGGTCATTCCCTATTAACTCCATTGTCAACCGCACTAAAAAGAAAATTGCAGGTCTCCCAGAATAAGTTAGTGAAGGTTGTGATGAGGCTGGGCCCTCGAGAACACATTGGAGGGAGGCACTTCCAGGAGCTCAACTGGTTACCAGTTCAGACCAGAGTGACCCAGCTGAGGCTCAATATAGTACACAAGGTCATTAACAACAGGGCCCCAGTGTACCTAAATAGCCATTTTTCCAGATCTGGGGAATCTCATAATCATAGGACTAGGGCTAGCGTAGCCAACCTGCACCCTTCGAGGTGTAGAACCAGAATGGGGCAATGCTCATTTGCTTATACAGGAGCACTGGAGTGGAACGATCTGCCTTTATTTATCAAACAGAACACAAGCCCATACAGTTTTAAAGGGAATGTCAGGAAATGGCTTTTAGCTAAAATCCAATAGGTAGGCGTGGTAGTGCTGGGCGGTATGACCAAATATGTTTATGACGGTATTTTTCAAAATTCTTACGGTTTCACGGTATATGACTGTATTTTCCCCCCCATGCATAACCAGATGTTCACAGCATTTTCTACAGGTTAAGAGAGGAATTGCTGCAATACATTGACTAAGGATGGTCTATTTTACTGTCATGATGTAGAATAACTCCACACTAGTGGTAATGCAGTTTTGCATGGCCCCAGAAAATGATGCTGTTTACAAAGAGCCACTCATGATTCTAATGAAGAATCTAATCAGAATGCAAAGACAATTGCAGTCAAAATACAGAACTTATACTGTGCAAATTTCACAAACATCTTGTATAAAACCAATACAAAAAATAGTGCAACTTGCAATAATTACTTTTTTGAAAATTATACAATTTAAAATAAAACCTCTCTGCTAATATGCTTACTCTGTCAAATAGGCCTATCAGAAACATGCCTTATTGTTATTGTGTGGTTTACATGACGTTAGTGGTAGGCTAACGTTAACTTCATGTGGATGTGGATGTCTTGTTAGCCTGCTATGAGCTTCGGTTCGCTAGGCAAAACATTAACAAAAAAGTTCGTTTTGGTGCACTGATGACAGTCAGGATAATTTCTAACTAGCCAGCTAGTATTGCTCAGTGCATGTCTATAACATGCTTTACTTGCTACCTGGATAATTTCAGCGAATATTCTTAAGGTGAGATGAATGATAAAAAAATTAAACTTCACTGTGTTCGGTGGGTTGCTAACTAACATCACCTACTAGCCAGCTAGTTACAGTTGTTGAACAATCTCAATAGAATTTTCGTGACGGTAAATCCCTTTCAATGCAGTATCCCTTAATGTTTTTCCTTAACTAAAGAAACAATTTAAGGTATTCTGTGCAACACCCTTAAATAAACCCCTTACCTAAGGAGAAATTAAGCCTTAAGGGTCATACTTCAGGGGAAAAACTTATGGTGTTTTGTGTTTACCCTCACCAAAGATTGTTAAGGCGGAGCAAGATACTTTGTCGTAGTTCATGTCTATGGGCGCGAAATGGGGATCGAATCCTGTCTGCATAAAGAGGAGTGTCGATGACGTATTGACGAGCGTAAGTTGCAACCGGCCAACAGCAGCGGCATAAATAACCGTTAGCTCCGCCTTAACAATCTTTGCCCTCACAATTGACCTCTCCAGAATAAGTCCCGCCTCCGTAACTTCCGTATCCATCCAACTTCCGGGCGTGGATTGTCTATGAGAAATAACATGGCGTTTCGAAATATCATACCGGTAAAACATCTGTAGGTAGCTAAGTTTCCACTGGATTTTTTGATTGTCGGTGCCGTTTAAGTAGTATACTATAGACTATACTACTCAAACGGCACCGAAAATCAAAAAATCCAGTGGAAACTAGATGGCAGAAGTGTGTAGGCCAATCTGCCCAGCAGCTTTTTCTACTTTGTCACCTACAGAGTTTGACAGGTACGATCTTTCAAAACGCCATGTTATTTCCCATAGACAATCCACGCCCGGAAGTTGGATGGATACGGAAGTTAGGAGGCGGGATATATTCTGGAGAGGTCTATAGACCTCTCCAGAATAAGTCCCGCCTCCATCCAACTTCCGGGCGTTGAATGTCTATGGGAAATAACATGGCGTTTCAAAATATCATACCTATCAACATCTGTAGGTGGCAAAGTAGAAAAAAAAGGTGGGCCGATTGGCCTACATACTTCTGCGATCTAGTTTCCACTGGATTTTTTGATTGTCGGTGCCGTTAAAGTAGAAATATATCAGTAAGAAGCACTAAGCTAACACACGCTTCGGACGCCGCGACTCCCTGAGTCAAGGTTGCATAGCAATGGCAATGTTTCATAGTTTGTCTTCACTGAAATGGAGTTCGTGGCAACAGAGCCTGTCTACGGAGGTGGCACTAACCCTGCATGAAATCATCATGTTTGATAGGTTGTTAATACATTCTGAAAATGTTACTGTTCTGATCAAGGTCATGCAAAATAAAGCTCTCTGATTCCTAGTCTGCTTATCATTATTAGTTAGGGAAAGTTAGGCTTTTTTTTCGCCAATCTGCAAAAAAAATTCTTACCAATAGCTTTTTGTACTATGTGTTCCTATAGGTGTCTAGTAACACCTCCCAATTTATCCACGGCCAAATCCTCGGGGAAACACCTGGAGAGCCCATCAAGTTTGGGGTGCCCAGAAGGACTGGGCGAAAATAAAGAAAACATTTTCTTGACCAATAGCTTTTGAGATGTCTAACTAGGGGTTTTTAGGGGTGCTGAATCTATCCCAGCCATTAGTTTTGAGTAAAAATCACTCCATAAAAAATCCATAACAAGTTTTTTTATTGAACAATTACAAAACAAAACTTTCTTAATCAGTTTAAAATGTAACAAACCTCATCCCTCAACTCCCCTGCACTTCCTCACACTTGTTATCTTCTGGCTGGTTGATGTTCTGGCAAGAGTTACCATGACAGTTCCAACAAGCAGAAATACACTTGACTCCTTGCTTTTTACAGCAGCACCTGAGAGTGTCACAGACGCCTGCACAGTTGCAGCTGACAAACTTCAGAAGGTAGTCTGGTGCAATGGGATCTGGTGTGACTGGTGCATAATCATGTTCTCCTTGTTTCTACCCACACTCAAGGACATCTAGTGATGGATTTGGTAGCAGTAGCCAATCTCTGGTCTGGAGATATGCCCGCAGAGAGTGCTATGCTGCACCTCCTGTAGTCGGAGGTAGTTTCTAAGGCTTGACACTAATTATGTTGTCCTCATGAGTTTTACATGTTGCTCACTGTCCACCCTCAATGTTGGACACTCTTTTCTCTATCTATCTATCTCTCTCTCACACACACACACACACACACATTTATGCACATTGACTCTCTCACAAACACATTCACAACCACATCTATGCACATTGACTCTCTCACAAACACATTCACAACCACCCACCCACCCACACCCACACAAACACATATGCACACACTTACAAATAAAGTTCACACCTTCACTGATACTGTCTCTCTCTCACACACACACGCACAAATACACACACGCAAAATGTCCTTTCTCACACACACCATGTTGAGACAAAACTATCTGTGATTATAGTAGGGCAATTCCATGCAAAGGTCATCCTTACCATGGAAAAAAAAGTTGTGCATACGCAAATAGAACTGTTGTTAAAATCTTAATTTAGGTCTATATTTTATTGTTTGTAACTTATCTGATTGAATTTGATGGAGAATGACACTCTTTTTACATCATACATATGGTGTGTGCGTGTTTGTGCATGTGTGCACATGCGCGTGCATGTACTTTATGTGTGCAAATCACAAATGAGTGGGTATGGGTTAGGTTGATGCGGGCTCTGGAGACTAACATACCATAAATATTTTGTCATCTTGGGTGCAACGGTTCAGGTAGGGCTAGTTATTTAGGGGAGTGGCCACCAAGTTTCATGTTCCCTGGTGTTTCAGTAACCCGGGAATCACTGACCAAAATTGATGACGGTAAAAGAAAAAAATTAATTTATTTTTTATCTTTTAAATGACTTGTTGTCCTGATTCTTCCTGTGGATATTAGTGGGCACTGAGGAAGCAATCATTTCATCGCTAGTTTTTCATGATTACTATTTCAATTGTTTCATATCAAAATTCACTACTTAATTATGTGTTTTATGTAGTTTGTCGAAGACTGGTTCAGACACGTCACATCCATAACTTGAAACCGTCACATCCATAACACCAGTTTTTCCTACATAATGCATTACTAAAATGACGCAGTTTCAAAAACACACTTTTTGTGTTCATTCAAGTCTCCCTCATGCTATATCATAGTTTCGGCAGTTACCTTCAAAATTCAGTTTGTAGAAAACCTGTAATCTCTCACAAAAGTGTGTCCATTTCATGTCACATCCATAACACTGATAAAATGCCTTGTATTCTTAGGATGAAATTGATTATATGAAATTTGAGGATTTCCCAGTATTCAGAGGACAGAGGTTACATTAAAAGTTATGCAAATTAATTCACTGATACTAATTTTGCCCCCACTCTAAGGCATTTTTTTCACCAAAATGAGTCCAATTGTCACATCCATAACGCTGGAACTGCCCAGTACCAGTGTGTTACATGCAAAGTGTGTGAGTGTGTGTGCGAGAGAGAGAGAGAGAGAGAGTCCAATGCGGAGAATGGACGGTGATCAACAAAATGTAAAATTCATGAGGATTAGCTGAGTTAATATTTTTGTAAATATGTTATTATATCTTTTCATGGGACAACACTGAAGAGATGACGCTTTGTTAGACTGTAAAGTAGTCAGTGTACAGCTTGTATAACAGTGTAAATGTACTGTCCCCTCAAAATAACACAACAAGCAGCCATTAATGTCTAAACCGCTTATGAGTACCCCTGAAGTGAAAGTGAAAATGTCCAAATTGGGCCCAATTAGCCATTTTCCCTCCCCGGTGTCATGTGACTCGTTAGTGTTACAAATTCTCAGGTGTGAAAGAATGGCTTTTTTTGTGGAATTGCTTTTCACCTTGAGGAGGAGCTACTCGTCTACAGATCCACTCATGACAACATAGCCGGCTGATTCGACTGACTCATACTCAATGTAGCCTAACCAGCCGGCTGATCTAACCCGGATTGCTACTCGGCAGCTCTTGAGTCTCATGGTCTGCGAGTCTGCAATGTTTCCGGCTCTGCGGGAAGTTAACCAGTTATCTCGGACTGCTTGCTCACTCAGTCACTTGAGTTGATTTGTGGAGTTGTGGTTGCCTACGAAATTGTTACATTTTTGGCAGCTACGATGGCTAGTAGGCTAGCTAATGTTGCAAGAGGTTTGTGTGTGGCGCTGTTTATCGTTTTAGATTGAATTGTAGTAGGACTGAACTGATCCGAGTTAATTATACTAGAGACTCGCGACTCATGGGTTAATTTAAAGATACGGGTGAAAGATCCGAGTGAATCACAACTCAAACAGGCTTAGTGGCCACACGCACAGCACGTGAATCTGCAAGACACCAGCTTGCTATAATGGTGGTAGTTCACTGTGATAAACATTAAAATTATAGCCTGACAAGCCAGACTAGACAATAACATATTTGCTGCCGCTAGGGTTAGGGTTAAATGTCGCACCCATTTAAGTTTTAAATAAAGTTAACACATTTTCTGAAAAGTTTGTTCCATGTGCCCTTTTTTTAAATTTGAGCCCCTGCCCCTTCAAAGGTCTCTGCACATGCACCAGTCACACCAGATCCCATTGCACCAGACTACCATCTGAAGTTGCAACTGTGCAGGCGTCTGTGACACTCTCAGGTGCTGTTGTAAAAAGCAATGAGTCAAGTGTATTTCTGCTTGTTGGAACCGTCATGGTAACTCTTGCCAGAACATCAACCAGCCAGAAGATAACAGGAGTGAGGAAGTGCAGTGGAGTTGAGGGATGAGGTTTGTTAAATTTTAAACTGATTAAGAAAGTTTTGTTTTGTAATTGTTCAATAAAACCACTTGTTATGGATTTTTTATGGACTTGGAGTGATTTTTACTCAAAACTAATGGCTGGGATAGATTCAGCACCCATAAAACCCCCTAGTTAGACATCTCAAAAGCTAATATTGATCAACAAAATGTTTTCATTATTTTCGCCCAGTCCCTCTGGGCACCCCAAACTTGATGGGCTCTCCAGGTGTTTCCCCGAGGATTTGGCCGTGGATAAATTGGCAGGTGTTACTAGACACCTATAGGAACACATAGTAAAAAAAAGCTATTGGTAAGAAATTTGTTTGCAGATTGGCGAAAAAAAAGTCTAACTTTCCCTAACTATATCTGTTTTTCGTGAAAAAAAAATCTCGTCTCGTCATGTCTTTAGTGTCTTTGTCGGCGATTTCTTTCTTTTTCAAATATCTCAATAACAGCCAACAAACTCTCAGCACAGTCAAACCAAACTTTGCAAACGATTTACTTTTATAGACCACTGAAATCAAGCGTGAATCACACGTGAAAATGACCATCACGTTAGGTTGTGAGCGAGATCTAACGCCCACCTCCACCCGCGTACATCGGAACTAGCTCCCGGTTAGCATTAATAATCGTTTACTACTTTAACGGCACAGACTCAAAAAATCCAGTGGAAACCAGATGGCAGTATGTAGGCCAAGTATGTAGGCCAATCGGCCCACCAGCTTTTTCTACTTTGCCACAGAGTTTGACAGGTATTATTTTTCGAAACGCCATGCAGTGTTTCCCACAGAATTGGATTCTATTTGTGGCGGTGGCTGACTTGGACAACAGGGGGGGGGGGGTGGAGTGTATAGGTCTAATTGAGTGCCTGTCACTTTAAGACGTTCGTGAGGGAACCCTTCAACGAAATTGACAAGCAGCTGTAAGTAGGCTAAGCATGCTAAATTCGACATCCAAACAGTATTCTAACGTTAGCTTTGAGATACTGCTTGATTGCATAACTTAACTTAGTTTAGTCTCTTCAATGTAGCCTACTATGTTGTGATAAGAGCAGAGTTAACTTCAATGCAGCGGTTTTGAACAAATTTGCGCAGCATGGTCACGATGCTAAGCGGATTTAATAGCAATTTAGCCAGACGTCTTCTATGCAATGCTTCTATGTGGCAACAACAATCCTTTAACAATCGTGAATATTTTGTTAAAGGAGAATTCCGGTGTGATTTTGACCTAAAGTGTTTTGAAACATGATACCGAGTGTGAACGTATGTCTCATAGCCCATCTCGGCTTGTCCCCTGCACTCCGAAATCTGGCGCTAGTTAGCCGATGCTACCAACAAGGCAGTCAATGGTGGTGCCTCGGCATCGGCATAGCCATGCAAATAAATCACTGTTTTACACCATTTACGAGGCTCAATGTATCTCCACACTTCATTGGTAGACTTCCAAGGGCCCTGACATTTAAAACGAGACATTGAGAACTTTGAAAAAGCACTGGTAGTTTACTTACAAGACGATTTATACAGACAGTATCTTCTCGAAGTTTAGTGTTTGCAGCCATCTTGAATTTAGTCACGATAAGTCGAGCGACGAGTAAGAATGAACAGGTATGATAAGGGATCAGATTCCAAAAAGAATTCCGTGGAAATGCATGGATTCCAGTTGCTGCTACTGGAAGAAACTGTAATCCATGCATTTCCACAGAATTATTTTTGGAATCTGATCCCTTATCATACCTGTTCATTCTTACTCGTCGCTCGACTTATCGTTTATCGATTTATTTGCATGGCTATGCCGATGCCGAGGCACCACCATTGACTGCTGGTTGGTAGCATCGGCTAACTAGCGCCAGATTTCGGAGTGCAGGGGACAAGCCGAGATGGGCTATGAGACATACGTTCACACTCGGTATCATGTTTCAAAACACTTTATGTCAAAATCACACCGGAATTCTCCTTTAAATACACATGCAGAGAGCGGGGCGGGACAAGGAAAGGCTGCATGCGTAAAAAGCGCAGCTCAATGGCAATTCAAGGATTTGATCTTATATTTAATTTAAATTAAATTAAATTAAATTAAACATAGAATATTTATGTGTGGCGGCTGATTTTTATTTCGTGGCGCCCCGCCACAGATCAGTCAATGTATGGGAAACACTGCCATGTTATCTCCCATAGACATTTGATGACCGGAAGTTGGATGGATACGGAAGTTACGGAGGCAGGACTTATTCTGGAGAGGTCTATGCCTCGCAGTGGCACCATGCGTGTGTGTGAAAAAAGTCCTGTCTGAAACACTGTCGCACTACCCTGGAAATCCAGAGTTCTCGCAAGAGCACAATGGAATTGTCTCTGCGAGACACTCTGGCAAAGAGCAATTATGCACGTTACTTTTTCCCCTTGCATTCCGGGGAACCAGCTAAACTGATGAAGACAGCGCTGCAACGTCGGAGGACAGTACACATTGGTCGTAGTGTTATTCGATTGCGTCGAAGTCCGAAATCCTTCAGAGTAAACATGGTCTAGTGTTATCCAATTGCATGCAGTGAGATTTTTAAATGCATGCTTGTTGCCGCCCCTCGAGTTGGGCCATTACATTGCTCTTTGCCAGACCCTTAATCTTTCTAGATTATCAGGGTCTGGATTTTCCAGGCTACTGTCGCACGGCGCAGCGTTCCAAACGTTGTGTAATCAAATACACCGGTATGGTGGTATTAAAAATTCATATCATAACGAAAATATACACCGGTATACGGTGTGAACCGGTAAGCTTATACCGCCCAGCACTAGTGGGTGGGTAGGTAGGGGTGGGAGGGTTTGTTGAGTTTGAGTAATGTGTCATGTAGTTTTATGAGTTTGGGATATGGGCAATTCCATTGAAAATTATGTTTTTTTGTAACATCCATAACGCCAATAAAATATGATGGTATAGTATGATGTGAATGATTACATGAAATTTGAGCATTTGTTATGTTTGTGTACAATGTCATCATTCACGTCATACAAATGCCAAGGCATTTCACTGGCGTTATGGATGTGACAAAAAGTCCATTTTCCGTGGAATTGCCCATGTTTTAAGTGTTGTGTTATGTTAAGATCAAGGACCACAATGGAAGTCTATGACTTTTTGTGCCATCCTTGACACTGTTTTAATGCATGATTTGTACCGACATGTATTTCAATGGTTTGTCAAATAAACTAAACTAAACATTGTACCTGCAATCTGTTGCAGTTCCGCTAGGGGCGATCACGAATAAGTGCAAAAACAATGGGGGTCTATGGAGTTAGACGGCTAACTTTGTCTCTTTCACCTGGTTGTCGTTGAAAAATCGAAGATTTGATTGTGGTTTCTGCAAGCTCAATATGGATTATAGGTCAAAAGTTGAATGAACGAGTACTTACGTTGTTTTGATTTCTTACAGGTTGGGTTGTTGTTGCCCACAACACACTAGCTTTCTGCTAATGAATGACGTCATTGACGCATTTGAAGGGCTTTTTAGAACAAATAAGTGTGTATTTTCTCTGCCCCCTCTTTCGAATGCAACATTCAAATTTCTGGCCAAACAATTATATCCCGAGAAAAGTGGATTTGAGGGGTACAGCTCCATAGACCTCCATTCATTCTGCACTTATTTGTGAGCGCCCTCATGTGGAACCAGAAAAGGAACTGCAACCAGTTCAGAAACCGGAAGTTTCCCGAGAGTGGCGGTTCTCCCCTTATTAGACATTCTCTGGTTATATATATAATACCTCCATGCCTCAGACGAGTCCAGGAACTGACAGCCGAAACATTCTGTTGCGAGGCTTAGAAGCCCCGTCTGACCGAGCCGTCCGAAACAGGAGGCCGTCGGCGGCGAGGATTTTAGCCAGGTAGTGCGAGGTAGCGCACCACTCATTTTTTTTCAGACGAGCGCGACAAAGCGGAAACAGGAAGATGGACTAGTTCGAGGACAAGCGAGAGTTGCAGTGTTTTGTTACAGTCGAGAATTTTTAATAGTTTGCTGGATAAGTTAACAAAGTTACCAACGACTTATTTTCAAACAAAGGATATCTATTAAGGCCTGAACAAAATCTCTTTCCACTTCAGGAAATTACACAAACTCAGCCAGCTGCTAGCTAGCTAGCCAGCTAACTAAACTGTTTGAATTATTAAAATTTCCCTCGGGATGACTAAAGTATCTATCTATATATCCATCTATCTATCTATCTATCTATCTACCTGTGCGCACACCTTGGAAACTAGATGATAATGATGGTGGTAGTTGTGAATAGAAGCACCATCATCACAGAAGCTAGCTACTAGTGTTTCTTACTGCAGCTTCTTCTGCTGTGTAACATAGTTAGCGTTAATCTTTTCACAACAGCGACACCTCTGTTCAGGAGAATATTGCAACCAGTGTCGCAACCACCACGCGCGAGTATAAATGGTTACGGCGCTTCTGTGACGTCACATTGTCGCGCTACCAGCCGGGTGCGTCGAGTATGTGGGACGTTTAACCCCTCACTGCTCCCCGAGTGCCGCTGTTGTTGCAGGCAGCTCACTGTGCCGGGATAAGTGTGTGCTTCACCTCACTGTGTGTTCACTGTGTGCTGAGTGTGTTTCACTAATTCACGGATTGGGATAAATGCAGAGACCAAATTTCCCTCACAGGATCAAAAGAGTATATATATACTTATTCTTAAATTCCGGACAATTCCGGAAATAAGCACATAATTTACTTTAGTCTTTATGAAGAATACAGCGGGAAAACACGTATTTTGTTTTACAGTTTATAAAAAATAGGCACATTAGGTAGAAGCTTATTATTATTCGTAACTCACATTTATTTATTAAATAATCGATTGCGACTGACTGTCCATGTGATGTCACGCATAGGGACTCACGGCAGATATTGCGCAGAATTTTGGTTTATGGCTATGGTTAAATGTCCTTCCTAATTAACATGAACAGGATATGGGACAGGACAGGACAGGACAGGATTTCTAACCAGTATGCATTATGTCCATCCCAGTATGCATTGTGTTCAAACCAGCATGCATCACATCAAGTCAGATCTGAGCAGATCTGCATGAAGTCGAGCAAGCCTATTCTCTGCTTGAACTGAACCCCCCGAAGCTTACGGTATAATTCGAACACTGATTACAAAGCCATGAATTCCAACCACAGCGCACAGCATTATGGGCTTCAGCATAGCATAACAAAACCACTAGAATGGATAATGTGAAATACAAAATGCAATAAAGAAAAAATAAACATCATTCTAACCACGTTATTTGGCTAGGCTAGGCTAGGCTAGGTCTGAACTAGATAGACCGAAAACCACGATTTTCGAAAATTTAATCCAATTTTCTAGTTTTTCAAGTTACACAGACCCATTTCCATCATCCCAATCAAATCAAATCAAATCTCTCTCTCACACACACACACACAGGGGAAGTGCTGCAGATGCTAACGTTAACGTTAAGTTGTGTTGACGTTGTGTTGAACCGTGCTAGCCTAGAAATCTAGACGCACCCTAGCGCCAGGGCTAGTCTAGCAACTCTCCAGTTGGCTTGTGAGCTCGAAAAATTAAACTTCTATCGTAACACCCCCAATTATCACCACTTTAGTTCAGAAATTCTAAAACAACGATGTTTTTTAACACTTCAAAATAACATTTGCTAAATCAACCTTACATTTTTCAGTAGCCATAGGTGTGTAGATTTGAACAAATCTTTTACTGCCTGAAATATCCGATTTTGTTTACCATGCTCAGAGTTATAGTGCTGGCTTGATGGGTCGCCTATTTACGCCGTTTCAATGGCACATGAACGGTTAGACCGAGAATTCTCGTCATGAAATTCAAATTCCACTGGAGCTCCAAGCGGTTGTGTACACGCAGCCTTACAACACTGTTTACAGCTCTTCGAGTCACGGTAAAATGTAATTTGTAATGGTACATAGCTCATTAAACGAACACGCCACCCAATGTCAGTAGTAATATGTTCTTACCTTAACTTTCACGAGTTGAGTCATACCTCTCCCATGTCGGTACGTGCACTCAAACGCTCTGGTACGCGACGCGAATGTGTTAGCATGTTGCTATGCTAGCGGGCTCAGACGTAGCCAGACGTAGAAGTAATCAAAAACATCCACGTTTTCCCGACTTAAATACAGTTACACGAGTAGTTGATTAAAATGTCTACGGTAAAAAAACAACATGAAACTATTAACGTTATCGGAACTCCCCCTATTACCGTCGGTCACGTATGTCCGCCGTCTTTCGTGTATGTGTCACTTAATATCCATTTCTATACAAACCAAGACGGCGGAATCCTAAAGAAACGCAAGCACCCACACCATAGATGTATCTAAATTAGCTATGCACCTAAAATGACATTTTACCGTGACTCGAAGAGCTGTAAACAGTGTTGTAACGGCTCCCACACACAGCTGCGTTCCGTCAACGCATGCCAGTGGGTGTTCCCGACGGTAGCTATGCAAATGACTTGAAGTAAAACCGTAATGTGATTGGTTGGTGCCGTCCGTAGATTGGCTTGATTGGCCGGTGCCATCTGTCGGTGCAGCAACAGCTGAACTCCTCAACGCGAGCGGCGGGAGAAACGCGACGCGACGGACCCACAATTCAGTTCGGCAACGGATCACGTGAGCCCATGTAAAGTGAATGGGATGCGTCTCCAGCAACGCGAAGCACGCAGCTGTGTGTGGGAGCCGTAAGGCTGCGTGTACACATCCGCTTGGAGCTCCAGTAGAATTTTAATTTCATGACGAGAATTCTCTGTCTAGGCTAAGGGCTCTTACAGAGTCAACGCATCGCTACGCATACGCGCCCGCAAGACTACGCATGGCCACGCTTCGGCCGCCATTATGCGTCGATGCTTAGCAAAATGTGTCATCCCAGTTTTTGATACGCGACGCACTGACGCATGCAATACTATGCGTTGTTGGTGGGGTCGACACTGCAAGTATTGTACATTATGTCAAGTATATGTTATATTTACAGAAGAAGGTTTGAATACAATGGCCAGAGAAGAGGAAAAATTATGCAAGCTTATCTTTCTTTTACGGTCTATGGAGCTCCACATTGTAGGTTACATGCTATTCATTGTATTACATGATTGTCACTTGGAGGAGACTTGTAGATAACTGCTAACGTGCTAGCATCGTCACGTCAGAAAACCATGGGGCTGTGCACATGTGTTAGTGTACATTTATTCACCATATACGTATTAATAAAGTTAAAGTGGCTCTGCAATGTAGGCTATATTTCCGTTTATTTACAGTACCATGTTCCTTACATGACATGACCCAGTGTCCATGTAACATGCAGTCAATCTAGCACAGCGAATCACCTCCCGTCTAGTTTGTCACCCAACAAAGCTAGATACTTTTTATACGTGTCTCCATGTCATACTGGAGTCTTTTTGAGAATTCTAAATTAAATATGATCCGTGGCTCTCCAAAAGAGCCTCTTGGGATGTAACTTTTACAGACAGCTTGAATATCACTCAGAATGTCAGTCACCAGTGACTGCTACCCCCTGTTGTGTGAGCGATGTATTGCATTTCACTTATCGGCCGCGTTGCTTGCGTCCACCGTGTAGCAACTAAACTATGAAAGGGAGCACGTCGCTCGCGGCGCTAACGTTGCTTGCTCGCGTTGACTCTGTAAGAGCCCTAACTGTTCATGTGCCGTTGAAACGGCGTAAACAGGCGACCCACTCATCATCAGGCCAGCATTATAACTCCGAGCATGGTAAACAAAATCGGATATTTCAGGCAGTAAATGCTCCCGTTAAGAACCAAACCAGTTTTTGTTCAAATCTACACACCTATGGCTACTGAAAAATTTAAGGTTCATTTAGCAAATGTTATTTTGAAGTGTTAAAAAACATCGTTGTTGTAGAATTTCCGAACAAAAGTGGTGATAATTGGGAGTGTTAGCCGATAGAATGCTAGCAGCTAACCACTCCGCTTCAGCCCTCTCTGGACTAACATAACTTTGGCTTAAAACGAAACAAGGATAACGTTAATGTTAACAGTCTATCGTTAGCTTTAACAGTTTGGCTTTTCCAGCAGATTGCCTAACGTTACCTGTTTGAGGGGTGAGGGCGCATATGTGAATATCTGTAGATTTTTGAAGATCCAGGCTGCCCTTGGCAACCGAATTGTAAGTGGCTTTGACCTTTATATCAAAGACAAAGATTCTATTCGTTTGTCCCACTGACGTCACTGTTAAATAGAACGCCGCCATATTTTTGACCGATCTTGCAGAATTATGGCTGCCGCAATGAATGAGAGTGAGAGGAGATACCTGGCGAAAATTGCAATTATTGGCAGTGACCCTTATTTATTACCCCGTCTTCGTTTTGTCCCTTATTGTCCTCCCCACGACTGCCCAATTTTACTTTCCACGACCTTTATGTGTACCTTGTTCACAATCCCTCCCCTTACACTGGAGAAAGTTTGAAGGCGCATAAAAGTACAGATGCCTATCAATATGCGGTGGCTGGATGGGTCAAGGTCAAGGACGTCGGAATATGGTACCTGGAGACCAAGGACTTGTATTTAATCATAGGACATGTAAGTATTTAAAACCGACATTAAATATATACCTCAGGTGGCTTTTTACTCTGGTTAAGTGGCCAGTTGTTAGCTGAAAAGCTGCCGCTAGAACTTTATTATCGGCCGATATAAGGCATTTTCCAAACTATCGGTATCGGCATTTATAATGGCCGATAAATGAATATTTTAAAAATAAAATAAAAACGGACGAAACACCCTTCAACCATGTCATGAGTGTTGGCGTTGTATAGTTTGTCCTCCAGAGGGCACTCTACACCGTCCCTGCTGGCAACACTCGTGTACGCGCCACACATCCTGCAACCTGCTGATCCAGCCAGAGTCGGGCAGAGAGAACCAGTAATCCGCGAGTGAGATCATCAGTGAAGTGTGTTCATGGTGATTTGGTCACGAGACATACATTGCTTGAAATAGCAATTAAAAGAACATCCCCATCAGTTCTCTTAACTCAAATAAGCATGACAAAATTCGTGAAAACAATGTCCAGTTTTGCTGCTGTTAAATAAGCCGAGAGTGAAGCGGAATTAGCTAGTAATTACGTTACGTTGTTACAGTGTAGTTGACTGTCTGTCCTTTTAACTTTTGACAATGTGACTGAAGATGTATTTCTTTAATAGCGTGACAGTTATAGCAGTGAGACGTATCATCTCTCCCCGGCCTGTTATTTTGAAAGCGTATGTTTTACAATTTGCAGTATGACGTTATCCATTGCTAAATTAGGGCTTATCATAGACTAGCTAACCACAAAGCTAGCTAATGCTATGAATATCAGTGGAAGACTGCTAACGTTAACATTAATGAGCTTGGAAACCACAACGAACTTATTCTGTCTAAATAAAGTAATGATTTATTACTAGTATATCTGTAGTTACAGTCCCTGCATTGTAAAATGTAAATTAGACGTGAGAGGAGTGAACATTTAGACATAGAGAAAAAGTATCAAACGTAGCTTGTGCAAAACGTAGCTTGTGCATAAAAGTTATCTTTTCTTTTACACGTGTGTGAAATCCAATGACGCCAAGTGTGCGCTTCAGACTGTCGTTCAGCCGCAGCAGAGTTACATAATGGATTTAGATCACTAAATAGTATGTTTTAGAAGGCAGGCAGCAACTGATGATTGAAAATGGTTTGATGTAGCTTGATGGAAATAATTGTAAAAGTGCAGGTAAAGGGATAAGCAAGCTGACATTGTAATTATAAGGTAGCTTATAAGGCAATAGGGACTAATTATTACACACGCACACTCAAACATTTAAGAGTGACCTTTATCTTGTTTAATGATAATACAAATGATGATGATAGTAATAATGTCATCATTATTTTTTGTAATTGTTAAGTCTTAGTTCAAAGTTATATTTATGAAACTTGTTGTTGTTATTGTGTTTTGTTCAAAAAACTAAGTTTCATATCTTAAGTTTATATTTTTATACATTTTATTTATCAGAACTTTAATATATTTCGATGTTCCTCTGTTCCACTGTGACAATATTATTTAAAAATAAACAATTTTGTTTTTGAAATGCATTATCATATTATTTTAGTCA
Organism: Alosa pseudoharengus; assembly: GCF_046254945.1. Taxonomy (NCBI): domain Eukaryota; kingdom Metazoa; phylum Chordata; class Actinopteri; order Clupeiformes; family Clupeidae; genus Alosa; species Alosa pseudoharengus. Next base: position 15,156,652 of record NW_027468859.1, read on the forward strand.
ATACTCATAAATAACTACAAATAACTAATGTTAGGGAAATCTGTTAATGTTTTGTTCCGCGTTTCTGAAAAAAATATATATATATCGGCCGATATATCGGAATATCGGATTTTTAAATTAACAAATATTTGTATCGGTATCGGCCTTCAAAATCCTTTATCGGTCGGGCTCTACTTTTTACATCCGGCATCGGCTGTGGGCGGGACTGTGCAGCTCTATTTGAAAGTGATTGCAGTACCAGTTTTGGCCACAATCTTACATATGGTTCCTTTAATGTAAGCATGTTAACTAAAATGAACGGTTCATCTTGCCTAGCTAGACTTCAGCTTAAGCACTATGGTTACACTAGTGTCACTACATGTCGCTACATTCTTCCGATCAGTTGCCACTTTTCGATTAATTTGTTTCAGTCTTCTGTAGATTAGGCTACAAGAGAACAAAATAAGAAATGCAGCGCTGTTGGCCACACAATCCTGACAAAATTACATTAAAAACACTTTTGTTTATTGTTAATTATGTTTTTACATTGTAAAACATGTCATTAGCCTACAGCCTTGATGTTTTGATGTGTCTAAAACAAAATGTATTTTATTTAGGAGAGAGAAAATCGGTATGAATGCATCAATACACCACTGACTGAAGTATCCAGTCATCTTATCCAACTGACCTAACTTTTAATATCAAATCAGTTAAATAGGATGACTAGAGAGACTCCAGCCAGTGGCGCATCAACATGTTCATAACAATTTGCTCTCTCCTAAATGTAGTTTCCCATTGTGTTGTAGGCCTAGTCTTCTTGTCATTTTACAGCATAGATCATACATGAGTTTATCTACATGTACTTCAGCAAGATCAGAGTAGGCTGTCAGTGTCAGTGACTAATAGCGTGTTCTTGATTGAACAGGTCCATCATTCCCAAGCCTTGAGTGTGAAACCAACATGGCCATGGATAGTGGTGCAGGAGAATGGGACTGTGGTGATGGCACACTGCACGTGCATGGCCGGACTGGGAGAGGTGTGCTCTCATGCAGCAGCACTAATGTACACACTATTAGCTGCTGTTGAGCACAGAGAAGGACAGGCATGTACAAGTGAACCATGTGCATGGGCAGAACCAAGCCAATCGAATATAAAATACGATGAATTAGCAAACATCTTTGTAAAGAAGAAGGCAGAAAAAACAAGTCGAACCCATCACACCATCTTCCAATGAACTGCAAAAATTTTTGGAGCTGCTATATGTGAGTGAAACCCAGGAAGCCATCCTCAAGAAAAGTGCCATCCTTTCCGTTATTGAGGGCCATTCCCCCAGATATATGCCAAAGACTGCACAGCTGGACATGCCACCACTGCTCACCTGTCTGTACTCAAGCACCAGACTTCAATTGGATTTGCCCACACTGCTGGAGGAAGGTGCTAAAATCTTTGAGGAGCTACATCAGCGGCTATCAGCGAAAATGTGCTCGACCTATGCCGGGCAACGGGGATATTACGCAGGAAACGCTACATCCATCGAGGATCCGGCCGCACTGTCATGAAGCCGACAACAGAGGATGGTATCCTCCTGTATCCCTGTGTCCCTTCACTCAGGTACAACTCCTCAACTCATCTTCCTGGTGCCTGTCAACAGCGATGGTCTGATGAGCGCGTCTCACCAGAGCGTAGGCCAACTGGCTCTGTCGTGTCAACTACAAACCATCTCATCTACCGATGTTCTGCCCCAGCGATTACACAGTTAGAGTTGGACTAAGTTAACACGGACTTTTCTTTATTTTAATTTCTTATTTATTTATTTTATTACTTGTTCATTTTTGTTTGTTGTCTGTCTTGCTTGTCTACCGTTAGGTGTCTCGGGTACGCTGGCGATTACGCCGCTCCATCAGGCATCTTTTGTCTTGTGCGTCAATTGTTATTTTGTAAATGTGTTTGTTTGTCTTGATGTCGCGGGAACGCTGGCGACTACGCCGCTCCGTCCGGCATCTTTTGTCTTTTTGTTATCTGTAGTGTTTCTGTAATCTCGGCTTCATTGAAAATGAGGGCTTCCCTCAATGACCCTCCGAGAATAAATAAAGGTTGAATGAATGAATGAATGAATGAACGAACATCTCACACCGGAGCAGGTAAGATAATATTATTACAAAATAAAGTCCTGTGTTAGCATAAGAGAGGAATTGTGGCATCCTTGCAGTTGTAACATTATGAAATCAGAAATTAAGGAATTATTATTCTTTATTTAATAGTCCAAGTGTATGTTAGTTGAGGAAAAGACAAGGGAACAAAGGAAGTCAAGATGGTGGTTTGATCACAGAGCAGGACGAGTTACAGCATCAGCTTTTTATGAGGCAGCCAGCACAAAGAACTCTCCTTCTCTGATTAAGAGAATTTGCTATCCACGGTCTTCTCACTTTTCCACAGAAGCAACCAGGTATACAGTTTTAGGAGCAGGACATGTTACATTTTCTATCTATTCAGTCATGAATACAAGAATACAAATATTTTATTGTCACATGCATATGGTTACTGCATGTAGAAGATGCTGTGGAATTGTGTTGGTTTCTCAGCCCATTTGTGCATAAATGGGGGCTAGAAAAGGGACTTACTTCTTTACATTTACCTCAGAAACAATATGTATGTGACACCATCATTATTAAGGAAAGGAAAGATAGGAAAATCCAAACCATATATTTTATGAAAGCATACAGTCTCATGATGTGATCTAATAATATGACATGAGGCAAGCTCCATAATAAATATAAATAGGGTGTATCAATACTCAGTGTAATGTGCATGGGTAACAAAATGAGGGGCAGGATTGGGCATGTTTTCAAATATTTCTAAAGTGTGTTACTACACACCTTTACAAACACATTAGCAATGCAATTCCTTGGTAAGGGCTTGCTGGGTATGGGTGAAATATCTTCCTTAAAGTGTAAGTCTGGTGTAAATTGACCCATAGGCCTGTTGTTCACATGCAGCCCATAGGGAAAAAAATGAGGCAATTTGGGGCAACGTAGCCGTAGGCCAAGTTATGGACAGCCATGCCCTCATGGGTCTGCTTTAAGCTGCCTGTCCATAACTTGGCCTACATTGTCCCAAACTGTCTCATTCTTTTTCCTATGGGCTACACGTGGTGAGCTTATAAAACAGGACTATGGGTCAATTTACAACTTACAATTTAAAAATAAAGTTCCAAATATTATAGCTCTGACAATTCTGATTTTTGTTTCCATCAGATGGGGTCTGCAAAATGAAGACACTGCCAGGGAGTCATACTGGAAGGCCATGCAAGATCTCCATATAGACTTCCACATAACCGCATCAGGACTCATGATCAACCCTGACCTACCGTGGATTGGAGCATCACCAGATGGTGTGGTGACATGTAAGTGCCATGGGATGGGCGTGCTTGAAATAAAATGCCCGTTCACTGCTAATGGCCGCACTCTTAAGGAATGTGCCGGAGACCCACGCTTCTGCCTTACAGAAATTGCAGAAGGTACAATGACCCTCAGGCGAGATCACAGTTACATGTTTCAAGTTCAGGCCCAAATGCGTGTAGCCGAGGTCATGTACGCTGATTTCGTGGTGTGGACACCACAAGAACTGTTCACACAGCGAATCTTGTTTGATGAAAGTTTTTTTGATCAGGCATACTTGAGTGTGGAGGAATTCATCAGAACAGGCATACTGCCTGAATTGTTAGGTAAATGGTTCACAGTGCCACGCCTCTCCTCAACTGCTACTGCTGACCTGGTACCAGAGGGGTGCTATTGTGGAAAGCCAATTGATGCAGACATCCTCTCATGCGTGGCTAAGACTTGCCAACGAAAACACTTTCATAGGTCGTGTTTGAAGCTTACCAGGGTGCTAAAGAGTTGGATGTGTGTGGAGTGTAAAAAACAAAAAAAACTAAAAATGAAATTTGTACATGTAATTTACAAATGTAAGTTAATTCATTGTTATTTATTTATGAAATAATTTTCATTGCCCATAATTTTCTGACTGTGATGTGTGTATTTGTGGTCATGTGACAAATTATCTATTACTTACATCCCTAAATGCAAATTAGAACACCAAGATTAATTGCGTAAAACAGAACCAAGAAGACCAACCAAATGTAAGGGGTAGAAATGTTTTAAACATTTTTTTCCTATTCTGTGGGAACAACAGCTGGACAAACATTGCAAAGAGCATAGCATACAGTGACTATCTTGTCCAGAGAGGTAGACTGTCCTTGAGCTGCTTGGCAGAGGGTCAGGGGGATGGTGGACTGTAAGATGGTATATTTGTTCCTCACCAGGCCAATCACCCTCTCCACATGTATGCGCACTGAAGCAAGTCCCCTTGTGGATTCGAGCTCCAGTGAGTGCATCTGTTTTTTGCCTTTTGTAAAAGCAGGAACTTTTAATTGGGCATGATACAGGCCAAAAGTGTCCTTCACATTGAAACCTCTATCAGCAAGGACAAGATCACCAGGAGACAGTTTCTCAAGGTAGCCGCAATTTTCAGTGATGTGTTTGTCACTTGTCCGTCCCCCCTAGCCCTTTGACACAGAGGAGATAACGCCCTGTGGTGTGATTGAAATGAGGTACTTGGCTGTGTTGTGGTGTTTGTACTGCGAGTACGTCTGTGCCCTACTTCTCAAGTTAGTTGGCTTCTCTATGAATATCTCAAAACAATCTATAATCGAAGTACAATTTTTAAAACGTTCTCTGAAACACATTGGTAGGCTCATCTGAATTTGGTCGCTTTTTGGCCATAAGATAAGTGGGGACAGTCTAACATACATAACATCTAACGTATTATTAAAAATTCTTGCATATAAATGTCGCTACAAATAAAAGGGAAAGACTTACCTGAAACGAAGTGTTCACTACACAACACAGATGTGATGTGATGTAGGTGTCCATTTGTCCCGCTTTATAGCCGCCAGCCAGCTGTTCCGTCTTTTGGGGTCTTTTGGTATTGAATAAAAATAAATCTCAGGGTTTTTCTTTCTGTTGTTGCTACAGCCAACTGCTCAGCATATTGAGGGCATACTGACGAATCTATCCCTCTTCTGAATCAAGGTTTTGACGAGAGAAACACTGAAGGCAGTACTATCAAAGTTCCTCTAGGTGTCAATCACAGACAGTGGTGTCGGTCAGAAATCGGTCAGAAAAATGGCGGCGCATATCTACAGTGACGTCATGAGAGACAAACGAATAGTTAACTGGCTTTATCAACCGTCTCTGTCTCTGGCAACAACTATCCTTGATTACTGTGGCAACCAAAGATTCTAGAGCGCTACCAGAGAATGTCTAATGGCGCTACGCTCTAGATGTAGACAGGGCAAAACCAGAGCCATATAGATAGATCATAAATATATATAAATATAATATAATATAAATATAATAATATATACAGATATAAATATATCTCAAAGACATGCATTGACAATTTCACTCAGAGCCATCGTCTGGCTAGCCTGGTCCTTACAGCCTGTGACTGCGAGGTTGAAATCAAATTTTGGGCGGAAGTACGTAGGATGGTAACAACCAGGCTACTACATGACACTGGTGTGCAGTCTTCTTTCAAAAGTAAAAATGTTTACTATTGGACACAAACCTGGATTAATGTACGAGCTGGGCCACTGGGCTCAGGCCTAGGGGGATACAGACCCTAAAGGCCACTTACACAAGACACTACACATAATCTTGAGATTTTTTACTACAAACACCTAAATGTGCCCCCCTACCTGTGTGTGTGTGTCTGTGTGTCGGCTTAACATTGGGTTTTTGTGAGCAGCATTAGTTGCAGTTCCATATTAGCTCTGTATGGGTCATTCCAGGTCAAATCAATCAGCATCCCACACTCAAATGTAAAATTCCATGACTTTTCCCTGACTTTCCCTGACAAAAAACCTGAATTTCCATGACTTACTGTATAATGAATAGTACAATATACCAACCATTGATTTCAGAGCACCTGCGTAGCGTTCAAGAATCTTTTACCTTTTTAGAGCGGGGGATGAATAAATAGGCATTGAATAAACACAGTTGGGCTACTCAATCAATCAGTAACGTTAAAGCTAATAACCAGATATACTGTACACCAATTCTGTGTGGAAATATATTAGTATTAATGTATTTTAGAGGGAGAGCAGCTTCACAGAAGAGAACTTCTGACGGCAAATTTGAGGAAAAGTTGGTAAACCACCTTTTTTACCTAATTTGAGGGTGCTGATTCTGAATATTTTGTTTACCAAGCTCAATTTTGAGTTCTAAGCTGCATAATCAGCATTTTAACATAAAATAGCGATAGTGTTTTTGCTTATTTTTCTCTAAATTGGGTTGATTTTAAAAGTAATCACTAAAACCAAAAAAGAGTATTCTCTAAATACAGGTTTGAGCATTAAAGAACCCATACTATAGTTTATTAACATATTTAATGGGAACATGATTACAGTTAACATGTAATACACTCGGAAATTCTAATCAAAACACAACCATATTTTTATTGCTAACATAGTGAGTCCCTCATGTGGTGTTTAAAGCATTTCATCATAACAAGTTGCACAGATAACCTTCAACTCAGAATATATCCTACAGTACATATGAACTTAGATAGCGGGAATAAGCCTAATGCAGAATTGCATCTACCGTTAGCAACAACCGACAAGTAAAAAACATTTTACTTCTAGTAACACTGGATTTGGTATGTGTCCTTGCCTCCATACTAGAGCTTGATAATGTGCTCTTCTTATATGCCATTGAGCTGCATCACTTGTTGGTGGTAGAGCCTCCGATCCTCGACATCTAGAAAACAGAGTGGCTCTGGCATAGTGTTGTCATGATACCAAAATTATGACTTTGATACAATACCTGCCATAAATATCTTGATACTCGATACTGAAACGTGATCCAAATCCTAAAATATCTGGAAAGAAAAGACGCAGGCCTCCTCCAAGTGTATTCAGTCATTATGAAAAAGCTTTTTGAAATTTTGTGGCTATCCCCACTAGACTTTTACGGAAAACTGTTGTTTGGTCCCAGGGCGCTGGGCCCCCCAAAACCCAAAAAATGCAGTTTTTCCTAAATATCTACCTGAACCGTGTCACCGAGGATGAAGACATTTTTATGGTATGTTGGTCTCAAGGGCCCACATCAACCTAGCCCATAATCACTCATTTGTGATTTGCACCCTAATCTTAAGTTATATCAATAGCCTAGAGTAGGTAAAATAATGTTACCGTTAGCATTGGTTGAGTGATGGAGGCCAATTTGATTATTGACCATGCGGTTATAGGCTACCAAGAAAATTGATAACAGCATTGCAATAGGCTAGTTTTGGTTGTTGGTGGTGTTACTGCATCCATTAGTTATGCAATGCTAAATTGTTCCCTGCGATTGGAAGCTCCTGTAGGCGCATTTCAAAACATCACGACATTAAATGACACAAAAAACTGTTTCTGAATAGGTCATGAGTTAGGAGTCCTCGCGACTTCTTTTAAGCTGTCACCGACGTAGGTGCTACTTTTAGGGCTAATGGTTTGTGAATTACTCTTAGTAAAAAAAAAAAAGAGTCCTAAAGTTAGGAGTGACGAAGATCTCATATCAAATGACCATGGCATTACGCTAGCGGCTAAGCAGCATAAATCCCATACATAGCAACATAGCCTACATCTCCTCCCTATTATCGTAACACCCTCAATTATCACCACTTTTGTTCGGAAATTCTAAAACAACAATGTTTTTTAACACTTCAAAATAACATTTGCTAAATGAACCTTACATTTTTCAGTAGCCATAGGTGTGTAGATACTGTACATAGCTAGCCACACAAGAAATTAATGCTACTAAATCTCTGCTTAACATGCTAAATCTCCGCTTAGCATTCTAATAAAAGGGGCACATTTATGTTGACCGCTACAACATGACTCATTATGTCTGTAACTCTAAAAGAAAACACTTACTTTCACTTACTTTCAACACATGCTTTCATAAAGAACGTACACCATCCAGCACATACACATGGAAACCGATATTTTGGGCACTTGTTTGGCCACAAACTCATCCCAAAGATGACCAAAGACCAAAGATTCTAGAGCGCTACGCTATCTTGCTCCGCTCTAGAATCTTAGGCTTAGACATTCTCTGGCTGCAGTTGCTAGGCAACATCAAATAAACGAAATGAGAGTGTTTCAGTCAAAGATTCTAGAGCGCTCCGCTCCGCTCTAGAATATTTGGTTTTAGTATTAAATGTGCAGTGATTACGAATGGATGTTTGTGGTTTGCAATTACATTAAACAAGAAATAACATTTAATTTCCCATTATAAATTACATAATATTTGCACCTTCCTTACTTGTGAAGCTCACATAATTCTAATGATCTCACCCCATGTAGATGTGAAATGTAATACAACGTTGCCACCTAGCGTTCAGATGTAATTAACATTAACGTGACATAGATAGATAGATAGATAGATAGATACTTTATTGATCCCCAGGGGAAATTCAAGGTCTCAGTAGCATACAGACAACACACACACATTCATTAACAGCAGAACAAGTAATTAAAGTATATAATATAAAAACACAACTAAGCAATAAGGGCAGTAGAAGATAAAGAATATACTAAATATACTAAAATACAAATTATACTAACACTTAATCTAAATCAATTCTAAAAACAGTATCCACATAGTGGTGATTAATCAATCAAGAGGCGCTTGCAATGACTGAGCCAAGGACTGAGCCTGTGATTCTCTGTGCATAGTAAGGTAAGGTAAGGTAAGGTAAGGTGCTCTGTGTGAGTGAGTGTCATGGTGATAGTGCAGTGGTGATAGTGGTCATGGTGATAGTGCAAATTAGTAAGTCCAACAGTGCAACAATGCAGAAATAAAGTCTATATATATAACTATTTTAAGAAAAGGTATAAGTATAAGTGTGGCCACAGTTCGGCTGTGGCATGGAGGGAGGGGTTATGCCAGGGCTCGAATTACGTGGGAGCCAGAGGGAGCCGAGCTCCCATAGATTGAGGACTGGCCCATGAAAGCAACAAAGTCAAAAACCTGAGGGGGTCTCTCATATCTGAAGGTGTCTGGCATTGTAATTTAATCTTAAACAACCGCTCATTATCCATCCCTGTGCGATCTCTTACCATTAAAGACGTTAAATTAAAATATAGGCTACTACGGGACGTAGACCTACACTACGCTCTTGAACGCAGCATGACACTTCACCACCACACCACTAGACTATATGAGCAAACCGTATCGATTTGACAGCACTCGCAAATCTGAAGAAGTCACCCTGCTTTGATGTGAGTGTTTTGTCTATTTGCATAGGCGTTCATTGGGCTAGCCTACGTGGTTTAATACGTGCTGAAAAGTCCTGTTTGCTGTTGAACTTGCGCTTCACCTATTCTATGTTGATTGACAAAGCCATAAATTATGGCCCATAATGCAGCCTACAATGATCGTGTTGTCTGATGATCTAGCTATCCTCTGCCATTCAGAGCTCCGGAAAGTTCCCAGCTATTTTGAAACACCTGTTAGCGATCTCTGATGTCGGAATATTCAATGGCTACCCGACAATATCTCAGTGCAAACTCCAAAATTGTTCATCTATTAATTTTCCACGGTTCAACACATTAGCATACTAGAACATAGTTTGGCTGGCTTTATTCATTTCTGCCTAGCCTAGAAATCTAGACACGCCCCTAGCAGCAGCAAATTACATTTGCTGCCAGGGCTAGTCTAGCAACTCTCCGTTGGCTTGTGAGCTCCAGAAATCGAAACTTAATCAGGCCAATGAAATCGTGTATAGAGTCGTTAGGTGGGCTTAACATAATGATTGATGGCAGAGTTGCAACGGTTTGGCTTGAATTCCCTGCTACTTGAAAACAAATAAGATGGATGTTTGAACTAGCCAACTAGCTCCGCTGGTTGGAAACGCATGGGACTCATAGCGCTGCCGCTGTCCTATTGCGTGCAGAGGGAATTTGAAAGACAACTGATTATCCCGCCCCTCGGACTGAGCACTGCGAACAGTGAGTGCCCAGACCCTACATTTTAATGTGGGTCTGGCTCGTCAGGCTAAGGATAGCCTATCTGAGACGGTCGTCTGGTTTAAACGAGTTACATTGATAAATTGAGAATGGCACAGACTAAATCGTTTAGTCTATTTATTTGTATTGTGAATTGAAATGAGATATGGACTATTATAATCAATAATATGTTGAAATTAATTAAAAAGTAATACATTTCTATGAAAAATCTATGTCTGTTGTGTGCGTGTGTCAAGGTAAAGCCTAGGCCTACCGTGCGCATACTGCGCAAAAGCGCCACTTGCGCCAAGGCTATTTCATTGTATCGCCTTGTTAGGCTATGCGTGGGGTGTGCCAACTTTTTATGAGATAGAGAGACCCCCTTAAAGACAAAAAGACCATTCGAGCCCTGGGTTATGCATATGTGCTAATATAGCAGGCAAACAGTGAGGCAGAAAGACAGTGGTATATGTGGCTAGTGGTAAAAAGTGGCTAGTGGACAGACAGTATCCAAACATGGAGGGGGTGAAGAGACAGACTATGCAGAGAAGTCCATCTCCTCTTCCCTTAAGTGAAGCATTAAACAGTTCAATGGCCCTGGGGACAAATTACTTTCTCAGTCTGTCTGTTGTGTAGGGTTGGGTATCGTTTGGGTTTTATCCGATACCGGTGCTAAATCAATACTTTTAAAACGGTGCCTGAACCGGTACTTTGTTTTTAAAATGTTTTAAATTAAAATGGTCTAAAGCATGAATTGCTTTTTTTTTATGATAAGACAAATTTGAACATGAAATTGAACTGTTATATTCAATTGACCATCAATATCTCATTGCTCCTACGAATAATACATTTAAATGTTAAAACAGCTTGCCATGCATGCACACACAATGGTGAGCTCTGCTTTCAAGTTTACCCAGTGTAGGCGGTTTGCCATAATGTATGTTAAAACCGCTTGCCATAAAACTGCCAGGTCATGGACAACGGCATTTGCAAGCAAGCTAATCTAACAGGGAATCTATTTGCCAGTTAATTCAGTGTGTTCCCAAATGCTTCAAGAAATGTCTTGTCTTAACCCATAATACGCAGTAGTTTTGAACATGTTAGGCTACATGTCGGTGTTAAAGTGTTTAGATTCCCAGCGCTAGCCTAGTATTTTAACAGCAACTATGGCTATTCGCTAACACCAGTCAGCTGAGTTTAATTACCTGCTAGCGATAACGTAAGGAGATGGTTTCGTAGCCTCTTTGACAGCTCAGTGACATCAGGTATGTAACCTACATATTTGCTATGTTTTTGCCAGCTAACTTTTAATATGATCTTCATATTCATTGTGATGCTATATGGGCCTCATGCACATGAAAGATTAATATCATGCCATTATGTTGTTTAACACACCGTGAAATAAAGTTTTCACCTTACAACTTTGCTGATAACATTTCAAATAAATGTCAGTTAGCGCATTATAAGGATATTGTGTAATGTATAGGCTAGCCTACTGTTGATGTTGTTTCATAGCCTTTTGCTTGTGTGTAGTTAGGACCACTGCTAGATTTTGACAGGAGCTCGCATGTTGCTTTAAAGTAAGCTACTTAGGTATGAAGGTATATTGGGTGCAAAAGTGGCGAGCACATTTAACTGCAGATTTTGCATGTGCACACTAAAGTCGTAAATGTGTAACAGTAAAGTTGAAGTTGTACATATTTTTTTATATCTTGTTAACACAAAATAGGGGCTACGGGTTCACAAATCCTTTTTACAGGTACACAAATCCTATCCTGTGAGTCACAACTTTCAAGAGTCATGCACTCGACACTTTTGCTCCAAACGTTGCAGCGCAGTTGGTGCGAAACACATTTGCACATCCGTGTTTCATAATATGAGAACATGCACAACATTCGTGCATTTGTAAACCCAAATGTGAACTAATGCATCCGAAGTTGTGCATCTGTGAAATAATTTCTCATTAATAAAATTCTACAGATCGCATTGATTTTCTTGCACGACTACAAGTCAATTGATACAAGTGCTCGAATCTGCTTCTACGAGTGACGAGTGACTTTTGCTCCTGGCTAGGTGATATAATAGGAGCGAAAAGATTTGTATGTGTGCACGTCGAGCAATCGATCGAGAAAACAAGGCGGCCGGATCTGGATCCTGGATCGCGCTCAGACTACCATTGCCTGCTCATAAAATAAGTAACCTCAGCATGTTTCCTTATCAATGAAGGACACACGATTTAGATTTATAGTTTGTCTTTGCACAAAGCGAGGAAAAAATATTTGTTGCGGTGTGTTCGAAAATTGATGTCAGATTATGTGTCCTAACGATTTTGGACCGGCAGTGTTATATTTCTGTACTTCTAAACTAGTTATTTATCTAGCGATAGCTAGCTAGCTTGATCTGGCACTGGAGGATTTAGCAAGCAGGTAAGCTAAGCTAAACATAGCTGTCATGATAATGTAAACCAACAAACAAGATAACTTTCTTCATATTATTATCATGTTACTTACCTTATGAGCAGGCAATGGTAGTCTGAGCGCGATCCTGGATCCAGATCCGACCGCCTTGTTTTCTCGATCGATTCGCTCGACGTGCACACATACAAATCTTTTTGCTCCTATTATACATAGACTGTAAAAAATATCTTAATAATATGTACAACTTCAACTTTACTGTTACACATTTACGACTTTAGTGTGCACATGCAAAATCTGCAGTTAAATGTGCTCGCCACTTTTGCACCCAATATACCTTCATAATATACCTTCATACTTGGGCTCACGCAAGCTGTCAAACACAGTCCACTCGCCTATGTGGTGCACCCCTCTGGTTTAGCCTATACATCCAGTGTTTATCATAGGCTATGTTAGCTAACTGTATGTGGATGTGTTGCTATCAGAGCAAGACGTTAGAGATGGCGCATGACATTCAGTGATGCCTCCTATAAAACAAAAACAAACAAAAAAAAACGCTATTTAAGCACCGAAATGAGGCACCGTTTTCCACGTTGTTATTCGATGCAGTTACTACCGTTTGTGTCGGCACCAGTGCCATATTAGAACCGTGTTTCGGTGCCCAACCCTACTGTTGGTCTCCAGCTGATCAGGCTCTTCCTGCTTGTTCTGTCGTGAACTCCATGCTTTGAGGAAAACAATCTTTTTATCATAGTTCCCTCTTCAGTGAGCGATTATCAGCTCGTTTTTGTAACAGAGATGGCTGTTTATTGTCCCTAGGTTTACAGAAACACCTATTCATATTAATACATATGGAAGTCAAGTTAACGCTGCCGACCACACTGTTTGTCTATTACATGGCCCAGAATGCCTTGCATGTCTTTACAACAAAACAACCCAGTAAAACCTAATTTCCCGTAAACATATGAATTTGCATACTTGTAACATTTTTAATACAGTTTTTCTCAGTCGCTTTGGTGCTTTTCTCACATCACTAATAACAAGTGAATTTCTCAAAACAATTAGTGCAAACTGCAAAACCTAGTGGATAACCTGCAAAAGCACATCACTTGCTCAAAATGGATAGTCCATTCCTCAAAAGCAAGTATTAATGTCAATGAAACTGTCAGTGTCATCAAAATGAGAAGTCTTGACACAATCGTTTATGAACAAGATAGTCAAATGGGTTTGTCATGTTTTCATTATGACAGTTTATGCTCTCAGTGTTTTCCCATGCAAAAAAAGGTCAGAACTCGGTGACACTACCTGAAAATGCTCAAGACAGCACTATACAGTACTTGTACAGCCATTTGAAAACTACAGTAAAGTTACAAATTGCTGTAATTAGGGGAGTAAGTGAGTACAAGACACTGAATATGTACGTTTCACAGTTTTACTGTATATGCTCTTTGCAATTCTACAGCATTGTGACAGAATTTGATAACTAGTTCACCAATTTTGTATGTAATGATTCAAGCAATGAAATGAACACTATTAGTTTTATTGGGAACGACTATTCAGCATCCATAAGTATAGTTCATTTTGACTGACATGACATAAGCAAATTATAATGTTAAAAAACAGCAGAGAATTGTATGAAAGCATACATGTCCAAAAGCATTTGCATTTTTTTCAGAGGAAGGAGAAATTGCTACTATGATGTGCACAAATGACTAAATGTTGTGGAGGTTGAACTAATAGAATTTTCATTCTGATCTGAAAAAAGCACCAAAGCGACTGAGAAAAACGAATACTCTCCCATCATGACATTTAACAATAATGAACATTTATATTTGAACACCATCAATATGAAAACAACTGTACTGTTAGCTATATATAGCTACTGTTCTCCTTGATATTTCAGTTCGTAAGTCCATAAACACCCATGAAGCTGGGGAACATTCCTCTGTATAAGAAGGGGGGAGAAAAGGGGAAAAAATTCCAGTAAGTCGCAGGTTCGAATCCAGACCAGAGCAAGAGCAAATGAACAGATTTCATTTTTAAATTGGCTTTTTTTACAATCAATTCCTTATCTTTTGATAAAGTTTTGTCATTTTTGAAGTAAATTATTAAAAACTCACTTTTACTTATGCAATTGTGGCCTATATGTTAGTTTGGGGGATATCATTCATACGTATGAATGATTATGTAGACTAACAATATAATTTTAAAGTCCTAATGATCAGCCTACTTATTTGTATATCCCACATGATATGGAACGTTATTAACTGGTTCGGGAATTTAATTTTTTTGTTCTAACCGGTTCAGGAACGTCAATTTTAGGGTTGAACCGAAAACCGGAACCGTTAAAATACTGTTTCTGTTCGGAACGAACCAATTGGGGAAAAATTCTAGTTGAAAGCCCGGCTGGTGAATGCATGAGGGGTGTATGCGGGGCCTCCAGACTATTAAACCTGCAGATTGACCAGAGCTAGGCTCCTTGGTACGGCAGTCCAAGTGTGATGGCACTGTCACAACCCTATACGTCTAGATTAATAAGGTGCTTCAATGTCTTATTTGTGCTTGCTCATGGGACACTGTTTGACTAGACAAACCATTGTTTTGATGCCACTCTTTACAGATCCCTAGATCCCCTTCACATCTTTTGGTAGGCAGTCCATCTGATCGCAGATTCCTCTTTTTCAACTCCAGCCTCTTGGTAAATTGTTATGATCTGTTCCTTACATTACCATGTTCCATCCAAATGAATTTGACGATGTCACCCAAAGTAGAGCTAGAGAGTTGGGTGATGAGATTTAATGAGACCAGTAAACTTACAATCATATTATCTTACAAATAAATTCTTATTTGTTCGTAACACAAACATTATTACCATATAAACAAGTATAAATTTATTGTGATACAATGTATAAAAGTAACACCATACAGAACTTTATCTAATGATGCTCTGATTTGTTACACTTGCTGTGTGTTTAAGATAAGTGAGCAGCGTGATGTGGCATGCCATTTGCTTTGGCAGTAGATTTAGGTTATATCTGGGGGGTGTTCCAAGTACGTGGTTTAGTTACAAACCTGTGTATATTAACTCAGAGTAAGTGGTAAACCTTCTACAACAAGAGCCCTATGGCATTTTTTGTGTTAGGAGAATGAAGCCATACAGCTCTTCTATTAGGAGGTTTACCACTTACTCGGAGTTAACTTACCCAGGTTTGTCACTAAACCACGTACTTGGAATACCCCCCTGGTTGACACAGCCAGGCACTTGCATTGACAGATATAACGCACACATATGGCACAGCTGCCAAGAAGGGTTGGTCTCACTGGGGTATAATGCTTTCATGGCAACTAGAGCCACCTCTGGCACACAGATGGCCCAGGTCTGGCCCAGAGCGGCACCTTATCCTTACTACTGAGCAGAGCTACGTGAAATGCTTATGGAAACATGAAGCGTATGTGTGTATGAGCGTGTAGTATATCTTATTGAAATTGACAAAATAAAAAGAAATGTGTGCGTATCCTGTTTGCGGTATATGTGTGTTATGTCCACAGAGATGTGTGCGCATGTCACTTTGTTGTTAACAACGCAGCCCTTACACTGACAGTTAGTGAGTACCATGAAACTTTCTCAAAGATCTGAGCTCTTCCTTTAACACACAAGGTCGCTTGAAATGATCGGCCATTCACCCTCCACTTTTTATGTGAAGGAATGGTCAAACCCCTGCACCACATAGCAGTGGACAGTAACACATATTTGGCTGTGGTTTGACACAGATCAGGGCCAAACCTGTCATAGCATCAGCTGACACACAAGGGGCTGTAGTCTGTCCCTTCAGGTACCGTCACCTCAGCGAGAACACCTGTTGCTTTCCTGCAAGAGGCTTTCTGGACGGAAGACAACATGGTTTAAAACGCCTTAATATGACACTTAATACGAACCTCTAGGTTACAGATTTTTTTTTTCTTTGAAAAGTCTACTGGCTATAGGCACTGGTTCAATCTTTGGCTTCAGCAGGTAGTCTTTCGCAGGGGTAGGAAGAGACTGGTTTGGCTGTGGCTTTCAAAAGTCTCCTGAGATTCTGAACACTAACGAGAGTCTCGCTTCCTGTGGCTGTGCCCACCCATGTTGTTGGTCACAGTGGTTTTGGGGTACCACAGTCGTAGGAGTGCCTTTATCTAAGGCTCCTCTTGAATGTCCTCCTGTAGGTCCTCTTCTGTGCTCAAGAAGGTGGGGCTACAATCTGTGGTCCCGTATGACTGGCGGACAGGTCGGCTGTCTGACCAATCATACTCAGGGTCAGAGGTCAACACTCTGGGGGCGTATACCTGTCACAATGCCAACACAAAACAAAAACACAGGCCAATGTGAGTGTGTGTCCGAAGTTAGTGGACTGAGTTTGCAGGTGGAGTGAAGTGGAGGGTGTGTGTTTGTTTAAACATGAGAGCACAGTATGGTGGAGGAGTATTTGTTGGCTAATGGTTGTCATGTGTGTGTGTGTGTGTTGGGTTTTGCACTCACCAAGCCCTCAGAGGTGGCTGGTGTTCTGTCACACTCTTCCTCCTTCTCATCCTTCAACTGAGAACACACCACAGAACAACGTGCCTTAATATCACCTATCCAAATACCACCCACCCAAACAGCACCCAACCCAATATCACCTATCCAAATACCACCTGCCCAAACAGCACCCAACCCAATATCACCTATCCAAATACCACCAGCCCAAATAGCACCCAACCCAATATCACCTATTCAAATACCACCCACCCAAACAGCACCCAACACATCGGCTGTCCAAATGTCTCATGATTTAACATCACCCGGCTTCCCTATTCACCTATTCAAACGGCATCTGTCTAAACATCTGTGAACTCACCCTGTAGTTGTGGGGGCCGAGTTCTACAAACTCACCTGTAGTTGTGGGGGCTGAGTTCTACAAACTCACCTGTAGTTGTGGGGGCTGAGGTATCTGTGAACTCACCCTGTAGTTGTGGGGGCCGAGTTCTACAAACTCACCTGTAGTTGTGGGGGCTGAGTTCTACAAACTCACCTGTAGTTGTGGGGGCTGAGGTATCTGTGAACTCACCCTGTAGTTGTGGGGGCTGAGGTACTTAAAGTGGCCAAAGCAGGAGTAGGCGATGCAGATGAAGATGGTGATGCACAGGACCACCAGGGTGAAGAGCGATGTCTCAGCCATGAAGCCTGTAGACCAGGGAGACACCGGGTGTCAAACATGGACTGGCAGACACAGATGTGTATGTGCAGACTAGCACAGGTGAGTGAAAGTGCGTACCTGTCCGGACTACAGAGAAGAAGTAGAGCCAGAGCAGACAGATGATTGGTGCAGCGAGGGCCTGATTGACGGCTCCCAGGTGCACCTGCCTCTCCAAGCGGGCGGGCAGATAGGCGAAGAACAGGTTATGTTTGTCTACCAGGTGCCTCAGAAAGAGATACAAAAGACCTACACACACACACACACACAAAAGTTCAGTGTTAAACCTACATGGTGAGGCTGAGATTATTCTGATATAGCTAGGCTTGATAAATGACTGTTGGTTACCACACTGTGAACCACTTAGGGGCCCATTTATAATGAAAAATGTGTATTAGATGTGATTATACTCATGTGATTTCATATTGGTCCTGATCACAGGGCTCGAATTATCTTTTTGTCTTTAAGGGGGTCTCTCTATCTCATAAAAAGTTGGCACACCCCGCGCATAGCCTAACAAGGCGATACAATGAAATAGCCTAGGCGCAAGTGGCGCTTTTGCGCAGTATGCGCACGGTAGGCCTAGGCTTTACCTTGACACACGCACACAACAGACATAGATTTTTCATAGATTACTTTTTAATTAATTTCAACATATTATTGATTATAATAGTCCATATCTCATTTCAATTTCACAATACAAATAAATAGACTAAACGATTAGTCTGTGCCATTCTCAATTTATCAACGTAACTCGTTTAAACCAGACGACCGTCTCAGATAGGATATCCTCGGTGTCAAACACAATAA
The DNA here is from genome assembly GCF_046254945.1 of Alosa pseudoharengus. Taxonomy (NCBI): domain Eukaryota; kingdom Metazoa; phylum Chordata; class Actinopteri; order Clupeiformes; family Clupeidae; genus Alosa; species Alosa pseudoharengus. The sequence continues at coordinate 15,175,116 of NW_027468859.1, forward strand.
TGCATGTAGTGTAACTTATACACAGAGATTGCTAACAGGTGTTTCAAAATAGCTGGGAACTTTCCGGAGCTCTGAATGGCAGAGGATAGCTAGATCATCAGACAACACGATCATTGTAGGCTGCATTATGGGCCATAATTTATGGCTTTGTCAATCAACATAGAATAGGTGAAGCGCAAGTTCAACAGCAAACAGGACTTTTCAGCACGTATTAAACCACGTAGGCTAGCCCAATGAACGCCTATGCAAATAGACAAAACACTCACATCAAAGCAGGGTGACTTCTTCAGATTTGCGAGTGCTGTCTAGTGGTGTGGTGGTGAAGTGTCATGCTGTGTTCAAGAGCGTAGTGTAGGTCTACGTCCCGTAGTAGCCTATATTTTAATTTAACGTCTTTAATGGTAAGAGATCGCACAGGGATGGATAATGAGCGGTTGTTTAAGATTAAATTACAATGCCAGACACCTTCAGATATGAGAGACCCCCTCAGGTTTTTGACTTCGTTGCTTTCATGGGCCAGTCCTCAATCTATGGGAGCTCGGCTCCCTCTGGCTCCCACGTAATTCGAGCCCTGCCTGATCATCTATAACTCTTAACTAATTCACTTTCACAGTGTTTGGTTCTGTGAAAAAGATATGTACAGAAGTGTATATGTTTGTATGTTTGTGTTTTTGTGTGTGTGTGTGTGTGTGTGTGTGTGTGTGTGTGTGTGTGTGTGTGTGTGTGTGTGTGTTTGTTCATTACCAAAAGGTACAATGACTGGGCAGGTGATACTGTAGGCCATGATAACAGTGAACACACAGAGATTCCAGCCGTACATGGCCCCATACTCAAACTCATAAGCCTGGTTCTGTAAACACACACATAGCCATTAATACACACACACACACACACACACACATATTTGAACATGAACACACACACACAATCACACACACACACACACACACACATACACACACACACACACTGACCTGCTTGACGTACTTCCTCTCAGCAGCTGAACGTGCCAGTGCCATTCGGATGGTGTACAATAGTAGCCCTGGTAACCGCAACAGCTCCATCCCTGAACCAATCAGGGCTGCCGCAATTACGTAGTTCACAAAGAATGCTCCCTGATCCGGCAGGAAAACACATCTGGGCGCACATACACACACACACCAAATATTGTAAATATTGTGGCTAACCAAGAGAATCCAGAAATCCAGCAGGAAAAAAGATCCCCAGATCCCACATTAACACACATAGACTATGCAACTTGAATGAAATACTTCAGAGAACAGCCCTAATCAATCAGGAAAACACAAGTTTATATAATGCAATATTCTATACAGATTTACAGTGAACACACGCACACACACACAGTGGTACTTACTCAAATCTCACACGGCCTTCAGTCTTCCGATCAAACAGCCAGCGGAAAAACAGATCCAGACTGCAGGAGCACACACGCACACACACGCACGCACACACACGCGCGCACACACACGCACGCGCACACACGCGCACACACACGCACACACACGCACACACACGCACACACACGCACAACACACGCACAACACACGCACACACACGCACAACACACGCACACACACGCACACACACGCACAACACACGCACACACACACACGCACACGCACAACACACGCACACACACGCACAACACACGCACAACACACAGTGGTGATGCATTGCACCGATCAGCAGAAGGCACTGTCTGCTATACTGAGGTCCAAGATTAGATGAGAAAAAAAGACTTTGTATGTGTTGTGGTGGGTCTCCACAAGCAAATAAAAGAAAGCTGTGCATGTTTATCTTCATGCTGTGTGTGTGTGTGTGTGTGTGTGTGTGTTACCTTAAGAGGCCAAGAGAGGGCAGTATCAATACCATGAAGAGAAGGAAGATGTAGAGTTTATACATCATGCTCATATTCTCACTGGACCTATAACACACAAACAGAGTGTCCTATCTGTTCCAGTGGGCTTGCATAAAAATACATTTCTGCACTTTGTGTGTGTGTGTGTGTGTGTGCGTTTGTGTGCTACCTGGTCCAATGGGCCTCCCATACAGTAGAATAGTATACTACAGTTGGCAGCAGAGCTGAAAAGGTCCACAGCAGTAGAGTTGGCAAGAACTGACTGATGATGGGATTCTGTGAGGACACAATAACATCAACCATGTGTGTGTGTGTGTGTGTGTGTTTGAGAGAGTGAGTGAGAGAGAGAGAGAGACCCACACTGACTTAGTGATATGTGTATGTGAGACTCATCCTGGTGGTATAGGCAGTGGATGAGTGTATGTGACTTGCGTTGAGATAGTAAATGGGCCTTGGTGATGTAGTGAGTGTGAGTTTAAGTTTGAGTGAGTGTGTGTGTGAGAGAGAGAGAGAGACACACACACTTACATTGAGATCCTTGATGGGCTGGGTGACGTTGAACTTGTCAATGGTGCTGATGACGACGGAGGGTGTGGTGAGGAAGAAGAGCATGATGAAGATGATGATGTTGATGAGGAACACACGCAGCCACCATCGGAAGCCCTGAACTGACAGATTCTCCCTGAGACAGGAAGGAAGGGAGACAAAGAGGGGAGGGAGAGAAGGGAATAGAGTCTTATATAGAGTCTAACATTGATTGGGATGTACAAAGAAAAGCTGCGTGGACTCTTATCTGATCTATCTGTGTGTGTACACGCAGCTTTCCAGGTTTGTGCATATGACTTAGTATGACTTTAATGCAAGTCTGTGTCCATGAGCCCCCTGGTCTGTACCGGTAAGTATCGTTGGTGTGTGTGTGTACCAGTAAACGTTGCTGGGGTGTGCTGCCCGTGTGATTCGCCATTTTCTCACGTCCAGGCTTGCGCTATTGGCTGATGGCTGTGGTTCCCGGCCACCCCCGCCACTGCAGTCCACAGCGTTGAAGTCTTTCAGAATACTGAGGATAATAGAGTGGTCAGTCTCTCTCTCTCACACACACACACTTTGATACAACAACTCCTGTGACCGTAAGAAGACAGTTCTTCCCACTCACTAGTTTGCCATGGATTCAGTATGCATGGTTACAAAGGCCATGCCAAGTGGATGCTGTGGCACTTCCTGCTTCTGTTTCTTCACTTCCTCTAGCAGAACAGCCCCCTGGGAACTGTAGTAGTCTAAAGCATCCACCTGTACACATGTACACATGAGGGCTTTGTAAGGCAACATCAGGTGAGAGGTAATATGCAGAAAAAGTGAGAGAACAGACACAGTATGGACGGCCTTTGACGCTTCATTTGTATCTTTTATTGCTCTCTCACCTCCTGGCAGGCGTGGCATTGGCATCCGGAGCAGCACAGGTACCCACACAGGCGCGGGTTGATGAACTCACGCTTGCCATGACGCTCCAGGACTCTCTGGTAGTACTGCAGGTTCTTCTCCACCCGTTTCCTAGGAGATTCACCATAGCAACATTAACCCAAGCTCTAGGCAGGACACTAGGGATGCGTTTGTAAATTCAATCTGCCACTCTGGATATGGAATGACACTCCGCAGTTGGAAAACAAACAATCCATCTCTATAAATTAACAAATGGCTTCTCACAGAGAACCAAAGTGGACATAACACAAACAGGGTCGAAATTGGGTTTTGTGTTTCATTCAAGAGCTTGACAACAGTGATGAATAGTGAGTAAACTATTTTGTTTCATTACAAATTATGTTCTATTATTAGTAGAAGTCAACATTTGTTCTATATGTGCAGCTTTGTCAAATGGAGGTCCGACCCTTCAGGTATGATGCTAACATGCTGACATTATAGGGTCATATGTGTGAATGACACCGACGCACATTAACAGAATCTCTGTGTGGTTGAACAGGTTGAACGTGGTTGAACACTCACATGAACAGAATCTCTGCATGTTCTTTGCTTCGTTCAGACACGAGCTCATTTACATAATGTCCGTCGGAAATACGAGGAGGGGAGCAGTAGAACAGACGGGTACGTTCGGTAAGTAAGACTGACATCACACTCTGTCCCTTCAGCTGTAGCGTGCCCTGAATGACTGAGTGTGTGATGCTCCAACCATTCCAGTTCCAACCATTGATATATATCTATGGTTCCAACAGTTTCAAATGAGCGGTTTCAAATAGTGTGCTCAGAACACTCCATATGGCAGTTTACAAACACACTCTAGAAATAATTCAGTGGCACACTGGGTAATGTAGTACCTTTCTTTGGCCAGTTGGATGTATTTAGACACATCGTAGCAGAGGCGGACATCCGTCACCTGACAAGTGGGATAAGCCTCCCTACAGACCATAGCACAAACACACCATAAACATTCCATACATACAAGCAAAAGGCCAGGCATATGAACATCACATGATCATTATATACAAGTAAGTGTTAATGGGTATCTCTTTCTCTTTACACACACACACACACACACACACACAAATGTGTATGTGACACAGTATGTGTGTGCAATGCGTACTGACACTATAAAAACATTTGTGGGTGAGAGCATGTGTGGGTGCACTGACATGAAATGTGTTTTGATGTCTTCTTCACTGGCGGTTTTGGGGACAGAGCAGACGAAGAGTGTACTTCTGGCCTGAAAAGTAACCCCAAATATTGATAATCATACTCATGAATACAAGAATATAAACAGAAAATCATCACATAATACTATAAATACATAACACCAACATGCATTACATTAAACACAGTAGTACATAAACATAATATATGTACGGATCTGTGTTGTAATAATGCATGTGAGTGTGTTTATGTATATGTAATTACATATGTAAGACAGTGTATTATTTATAATGTGTGTCTCTGTGTGTGTGTGTGTGTCTACATACCTCATCTCTATTTGTGCCCTTCATCTGAGAGGTATGATGTCTTAGTAGTGCCACCGTCAGGACAAGATAAAATACTGCAAAAACCGTATGTAGCCACAGCAGTCTGTCTCTGCACACACAAACACACACAAAGACCTATTTGAGTAAAGAACTCCAGAGCAAATGATTAATTTTAAAGCACATGAGCCATTTCACACATTTGATCTAAACTCATTGCTTATCAAACAAAGACAATTACAAACACCCAATATCTACACACAGTCCAAACACACTGTGTGGGTTCTAGCCACACCTACCCTTCCTTCAGGTTTCCTATGGTGGTTCTCCCAAAGCTGTATGGATCAGTTCCTGTAAAAGATCAGTTAGTTGTGAATACACACACACACGGATACATGCATATATGTCCATACATGCAAGCACTATATATTTTATAATGCATTTACAAAATATTCTGGGACACACAGGCACCGGGAGGCACACAGACAGACAGAGACACACACACACACACACACACGTCAGTAAATAACTCTAGAGCAAATTATTTATTTTAAAGCACATGACCCATTTCACACATTTTACACAAGTACAGAAGTGAGAGTCACTAGCATCTTATTTTTTAGAAATGTTAGTTTTTCTTGCAGTGAAGTGGGTGGGTGGGAGTGTTGCCGTGTAGACGCACCCAGTAAATTCCCGGAGAGGTTGACAGGCAGGATGACACACACGGACAGCACACACACGAGTACCATCAACACAATCAGGTGACGCTGAAACGACAGGTAGTGAACCGCATCCACTCCACAACGCTCTTTCACCATTGCCATACTGCGCGTACACACACACACACACACACACACACACACACACACACACACACACTGCACTTGAATGGTGTACATTACGTACATTGTATGTGTAAGTTTATATACCGGTATGTATGTAAAGGCCTGAGGTATATAAATACATCAACTTACTCCATTCTAATGATATAAGTGAGCCAGGAACACAGACCCTACAGGGAGAATGAACACACACACACAATATAAGTCTGGGGAGTGGTGCTGCTGATGTGAGATGTGAGAATGATGGGGTAACGGTGATTACTGTAATGGTTGTGAATGGCTGTGACTTTACTAATGACAGTGATGTTGATGGTATTCCTAACGGTTATTTTAAGACAGTGGTAGTCTAGAGGAATACACCTGGATTCAGGGCAAAATAGGGTGGGGGGAATGTCTCTGATTTCGAACAAAGCTTTTCTCAATAGCTAATCGCAGAGATGTGGCAGACCTTGTGAGTATGCACATGTACTGGGTGTTTCATGAAAATACCGCTGACAGCATACTAACAACCAAAACGATAGCGTTTAGTTTGCCATTGTTAGTTTTTCTTTTCTTTTTTCTTTTGTCCTGCACCTGCCAGGTGGGATGCGCACACAATAACTCTTTTGCTTAGTTTGCATTTGTAGCCATCTCTGGCTAGCCTTTGCTTAGGCAAATGAGACATAACTTCTGCAGAGGGTTAATGCAAATGTTGTAACAAACTTCAATTTCTTCAAAAATTGACTCTAAACATGCTTCAAGTATGTTTGTATCGGCAGCCATTTCGCACTGATTTCAGTAGGAACTTTTCCCCATGAACACAACGGAAGTGAGATCAGTGGGCGGTTTTCCAGTTGTGAAGGTTTTGGCCCAGAAGTTCGTTCAGCATGATGCGAGCTTCTGGGTACCCAGATTAAGACAGTGGTAACAATGATTAAGACAATGATTATGTGGTGATTGTGTGGTTGCTGGAGATGATGTTGTTATCGTGATCCTTGTGATAAAATGAGGTCATGATCGTGAACGAGGTGATGTTGGTGATTGTAATTATGAGGGTGGTGATGAGGAGGATGGTGGAGAATGATAATGATATTGATAATGATAGTGGTGGTGGTGGTGTCATACCTTCTCGTGTTCAGGTTCCTCTCCTTTTGAGATAACCGAGGACATGCGACCATAACGACGGTGAGACTCAAACCTGTGGACACACACTCTAGTTAAGAAACAACATTGAACACACACACACACACACACACACACACACACACACGCACACGCACACGCACACACAGTCTACAAGTCTAACGTGGCATAGCCACAGGAGTACTATCTAAGAAGTGAAAGTCCATTGAGGAACTCACACACACTCACTCACACTCCCGTGGAGTCGGGGTTGAGGAAGCTGGCGAGAGATAGCACGTACTTACACCACACTGAGACATGATGAAATGTATGTCTCACAAGAAATGGAGTGTTTCTCACTTTAGGGGTTTCTGTAGCAACATGTATGTGTGTGTATTCAGGCACATTATGAACTTATTACTTGATCAGCTGTGCTTATGTATGTACCTAGATGGCATAGTGCTAACATTGTAACTATGTTTAATGTCAAGAGTGTGGGAGAGTGTGTGGTTGTACTTTAACTGATTTGGTTACTGAGTTTCTGTTTGAATACATGTGTACACATGTGTGGTCTGTAAGTGTGTGTGTGTGTGTGTGAGTGTGTACATGTGTGGTAATGCCTCCTATGTTGCCTTAACTTCCCCTGCCTTTCTACTGTTTTTTAACGGCTTTTCTACACCCTGACACAAGACATGTCAAACGGTACTGTCTCAACACAACCCATGGCTACAACATCCACTGATAGCCAGCTTTCCCATACTACAGGTCCAAATGAGAATATTTATTTAAGTTAAGAATATTTAATTAAGTTATTTAAGTTATTAAAGTGGTGTTGAGAATATTTATTTAAGTTATTTAAGTTATTAAAGTGGTGTTCATCAGAGTGATGGGGAAAACATAATATGCTGTTCAGTTATCATATCAAGTTGTGTCAGTTTGAATGAGAATCACACACACGCACCCTTCACTGTCAGCCACCAGTGCCAAGCGTCCATAATCCCACAGCTTCCTCCTGATGAACGTGAAGAGCAGCAGCAGCACCTGCAAACCAATCAGATTTCACATACAGAAGGCACCAGTTAGCTCTCACATACAGCAGGCACAACCAATCAGCTTTCACAAAACAGGAGGGACAACCAATCAGCTCTCACACATACAGTAGGCACAACCAATCAGCTCTCACACATAGAGTAGGCACTGCAAATTAGCCCCTCACCCAAGAGACACAACCGATCAGCTCTCACAAGCACAGGAACCAATCAACTTTCACCTACTCACAACAACTAGTCAACTGAGCGTCAACAAATGCATTTAGAGCACACTTGCATCTAGAAAACATTTGCATTGACGTATACACACACATAATACTTTTGGTATACACGGTATACACACATACACATAACACATTTGGGGCAGCCGTGCTTCGGACTTGTAACCGGAGAGTTGCCGGTTCGAACCCTGACCAGTAGAAACGGCTGAAGTGCCCTTGAGCAAGGCACCTAAACCTTCACTGCTCCCCGAGCGCTGTAGCAGGCAGCTCACTGCGTCAAGATTAGTGTGTGCTTCACCTCACTGAGTGTGTTTCACTAATTCACGGATTTGGATAAATGCAGAGACCAAATTTCCCTCACGGGATCAAAAGAGTATATATACTTATATTTATACACTGCCACAACGACCCAAATATCCCGTTACTCAACATCTGCAGGACTGCAGGATACCTACGGCAAGCTTATGACAACAGGTCTGTCTGCTGTAGCTCGCTCAACAAACTACCATACACCCTCACCCCACCACCACAAACCCACACACACACTTACCAGAAACACTATGAAGTCCAGCAGGAGGACGACAGGTACCCCTCCGAACTGGTTCCCCATCAGGACGGTGCTCTGGGTGGCGCTGAAACAGGTGCTGTTGTCCACATGGCCGGAGCTGTTCCCAGTTGCCTCCGTCCATGGCCAGGTCCAACCAGACTCCATTCAGCACACTTAGGGGACACAAGGGCACACTTCAGTCCAGTTTGTGAAAGAAATGGGGGATGTGTGTGTGTGTGTGTGTGTGTGTGTGTGTGTCTGTGAGTGGGTCAGTGAGTAAAGTTGTGTGTGCGCGAGCGAGACAGTGAGGTGGTCTACACATTACTGTATGGTGTGTTCTGTTCTGTTCAAGAAATGTGTGTGTGTGTGTGTTTGTGTGTGTCTGTCTGTCTGTCTATGAGTGAGTGGGTCAGTGAGTAAAGTTGTGTGTGTGCGAGCGAGACAGTGAGGTGGTCTACTCCTTATGGTGTGTTCTGTTCAGTCAAATAGTGCTAATGCTTTGAGGCACAGGGTTGCTTTATATGATCCTATGTAATGGTTCTTAAATCTATTCTTGTCTTCGCTCTCTATTGATGTTGTTTAATACTAAAGAAGTATGATTGTGAAACAGCACCGTTGCCATAGTAATATGTTGTTGCATTTTAACCAGTGTTTGTTAACAGTGGATATTCTCACTATGGTATAACACTATATACCAGTAGTACCATTGATATACTTATTGACATTACCCATTTTGATTTATAGTAATACTAACCCACTCTATAGACCCTTTCAAGAGAGTTCCATTATCAGCATCATAGTTGGCCCCACAAGACTTTCTTTTTAACATTCCATATGTTATCTTAATGCAGAGGAAGTAGATTGGGGCCCAAATAGAACGTTCAAGCATTGTTTTTGTTTTTATTGTTGAAAGGGTCTATATCTCTCTTTCTCCCCCCCCCCCCCCTTACCTCAATTGTTAAGTATACACTACCATTTACATCCTTGTGTTTGGCCCTCATCTCACTCATCTCACCTGAAGTCCCATCCCTACGACTTCCCTATCATCGTTGTCCCCCTGCCCGGATTCCTGGCCTGTGCAGCCTAGCAACCCACTACTTGCCCTATGACAACTCCTAATCCCCCTGGACAATTCCTTTTCCTACACTGGACTATTTGAACTTTCTGACACTTAATAGGATTAATGCATTATCATACTGGATATGTAACCATCCCACCTCTTGTAACATACACCTCAGGTGGCTTTAAACACCATGTTCTATTCTAACTAACTAACTAACTAACTAACTAACTAAGTTGCTATGATTATTGTAACTAACTTTTACCATGTATACAGACCTTACTGTTCTGTAACTGACCCTAGGCAGATGGGTTAGGCCCTTGAGTCGTGGATCTGCTCGAGGTTCCTTCCTATGTATCTCCAATTCTAGGGAGTTTTTCCTCGCCCCTGTTACCCATGGGCCTTCTCTTCTCTACTTTTCTCTGATTGTCTAACATTCTGTAACATTCAGTGCCATGAGACATGTGTAATGTTTTGGCGCTCTATAAGTGAAATTACATTGAAATTTAAATTAACAGTAGCCTATCTATAGTAGGCCTAGCATATGTTATCCAGAGAACTGTTGCTCTACGGAGTGTTGCTTAAAGGAGGCTTCTCTCTACACTTGTCACTGCCCAATCCTTCCTGGCGAGCCTGCTGATGAACTGGCCCAGGCCTGCTGAGAATTATTGTTTACAGTTGTATCCTATGCCTTGCTGTGTGATTAATCTAGGCTGGCGATTGGCCGTGTATAGTGCTTGCTGTAGGCCTAGTGTGAAGGAGTGCCTTTACGGATCCTGGGCACAGCCTGTGCCACATCTTGCAGCTGTCTTCAAGTCCCCATCCAATAAATAGCACAAGCTAAACTCCATCAGATCATACCAGACCATAGGCAAACTATAAGACAGTGATACATTAATGTACAATCCAATTCTACATCAGACTGCAAATCAGACAGACTGATTTTACATTAAGATTTATGATCCATCAGAATTAATACTCAAAAGAATATTTTAATTTGACAGTCACTGCCAAATGTATTTCTCAGAGTGTATTTTCATTTTCCAAAAGAAAGTTGCGAGGATATCCAGAACAGAGTGAAGGCTGTTCCATTCTGACTTGCTGCGGGCCTATTAGTCAGCTGTCTGCGATGCCAGGGAAAGTGTAGGGTTAGGCCAGGGGTTCCCAAACTTTTCCACGACAAGGCCCCCCAAATACCACTAGGTTCTGGCCAAGGACCCCCTTGATGTGTTATTAAACCCATCGACTATACTACGGAAAATGTAGAAATACATTAAGCTAATCCTAATAATTGTTTTAGCCACAAGCACTTCGCGATGGAGCATACAGTGTGTAAAAATTGCATTTGGGGCTTTCTGCTATATGAGAGCTATCACTCTACTATTATTCCCAGTCATTATCATAGACAATATAATGTTCAGATATGTAACAAATTATTATAATGCCATTGTATAACAACCCTCATAGTAATAGGTATATTTTACATTTTTCAAATGTATACATTTCTTGCTTTTACTTTTCCTTCCAACTAGGGGGCCCGGCCCGGCCCCCACTTTGAAAACCACTGGGTTAGGCTACCTTCTGTCTGACAAAACTAGATTGACCGAACGAGGGCGGGGAGTCACGAGCTCGCCTGTGCCAATTGCAGACTAACTTCAACACCGTTCCACTAACCAAACGCGTTAAACGCCGAGGAAACAATGTTTTCCGCAATGACACAACCGTGATCACATTATGCTTGGCATGTGATCAAGGCTAGATACTGCCGCATTAGGGGTGTGAAACGAATAAGTCCCGCTATGCAAGAGAAAGCAACAGCTGTTTAAACTCAGAGCAATACATAATTCTTCTGACGGGCGAAACTACAAAGTAGCCTAGATCAGACATTGAGTGAGTGAATCTAGTTAAAGAGCTATTATTTTGCACTTGTTCAATTTCACGCCAATCAACTGAGAATTCCTATTTCGTCTAAAACTGTCACGCTGTCTGTCTGTCCCTTCCATTGAGGTCGATCCATCATCATGACCACAAGTTTTTCTACTTGTGATCTCGGTTACAGAATGTTACTTTCCAGGGAAATAAAAAGCCTGCCTTACCTACCTCTTGTTAAAACCAAAGTTTGGATCTTGAGATCGTCCAACGGGAGGTCATATTTTATCGTAGTTATCGCTTTGAACGGTTGACCGGTCCGGAGCTAAACAGACCAAAGCAGAGAATGTAATAAGAGCCACGACAGACATATCCGTGTCTGCGCACAAGCCTGCCTCACTCCTCCCGCCCATCAGACTCCACGACAACACTGCTCAGCCAGGACAGGCCGACAACAGTTCTAGTTCCCCAAGAGCGCGGTTTTGGTTGTTCAACCACAAATAACGTAGGCCTAGATGGGCTTCTTCACGGAAACTGCTACTACCAACTCGCTCACTGCACTGTAACTTAGGCTACTCTTGCTCTCGAAGACTTTTTCAAGAATTATATAATAATAATTATAAATGTATTTTTAATAAAATAAGAATTAATAATAAGAAGTAGGCTAGCTAGGCCTGGCCTATTCACAAAAAAAATTTGATAGCCTTACACACTGTAGAGGTTTGGTATGCTAGCTTAGCCTTTCTCAAACTTATTTGACCTGAGGCCCAGTCATGGCAGACTTTGGGGTCATAGGGCCCACCTACACATACACACACCCCCCCCCCCCCATATTATGCTATATTGGTATGCACTTTCACTTCAAAGCAGTCAATGTTCAAAGTGCTAACATTGTTCACAAAAAGTTTGTGAAAACATGCACATCAGAGGACTGCTTTACAAATGTAAGATATAATAATTACAATATAATTGCTTTTGCATGGTTGCATGATGCTTGCATGAGAAATAGGCTACTTCTTAAAACAACAGCAACTATATGGGTGCTGTTTTGGAATGTTTCCCTCATGTAAGCATCATACACTGTGGCAAATGGAGAAAAAAAATGGCATGCGTTTTAAAGAAATTTCATTTGAATGCCTGAATGTAAGGATTCAGGAATCATAATGCCAGCTTTTGTGTATGGTAAACAGCGGAGCAGATAAGCGTAAATCTCTGGTCTGGAGGTCTTTAAAGGAAGACAAATAAGGCTACAATAGCTTTTGACCACGTTATATACGTTATATTCAAATTTGACTATACGCAGAGGCCTACTCAAGTGTATTATACAGTCTCTGCTCTTTCTATGGAAGTTGCAAGAATCCACGCAGTTCTATTAAATGCCGTTAAATAATTAAATAGCCTTCTGACAGGTTGAAGCGGAGCTTTGCTACCAACGTTATCGGGTAGTTTTAGTTTCTGTCGCGCGCATGCATTGAATGAACGCTCATACCACCACTTAATTGTATGGCTCTATGTTTAATGACATCGAATTAGCAAGTATTTCTTCCTGATTGCAGAAACGTTTGTTTTCTTTTTCTGTCTGAATTAATATTAGAACAAAATGCATGATTTTTTAAATACTTTCCTTTTTATTAAAAACTTGATCACAAGGCACCAACAAAACATCATGTAATTAATTATTTACAATTATTGTGACCTTTCATGTCAGTCAACATCATCACACACCTGATGGTGGAGATGATGGAGGCTCCAAGGTGAGGTGGGCTCAAGTGTGTGTGTGTACGTGCAGAAAAAGGTGGATGAGTGCGGGTTGTAAGAGTGTGTGTGTGTGTGTGATTCTATGCCTTGCTCTTCTTGCAGTTTCTTAGGGCATCGGCGAGAGCGTTGAGTGCCATGTCAGCATTGGGTTTTTTGCAGTTATATCCCATCAGCCCCACACGCATCACCTAGCAACCAGAGATTAAAGGGCAGAGTCACAAGGAAGCTCAATAGACTCTCTCTTTATCTCTCTTTTCACTCACACACACACATATTCACATCGTCACAAACGCAAACATGCACATCAATACTCATACACAATCTTACACATTCACACACATACATACACACATAAAAAATGCAGAGACTGACAGACACATGAGAACACACAAACACCAAATCCATCTACTAACTCAACACCCACACACACACACTAAACAGACATAAAAACATCAACAATCACTTAAAACACGTATACACACACACACACATATGCATACACACAGTACTGACCATGCCTATGGATGGTCCCAGGCCCCCTGTCATCTCCATCTGGTGGTGCTTCATGATGTAGGCCAGCATCTCCCGCCAATCGTAACCCTCTGGAATCGCTATGGTGGTTACCGATGGCAACCTCAGGTCCTGAGAAGGAGAATACACAGACACACACATACAGTACACACATTATTTGTTTACATTACAGTCATTGGCAGTTATTATACAGAGAGAGTTTACTATGCTCAATGAACAGTCAAAGAACAAGGTTTAAAATACTCACTCACTGACCCACGCGCACATACACACACACTCTCTCTCTCTCATACACAAACACTCACAGTTTTATACACACACAAACACACTGACCTTGTCCTTGATGAAGAGTTTGAGTCCGAGATCCTCCAGCCCTTTCCATAGGTATTCAGCCAACTCCCGATGCTCCTGCCAAGACCTTTCTAAACCCTGCACCCCAAAGAATTACATTACATTTAGCAGACACTTTTGTCCAAAGTGACAAAATGTCAACTATGTTACAAGAGATCACATTGTCCCCAGAGCAACTTGGGGTTAAGTGCCTTACTCAAAGGCACAAGGGTGGAAGCCAGGAATTGAACCCACAACTTTCAGGCTACTGCACGCTAGAGCTTAGATCGGGCCCAAAAAATCAAGCCCGACCCTACCCGAGCCCGTGCATATTGTGCCCGAGCCCGACCCGGCCCGACATGTTAACTGTAATTATGAGCCCGAGCCCGATTTAAACCCGACATTTTTTAAATACGTGGGCCATTATAACTGACGTTCTCAACTACAATTCCGAGCTGTTAGAGCTACAGAAATCCGTTTAGAGGACATTGAGAGGACAAAAGAGGACATTGAAGGCTGGCTATCATTATTTCTGCCATGGCAAGCCTGCTTCATGTTCATCTTAAAGTATTTTTGCTGTCTAGGTGAACATCGTGGGCACTTAATGCACGCAACAAAGCATACCTGACAAATGCATACCTCCGACTTTTCTCCAAACTTCCTCGAAGTTATTTCTCCTGTTTTCATTTTTTTTCTTTACATCTTCAAGTTTCACGTTGCACTTAAGCTACACAATACAGCACAGCAGGCCCTGTGTGATGTGTGCGAGTGGAGAAGCTGCGCATGACACGTGTTGCGCAGATGACATTACAATTGACATTTTGTAACTCTGAGCCTAACTTGTATAACTTTGTATACACTTGTTACTTAGGCCTACTTTGACAATTATAAAATATTTCTAAGTCTGACTATGGCATAGCTTTAGCTCCCCGCCCAAGTAGGCTAATGATTAGAAAAAAAAAAAAAGCAAGCTTGATCAAGGACCCGGCCCGGCCCGGCCCGAGGATAGTGGCTGGAAATATCGGCCCACGGGTCGGGTCGGGTCAAGTTCGGGCTCGGGCTCGGGCAGAGAATCTAAACTCTACTGCACGCTAGCCCAGCTCCTTAACCACTACACTACCACCGCACCACAAAGAAGACGTAAGCTGAAGACACAGCGATACACACACAGAGACACGTACAAACACACACAAACATATACGTACGTGCGCACACACACACACATAGGTACACAGACACACAGACAGACATACTTATGCAGCCTCTACCTTCTCTGCCAGAATGGCAAGACTCTCCCTCAAAGCAAAGAAGCCAGATACAGGCCCTGTGTGGTGATACCTGTGAACAACAACACACACGCACAAAGAAAAAGAGAAATATGTATGAGTAAATATAAAGTTTGGGGAACTCCCATCACGGTTAAAGATTGACATGTGGGTTATGACCAGGGATGGATTACTGCACGGGCCTACCGGGCCCAGGCCCAGGGGCCCAAGGGGTCAGGGGGCCCTGAAGCCCAAGCCTTTGCATGGAATCATTGCCTTAATATCAACAAATCAGGATGTAGGCTATGAATCTGATTGAATTTAGTATTGGCAATCCCCAAAATGCACCAGAATACAGGAAATCACATCAAACTAATTTAAAAAAATTCTGGGGGAGGACCCCCAAACCCCCCATCCCACATATACGACAATTAGTGGGGGGCCCTTAATACATCTGGGCCCAAAAGTTCATAATCCGCCCATGGTTATGACAGCTCCTCCAAATCTGCTGGAAACACTAAAAGCAACAGCTGGCTTATCTTACAATAATCATAGCAACCCTCATAGTAATATCTCCTAATAGTGAATATCTCTAATAGTTGATTATAATGAAGGGTGTGTGTGTGTGTGTGCAATAGTTTTCATCTGGGGAGAGTTACAGTATTTCCTGTGTTGTGTACTTAAACATATTTCAGTCAATGAAATGGATTATAGGTGTACTGTTTTAAGTAGCAAAGTAAAGGGAATAGTTGAAATGTCATAAATGTACAGTCTCACACACTGAATGATGGTGGAGATGGGCAGTTTGACTGTGTGTGTGTGTGTGTGTGTGTGAGTGTGATAGCAGACTTACATTCTGGCTGGTTTTCCGTCATTGCCCCAGTAGTTGGAAAGATGGGTCATGTCTAACAAGTAGGAGACAGGTTTGGTCTTCCTGTTGAACATCTTCTCACTGGGAGAAATGCATCACACACACACAACACGGTGTCTGGGCAAATTACACATCTTTACACATCTTTGGAAAGTAAACTCACACAAACACACACACACACACACACACACACACACACACACACACCTCTTACCAGGCTCTCTCATTGAAGGAGATGGGTGCGGTGCCCGGAGGAGCGTTCAGGGCTTTCTGTGAGCCAGTGTAGAGGATGTCGATATCTGTCAGGAAAGACAGAGGAAGTGTGTGCTACTGGATACTGCTGTAAATCACTTACTGGGTGTGTGGTTGTGTGTGTCTGTGGAGAAGATGAGATGTGAATTGTATAGTCCTGCATGGGTGTGTGTGTTTCTGTGTGCCTGTCAGTGTGTGTGTGTGTGTGTGTGTGTGTGAGAGAGAGAGAAGCTCTTACTCTGCTGGTCCATATACAGTGGAGCAGCCCCCAGGGAAGCCACCGAGTCCACCAGGAACAGACAGTTGTGTCTGAGGAGGAGGAGAGCACACATCAGCATTCTAGAATGTTCCATCAACACACTCACACACTTAAGCATTGAAAAAGATCTTTGCTAATACAACAGAAAAATGTCCCAGACACTTCCACAAACACGAGAATCTTACCAAACACCAAACATCACAAAAAAATCAAACCTTTCAGCTGTATAGTTGGGTGTAGTCAGTATAAGATCTGTGTGTGTGTGTGTGTGTGTGTGTGTGTGTGTGTCAATGTGTACTGCAAGAGGGGCTTACTTGCGGCACAGGTCTCCGATGCCATCTACAGGGTGGGCCAAACCAGCAGATGACTCACCATGAGTCAGAAAGAACAGCACAGGCTTGTGTTTTGCCAGGGCCTAAACACCACACACACACACACACACACACACACACAAATTCATGTCAAAACTGTCGATTCAATGGCAGATTGAACTCCGTCAGGAAAATATTGATGGTGGCGCCCTCTAGGGGCTGTACTGAATTAGTCTGTATGGATCATAATATAATACTGTATGTGTTGTGCTTGCTACCTCTCCATATGATGCCTGTCAGTGGGCTAGACTTCTATTCCCTGGAGGTCAGTGTCACCCTAGACATTTCACTCTGTTCAAAGCCTTATAGTACTGTAACTTTACTTTCCTTTTCTCTTACCTGTGCCCTAAAACATGACCTGACTTCATGTGACTCAGTGATGGAAATGAGCTTTGACAGTAAATATGTGGAGCAAAGGTGAGTGAGAACTTGGGTTGATGTGTCAGTGTGCTGGTTTGGGTGTGTAGTGTGTGTGTGTGTGTGTGTGTGGGGGGGGGGGGTGCACGCAGACACACACACACACACACACACAAACCAACGTAAATCAAAGTTGTATGTTACACACACACACACCAGAGTCTTCTGTTGAAAGGCCCATTGGATCAGTCACCAGATAACACGCACGCACGCACGCACGCACGCACGCACACACACACACACGTGTTTGCACTCAGAGAGAAATACATTAAACATCAGCACACTCATCTATCTCAGCAGGCCTTTGCACATTCTATGCACATTCATGAAAATTTGGCTCAAGAATATGTGCATCTGCATGCCTTCCCATCCACTGTGTAATGAGTTCAAATGGACATTGACCAAATCTAGTGAGGAGGGTCTGCTTGGCTCTCTCAGCTGTGGGATCAAAATGTATGGTCGTCAGGGCAGCGTTTACGGGAACACTCAAGTAGAAACGCAACTTGCAAATAAATTGTTAATCCACCTCCCTCAACTATATGGAATTTCTTCTTTGTGTGCATTAAAAGATTGAATGCTGATTTTATTATATTCCTATGGTCAAAATGTGCATTAGAAATGAGATGATGTACAAACTAGGGCTGTCAAAATAACTGATTAATTTTGATTAATTAATTTGAGAAAAAATAACTGATAAAAAAAAATTACGCAGATTAATCGATTTCGTATGACCTTTGACCCCGAGCCATTCTAGTCAGTAACCATTAGACTGTAAAATGAAGGAGAGAGAAGAACTGCCATACTGCCTAGATCATTGATTGGAACATTTACTTTTAAAAAACGGCCTGATGTTGATAAAAATAAAGTGTTGATTAAAATAAAGCCCTCTGCAATGTCTGCAGCAAGGAATTTGCATATCACCGGAGTTTGTCAACTCTAAAGTCGCACATCAATGCAAAGAAATAGTGTTGACATTCAAGGGAGTGTTCATTGTGTCCCCTAGGTTATATCTGTGGCCTGAAATGCCTGTATGAAAAAAAACTTCTTCCCGAAGCACTTTTGAATTGATTTCCTCAGCATATTACGTCATATCATAGATTATTATGGCCATTATTTGAACAGTGAAAATAATAATGAAAGAGTTTTTGAACTTTAATGTCACTACTGCTGATTATTCAATGATTCATTTGAATTTAAATATTTAAAATACTTTCACAGCAAAAATTATATATGCGATTAATTTAGATTAATTAATCACAGAGTATATAATTAATTTGATTAATTTTTTTAATCGATTGACAGCCCGAGTACAAACACACTGATACAGCAGCATTATCTGACAGAACCACACACTCGATTTGAAAAAGCACCTCACCTACACTGCAGAAGAGTAGGCCTAAGCTACCTTAATTTTACTAAAAGATGGTGTCTTAAAACAAACAAAAAGCTCGTTCTAAAACCAAAACTTTGTGATACCATTTTGCCCATAGGTGCTCAAAGCTGGTAGCAGTATAACTTAAATATAAAAAATATAAAAACAAAAAATATTTTGACCTTAATCTACCTTAACTTGATACAGGGCCATGGTCACCATAGACATTGGGGGGACGTACCCCCCCCCCCCCCCCCCCCCTTTCAAATGTGACCAAAATGTCCCCCCAATACAAGAACAGAAAAATAAAAACAGAAAAATCGCTATAGCCTACTATAGGAAACCAACAAGAACCACCATCTGAAATGTAATCAAACATAAATAGCACACAAATTAGTAGCCTAGTGATGGTTCCAGATAGAGTACAGTACAGTCAGACAGAAGAGGGGCCTGTCTTAGTAGCCTATTCCTGAATCCTGTCCCTTTCAAACTACATTCAAATTGGTTGATTAGCCACCAGCAAATAAAATTAATAAAATCAAAATCCAAACCTATGAGTCTAAGCCTTAGTTCAAAAAAAACATTTTGCATATATCTTCTTATACCTTTTCTTAAATAGTTAAATATATAGATATATAGACTTTATTTCTGCATTGTTGCACTGTTGGACTTACTCATTTGCACTATCACCATGACCACTATCACCATTGCACTATCACCATAACACTCATTCACACAGAGCACCTTACCTTACCTTACTATGCACAGAGAATCACAGGCTCAGTCCCTGCCTCAGTCATTGCAAGCGCCTCTGATTGATTAATCACCACTATGTGGATACTGTTTTTAGAATTTATTTAGATTAAGTATTAGTTAGTATAATTTGTATTTTAGTATATTTAGTATATTCTTTATCTTCTACTGTCCTTATTGCTTAGTTGTGTTTTTATATTATATACTTTAATTACTTTTTCTGCTGTTAAAGAATGTGTATGTGTTGTCTGTATGCTGCTGAGACCTTGCATTTCCCCTGGGGATCAATAAAGTATCTATCTATCTATCTATCTATCTATCTTTTTAACTAAGGCTTAGACTCATAGGTTTGGATTTTGATTTTACCAGGGGTTCATAATCCATCCATGCTTACTGTATGTCTGTCAAAAGTTTGGCCCCCCAATGTTGACATCATGACTAGGGCCTTGACTTGATGATAGACAAGGCAACTTTTTGAGCAATGCTGCAGAGCAATGTTCCAGAGTATTGTGGTTCTGCCACAGCCTTATTGACCTATTTTCTGAAGAACTTGTATCATCAAAAGGCAAGCTATGACCATTCACCCAGGAGACATGGAACCGGTTACAGTATGTGATTGCCCCCTTCAAAAGTTAGCCCATGTATCACCACCTTTAGGCTGTAGTAGGCCTACCTGCTCAATTTCTTGATTGCTGAAATATGCCCCTGGTGTTTTGACAATAGTATGGACTTTAGCACCTGTTGAAGCACAAACCAATGTGAAACGTTATAATCGCATATCAGGTAAAGAATATGTCCGATTGCTAGTTATCACTAGGCTAGGCTATAAGCTAGGCTACTACATGACAGTTGTGGGCCTACCCATTCTCTCTGCGATCTCGGCGACACGCTCTCCCCAGATGCCGTTGATAGCGACTAGTACGCTCTCGCCGGGTTCCACTGTGTTGAACACCGCGCATTCCATGGCCGCGTGCCCGGAGCCGCTCATGGACAAGGTCATGTTGTTCTGCGTCTGGAAAGCATACTGGATCCCCTTCTTAATGTCGTTCATGATCTGCAAGACAGCGAGCAAAGGAAGTTCTCTCAGAAAGGTGTCAAACTTTGGAGTGAGAAGTGGTCATGCGATGCCACGCGTCTTTCTATTTGGCCTTCTATTGCTGAATAATGGAATCGTTAGAGATGACATTTAAAATTGCCATGTCCTGCGTGAGATTCGGCCTGTTTACCTCATACATCTCTGGGTGCAAATGGCCAATGATGGGTCTGCCTCCCGCGGCTAAAACACGCGGTGGAACGTTGGAAGGTCCGGGACCGAAGAGATAACGGAAAGGTGCCTCCAGCGGCCTCAGCATGCACGCGGGCGGTGGGATGGTGACGGAGGATGCCGGACGTTGTGAACAGGCGGCTGCAGGCGCACTACACGCGAGCAACGAGCCGTCGGCGGAGGCCTGCTGTACCAGCCGCGCGCCCCGGGAGATCAGAGCCCTGTGCATCATGTTTGGTGCTGGCGCTTGTGTGTGTCTGTGCGAGGTACATTCGCTGTCAGGGAGTTTTAAGTTTGGACTCGTGGACGAAAACCTCAAGCAAACAAATCTTTTGACCCACAGGTCACATAGCCGCTTGCGTCATTTCAGGTTACCCCGCCTGTCAGCACACACACACACACACGCACGCACACACACACAGCATTTTTTTAGTGTTCTATTGCTGATTCTACAATTGTGCACTACTGTGTACACATTTCTCACATAAATCTTCTCATTGGGACCTCCTGTACACAACCCTTATCCAAAAGGAAAAGCTCAGACCAGCAGCTGGTTTCTCTGAGGCAGCTATGCTGGCCATGGCATGACCATAAGAGACAAAAAAAACACCGCTCATCTGGTGGTTGAGGTGCTGGAATTTAAGGTCAGCAGGCAAGCACATGAAAAATTAGCACACTCAGATCTGTGCAAAAATATATTTTAATTTATTCTAGTTTTCGGTCATAGACCATCTTTCGGAATCCTTGGCATGACCATAATACGTTTTAAATGGTTATTCAACTCTAAGGAAAAAAAAAAAATTCTTTCTATCTATCTATAGAGAAGATGAAAATATTTAATCTAAAAGAACATGATGGTCACTTGGTTACACAATATTTTTATGTAAATCTTAAGTTTGTGTGTGCGTGCTTGGGTCGTGCATTGGGTATTGATTGGCTTGTCTGGTTGCAGAGAGGTGGGGAATGACATGGACTGTCTGAGAGGAGTTCACTGTTTCTACGACTCTAGATTGGCTAGACAATGTTTTTTCTGTGATCCTCCCAACTCTCCCTTTCTCTCTCTCTGTGTGTCTGTGTGTGTGTGTGTGTGTGTGTAGGTAACTGTGGCTCTGTTTGTAGGGGAAGAGGTAAGAGGTTTGGGTATGAAAGGTTTATTTAGGTAATGTGTAACCTTGGTAGTTCGTTGGGCAGTTGAGACATGCTGGTATGGACCTGTTTGTGTGTGTTTGTGCGTGCACACACATTTGGCGGGGGGTTTGTTTGTACTGGTTTGTACCTGCATCCATGTTATGCCTGTGTGTGTGTGGCCATTGCCCAAGAACAGCCTGTAGCTGGTTCAAGCAGATGATGCAACAAAAATGATTCCCTCTCAAAGGTGGAAGTGTAATGGCATTGGCACACACACACACACACACACACACATTCTTACAAGGCATGGGGTAAAGAGATGGAAACACGTTATACCAACACTGAGAAGTAATTTAAAACTAATTCTGTATTATGACCAACTGAATAAGCAGCACATATACTGCCTTTTGGTTTGTAAGACAAACCTGTAAGTTTGGTTTGGTGACGTAGCAGAAGAGTTGTGAGTGTGTCAGCAAACTTTGATTGATGGCCGTCAGAGCCACTTCACTCTCACGGTCTCTTTTCAGCCACTGGACGGAAGCCAGGCTTTTTAGAAAAGCTTGGCTGTGTTACATTAGTATGAGTCAGGTGGCTGCTTTTGACGTAGCACTATCAAACACTAGAAACAGCAGAAGAGGCTCAGGTGCCAGACAAGTAAAAAGAATACACATGCGTGATGTCTCATTTCTGAACATTGGAGTCCATATCACCAATGAAAATATGGGACATTATCTCAGTATGTGAAAAGCAGGACAACCTGGTCACTATAGTTAAATGTGCTCACAGGAGTGATCATGACTGTTACAGTTTTTCACAATTGCCAAAACACAATTGCTAAAATCCATTCTCCGAACCAAATGCTCAGTTGCCTGAACATCTTTTGGCAAAGCCATGAATAGTTTTCACCTATTAAAACACAATTTTCAGATCTCTTTGACTCTTTTTTGCTAAACTCTAAATGTTAAACACATTCTCATGCAATAAAACATAATTTTGAAAGCACAGAAGTCATAACTTAAACACATGCACAACTAATGTAAACTACTTCAGAGTGCAAACAGGTTGCTGAACATATCAGCAATGGACAGAAACTATCAGTGAGGAATTCAGAGTATATTGTAGACTGTAATCTACATCTCATTTACAGTACTGCAATGTTTGTCTTTTCCAGTACCTTTGCCAATACTTTATCTTTACTGAATTTACAGTAAATGTAGCCTGGAAATCCAGACCTAAATCTAGAAAGATTTAGCGTCTGGCTATGAGTAATGAAAATCGCCCAACTCGAGGGGCAGCACCAAGCATGCATTTGAAAATATCATCGTCATCTATTTAGCTCTCCTCTGGCCTATATCAGATACACCGATGTGATTGGTGCAGCTCGGCTCCAACGGCATGGGTAATGCTGTCGTCATCTGTTTAGCTAGCCTCTGGCCCGCCTATATCAGATACACAGATGTGATTGATTGGTGCAGCTCGGCTCCAAGGGCATGGGTAATAAATTCAAGTTGTGCTCTCATGAGAATTCTGGATTTCAAGGGTACAGTAGTGTAGAATTCACTGAGTTTTTTTTTCCATTATTATTTTGTTTTGTTTTTTAGATGCAAAATGGATTGTATTGTAAACCATGAACATTTCTCATGGAGCTGTACTGTATGCCCTGCCCTGAACACTGTGTTTTCCTTTTCCATTTTTTGATGTAGTGTGTGTAATGACTACTAGGTAGTGTGAGAATGGGCTTTTTTGTTTAGTTTTGAATAAAGGGCCTGGCACTCAAGCTAAAAAAAAGGTGGAAGGTTCCAAAAAATGTGTTTCAGCGATTGTGAAAAACTGTAATGGCGCAGCAGCTATAACGGTAGCTCTGGTACTTTGTGAACTCCGGCAACAGCACTACCAGAGCCTGCACTGGCACTAAATCAGCCAGGCCTTCAGTGCCTAGGACTGGTGCTAACAACCTATGTAACAATATGTAATATAGACCCTAGGTTGTTTTCACTCCCGAGTTACGCTTTAATGTTAGGGTGTCAAGAGTCCCAAACTTTACCCCATAGACACTTTTTTCCTTCGCCAAAGAGAGAGGCCACTTTGGCAAAGTATTCTTATTATACATGTATTAATGAAAAAATACATTATGTATGGACAACACAAGTATGTGATATTACATATTACATAATGTTTTTACCAGTGTTGGGAAATAAACATGTATTCCAGATCACAAATTAAAAATGCAAAATATGAGTAACTGTATTTAAATACATTTACTATTTAAGTAGATTCAGTTACACTGATATGTTTAAAGGATTACATTGTAAATCATTATAACATGTACGCCATGCCTTTTTAAACTCAAATTCAAATGGTTTTTAACCACACCATGTAGCCTACATGTATGTATCTCTTAGGTAACTCCATTCTCTTTCCCTCTCTGTTTAGCCTAAATGAAAAACCTCTCAGAGAATGTAGAATGTAAAATATATTTTGGTCTATATCCAGCCAGCATGTTTTAAGGCAGTATAGGTTCTCGTTGCTTGACAGTGTTGGCATTGAACTCCCCTTGTGCTGTAGAAATATATTAAAAGAAAACTATGTATACTTTGTTTGGGATGTGGTAGCCTTTTAGCCTATGTGCAGACAAGACATCTCTGTTCTTCTTTGCACAGTGTAGCTTATACTATATCAATCCATCCTCGCTGTAAAGCAGATTGTGGGTTGTTGACACTATGAGTCTCACAACTTCACATAACCTAACATAACTGTTTCATATAGAATGTTCATGAAATCCAAAGTATTCAAAATACATTAATCACTTTGAGTAATCTATTGGATTACGTTACAAAATACATTTTAGGGCATGTATTCAGTAATCTGAATACATTTTAAAAGTAACCTTCCCAACCCTGGTTGTTGCACTGTACTTCAGTATGTAGATACACTGGAACAAGGACCCTGTAAAATAAAGTTGTTTAAACACAACTATCGGGTGTGAAGACAATTGTAAACTCAACAATCCGTCCTAAACACTGGACAACAGATGAGCCCTTGTCAACAACAGAAATTGAAGGCAATGTAGCACAGAGAGGAAGGGGAGAAAGAGACACTGTTTTGAAAAAAATAATTAAATTAAGTCAAATTAGTGTATGGTTTTGCAGATTTGGTATGGGGTTATGTTATTATATGGGGTAATAAGGTAATAGGGGGTTATAGTGACATGTTTACTGTAAAACAAATTATGATATACAAAGATTTTGTGTGTGAACATTGAAAGAAACTATAGTGTACTTCACAATGTGGAGAGAAAAATGTCCTACAGGTCAATGTACAGGTCTGGTATTATGTGTCGTATTTGGTCAGTATATTCCTCTACTCCTGTAAATTATCCTCTAATCCTACTTGAACAATATTTCTGAAAAAAATGAGAAAAAAACACATACACTATATCCTATGAAAACCTGTTTTGCCAAATGTATATTGCATTGAGTACATTAGTGTGTAACTGATTCAAACATAATCATTATTCATTATCATATTCATAATCATTATAATCATTATAATTATTAATTATATGATGGATGTGTTTGTGATGACAACAAAATAGAATTGTACTATAAATGTACTACTCTATAAATGTACTAAAATAGAGTTGTATAAATGTATAGTGTTGACTGTAGTGTTAATTGCGTGTCGAGTTGTGTTACCTGTGCGTAGTGTTTTGGGGGGGGAAATGTTTTCAAAATCGGCCCTGTTTTCAAAATTGTGCTTAAGCAATGGAAAAAAAAACTGTAATGGTGTGTGTTTAATGGTGTGTTTAGTGTGTGTTTGTTGCATATCTGTCAGTGTGCAGGCTTCCATCCTGTGGTTGAATATTGCAACTGCAGCTCTCACAATGGTACCCGCCCAAAACCCTCCTCTCTCTATCCATCTCTCTCTGCTATCTCTCTCTGCTCTCATCATCCCTCCCTCCCCTCTCTTTCTCCATCTCTCTCTGCTCTCATCACCCCTCCCTCCTCTTTCTCTCTCTCTCTCTGCTCTCCTCTCTCTCTCTCTCTCTCTATGCTCTCATCATCCCTCCCTCTCACTCTCTCCATCTCCATTTCTCTCCCACTCCATGCCTCCCTCCTCTCTTGCTGATGTCATCAGCATCACTGGAGCTCAATGTCCTCTGTTCAGCCCACTCTGTGCCACGGCCGGCCATGTTGTTTTTGCTGTGCTGATTCTGCATCTCCCCCCACCACTCTCTCTCTCTCTCTCTCTCTCTCTCTCTCTCTCTCTCTCTCTCTCTCTATCCCTCTCTCCCTCTCTGAAGTTACGTACCAGGCCCCCCCTGGGTCTGTCAGCAAGGGCGCTGTGAGCCAGGCACAGACACACACACACACACACACACACACACACACACACATGCACGCGCGCGCATGCACAGAAACACAGACACGAGCGAGCAAGTGAGTGAGGTACAGGAGGGGCCAGAGAGAAGCAGAAGAGCAAGGGGACGACGGTAAAGCGCAGGCCCCCAGCAGAGAGCACCAACTGGGGAAGAGACTGCCGACGAGCCCAGGTAAGACGACAGGCCTCCACACAACTGACCAGGCCCAGATCGGCCCATTTGGTTCAGTTCTAGTCCAGGTCTGATGCTGAATCATCTGGTAGCGGTGACAGATGCAGATACCCAGGCTGATAGATGGTATACAGTGTGTGTGTGTGTGTGTGTGTGTTTGTGTGTTGTGATCATTTATTGGACAAGATACTATGTGATTTTGAATGTAATATTTGTGTGTTTCATTGCTGAGATGTTTGTGTCCTGCTTGATGTGTGGAATGTGTGATGTTTGTGCGTGATGGGGAAGAGAATGGATGTGCGCTGTGTTGTGCGTGCGTGCGTGTGTGTGTGTCAGGGCTGTGGCCTGCCCTAGATGGCCATCTTGGCGATATTTCTTGTGGTAAACAGTAGATATAGCGTGCTACGCCAGATGTTTTCGGCCTGGCCGTTCAAGACGCTTTTATCTCCGCTGTCAATGAAATCACACTACAGTAGATGCCGATTCTGCACTAACCACAAGACGAGCGAATACGCGGTATGGTGTTCGTTAGTTTGGTGTATTATTACATACTGTTATAAGACAGTTAAATGTAGACGCGATTATTTAGAATAAAATAATCGTACGTGGTCAGAAAGATGGAGGATGATTTAATGCAGGCATATATGTGACGGTATGTTGTTTACATTGCGGTGTTATATGCAGCCACAGGAAATCATGGGACTAGCATTCAACTTGAAACAAATTGTAAACCGATACTACGTTGGCTTGATAAGCAATTGTAACGACATATTGCGAATGTGCGTATGTGTTTAATGGGTGGCTGTAATGTTAATGTTTTTGGTAGCAAAAGGAAATGTCGGCGCAACGATGTTTACGTAGTGCGCGCTCCATTCATTGCTGCGCTGGAAATTTCATCATCTCCTTATGCAGTCAAAATGACACAAACCCTAATGTCATACCGGACATTCAGATGTGTTAAATTCACAGTAGTCGCGTGAAAACGCATTAAGTAAGAGCTTATAGCATTGTTTTGGCAGCTGATGAAGCGCGCTCCCGCTGCTCAACGCACCCTCGTCACAGCAGTAGGCTCGACTGCGAGCTGAGGCGCGTTCTCGCTGACACCTGCCGGCAAAGTAAAGCAAGGCGATTTGGTGAGGATGATAAGGCACTTATTAGGCGAAACAATGTATAATTAATGTATGTCATACAGAAAGCTGTTGCCGTTTTAGTCGCAGTTTGCCTTTGAACATTTATTTTAGATTCCAATCGTCCTACTTACATTTAGTTGAACGCTCACACACACACACACACACAGAGAGAGAGAGAGGGAGAGAGAGAGGTAGAGAGAGACCCTGCATGGTCATTATAAACGGAGGCCCCTGTGCTGTATATAGATGTGCCATGGTGCAGTTGACAGAGAAACTGGGCAAACAAAGAGAGTGCTGTCCATGCACGGCCATTTGTATCCAGGGGTTTATTCATAGATAGAGCGAGGCGGAGAGGAAATCAGACAGGCGGCACTGAGGCTGTCAGCACAACACCCTGTGGTGGTACATGAGCAAGAGGGGCTGGCCCAGATAGGAAGCAGCCAGCACGGGTTGGAATGGGGCCAGATCTGGACCATAGGGACCTGCTTTCTGGGGGGGAATTTGTGTTGAGTTGCTGAGATGTAGTCACCACTTTCTGTGGTAGTGTATTCCTTTTGTTTCTTTTTCTTTGCAAATGAATGTTGGCGTTGGTGTAGTGATGTTCATAGTATAATTGTGTTATAGTAGCCTATTTTAGAATCTAATGTTATCACCACAGAACAGACTGAACACGGAGACAGTTACACACTTTGAACATAGTCCTATGTCATTTGAAATCAACAACAAACTGGTCAGTCCCCTACAAAACCTAAAAACCTAAATCTAAAAGATGTCAACATGCATGTTGCATGATTGCATTATCACTGTCATCACCTGTGTCATGTATGTTTTTGCATATGTGTGTTGTGGACCCCCTTGAGGGTTGAGATGAGATGATTCATCATTCCCCCTTGAGATGAAATGAGATGATTCATCTCAAAGGGTGTATTCTATCAATAAGTTGAAATACAAAAATTATATGAAAAAAAAAGAAAAAAACATTAATTCAGTGGCCAATGCATGTCTTTTTGGAGGGTGCAATTGTATTGGCTGACCTCATTGTTCATACACATTAAACAACAGAATCAAAGCAGGGCCCAGGTGAGCCATGGTGACATTAGAATGGTGAGTGGTGTGTGTGTACTGGGTGGGAAAGTGTAGGCCTAGGGGTCTACAAATCTGCTCATCATCTCCTTTTGCATTAAAGTGTGTGTGTGTGTGTGTGTGTGTGTGTGTGTGTGTGTGTGTGTGTGTGTGTGTGTGTGCGTGTGCATGTGTGTGTGTGTGTGTATGTGTTTGGTCTAAATATTACCAGGAGATTTCAAGGTCCACCGGTCCCCTCTTAACAGGGCCATACTTGACAGGGTCATAGTTGTTAGCACGTCAGGTCATAGTTGTTTCCACGTTATTACCAGGGTTTGGGGAGGATCTGCGCGCAGTGAGAGTGAGGGGCTGCGATTGCACAGTCCAGGCTGCTGGAAGGCGCATTATAGAACTCATCAATATTACGCCATTTCAAGTTCACAGTGATCAGCCGAGTTTTCCTGATTCTCCCGATTACCACTCCACTACTGCTTCCTGTCATGTTGATAGTTTTCCACTTAAGCGGTCCTTCCGTGGGATCAAACATCAGTCTAAGCTGCTGGCTATGATTGGGTACTAACTAAGCCACTCATTCATTTTATGTTTGTCTCCCCCAGGTGGCTGTTCTCCCTTATAATTCACACGCACACACACACACACACACACACGCACCATACACACACTCACACTCCAGCCCCCCCTGTAAGGCAGGATGGCGGGGGCGTCGGTTAAGGTGGCCGTGAGGGTGCGGCCCTTTAACAACAGAGAGATCGGCAAGGAGAGCAAGTGCATCATTCAGATGACAGGAAATACCACCAGTAAGTATGTATACATGCACACGCACACACACACACACACACACACACACACACACACACACACACACACATACACACACACACACACACACACACACACACACACACACACTCACACACACACACACAGAATAACAACTCTGGAAACATTTGAAACCTCTGGAGACAAGAAACATCTGAATCCCTTTTATTAAAACTGTGATTGGTGGATTCATAAAGAATTTGTGTTTGTGTTTTCCTTTACAGCTATCCTGAACCCCAAGCAGCCCAAAGAGAATAAGAGTTTTAACTTCGACTACTCCTACTGGTCACACACCTCAGTACGTTCTCTCACACCAGCACACGCATATTCACCGTCCTAGACACACACACACACACAGACACACAGACACAGACACACACACACACACACACACACACACACACACACACACACACACACACACACACACACACACACACACACACACGCGCACACACACACACCAAGCCAGACACAAAATTAAACTGTTCCTATTTTCAGATACTTTGTCAAATATGTTTCCAGCTACAAAGCACTAGATGATTTAAATACATTTTCATTGAGGCTACAAAACCAAAGGAAGAATTTCCCACGGAGACAGGCACAACTGTCTGTCTGATCATTGTATTCTTTTGCATATTTCTGTCTCTACTTCTTAAACATACTGTAGTCTACTGTTTTCAGTCATGTTTTCATACCCTCTTCATCTCTCCCCTCCTTCCTCCTCCTCTCACCCTTTCCTCCATCCTCTATCCATGCCCTTCCTCTCTTTCCACCTCTCTTCTATTCCATCTGTCCCTCCCTCTTTCTCTCTGTCCCACTCCCCCTTTTTTCTTCTCTTCTCTTCTCTTCTCTTCTCTTTTCTTCACTTCTCTTCTCTACTCTACTCTTCTCTCCTCCCCTTTCCCTTTCTCTCTCTCCCCTCTACTCTTCCTATCATTTCTTCTCTTCTCTTCTCTTCTCTTCTCTTCTCTTTTCTCCTCTCCTTTCCTCCC
>NW_027468859.1:15208296-15210796 GCF_046254945.1 Alosa pseudoharengus
GGACACACACACGTTCACACACTCACACACACACACACACACACACACACACACACACACACACACATACACACAGCACTTAGTAAAGACTGCCCTCCCCACAGGTATGCTGACCGGGCTAAACAGATCCGCTGTAACGCGGTTATCAACGAGGACCCCAACAACCGCCTGGTGCGCGAGCTAAAGGAGGAAGTGGCCCGCCTCAAAGAGCTGCTCTATGCCCAGGGCCTGGGAGACATCATCGAGAGTAAGTACACACAGACAGGTGGGCAGAGAGACAGGGAGATAGACAGACGGGTTGACAGTCAGACAGACAGACAGACAGATTGGCTGAGTACAAACATACTGTATAAAGAGACAGAATGGCAAGGTAAGACAGGTAGGTAGAGAGGTAAGCAGACAACCTGGGAGGCTGGAAGACATCATAAAGGTAGAGGCTCCTATTGTGCACCCTGCGCAAGGTGGCGCAATGCGGAACGCAAAGCGAGACTCAAAGCGCAACGCAAAGCTTATTCTTATCTTACACTCAATAAAGTGTTGATTTTCCGCTATGCGCTCCTCTTTTATTAAACCTTGTGCCCAGGGGTAATTAGCGACATAAGGTGTGGTCTGGCGCATGATCCAAAAATTGCTATCTTACACTCTCTAAAAATCATTACCCTACTGACCAAGAAAAACCTGGTCGAAAGGCGCATATAAAGAACAGCTGAAGATGCACTGTCACGAGATGTAAGCAGCAACTCCTCTGCAGGATAAATATCCTTAGGATTTTTATTCAGTCATTGAAACATTATTGGGGTAAGTGTTGCTTTTTTTCATGTTTTCAATGGTAACCCCTTGTCAGTCAATAGTGAAAGTAATTAACTGTGTAGAACTGTTTTGTCGTCGACTATGAGACCACGGTAAAACTGGTTTCACTTTGCCTATGATTTCAAATAATAGACAAGTGCAGATGCATGTAGGCTATACTCTGCTAGTCACAAACAGGCTTTAGTAAAGCATGGTTTAGTGGAATCCCTGTTCTATACGGTCTCGCGTGCAAGCAGATTCCTTCAAATGCGCCGCTGACTATCAAACTTCCAATCTGCTGATTGAAGTTGGTTAAAGCAACACCAAAGCACTTTTCCTCTGTCGCACGCATGTTATTTGTTTATCCAGCACCGGCTTTGGAAATAACGATGTCCACAGACAAGGTAGAGTATGTTGCATGATTTTATGAAAGTGCGATGTATTGCGACATCAGAAGCAAGTCAAATTTGTAGTTTCCTATGTCTTATTCCATCGAACTACAGATCCGCTACCCGATCTGGCAAACTTGCATAGTGCGGTTATAGCCGATAGAGGGGTCGCGAAGCGAATGCAGAAATGTCATTCACCCTGTTAGGAGTTGATGAACCACTAAAACGATTTGGGAAACATTATTTTAAGGTACAAAAACTCTTTGGTGTTGCTTTAAAGGATGTTATGCCCAAAACACACCTATGACTGATTACATAAGAAACATAAGAACAACCCTTTTGCACCAAGCGCCCGATGTTTAACCACATAATTGTGCCATTAAATTGATGAATGTGGACTGGCCACGCCTTCAATGTCTATAAACTTTACGTCTCTGACCATCCGTTTCTGATCGCCAAAATAGAGCCCAGAAAGTCTTACATACATACATACATATACATGCGTAAATATATACATACATACATATGGAGAGACAGACAGATGGACAGACAGGTAGACAGACAAGAAATAGAAAGACATAATCATGAGTGAGGTCAGACTGAAAGACAGACAGACTGACAGGCAGGTAGACAGGTAGACAGGGAGACATCATCAAGAGTGAGTTCAGACAGACAGACTGACAGAAAGGCAGATAGACAGGTAGACTGGGAGACCTCATCAAGAGTAAGCACAAAAATGAATGAAAGGTAAGTGCACAGAGATAGATACACAGGTGTACAGATGCACAGAGTGCAGACGGGATGACAGTTTGTACACAGAGATGCAGGCAGACAGGATGGGAGAGAGACACACAGTTAGATGATGTAGAGTCTGTATGCCTTTGTGTGTATGTGTGAGTGAGTGTGTGTGTGTTTATTTATGATTGCATATACACTGTGTGTGTGTGTGTGTGTGTGTGTGTGTGTGTGTGTTTGCATGTGTGCACCTTTATGATTGTATATACACTGTGTGTGTGTGTGTGTGAGAGAGTGTGTGTGTGTGTGTGTGTGTGTGTGTGTGTGTGTTTGCATGTGTGCACCTTTATGATTGTATATACACTGTGTGCGTGTGTGTGTGTGTGTGTGAGAGAGAGAGAGAGTGTGTGTGTGTGTGTGTGTGAGTGTGTTTGCATGTGTGCACCTTTGTATGTCGTCTGACGTTGGTCTCTTCTTTCCCTCTCAGCCAATCGGGGCCCTCCCTCTGCGATTCCTCAGAAATGTGTGTATCTGAGTCGTGGCTCGTGGAGTCCACAGCCCTCAGTTTCTGGCAGCTCGTTGATGGG
>NW_027468859.1:15220796-15228296 GCF_046254945.1 Alosa pseudoharengus
TAGCCCTCTGAAGGCTGGCTTAGGCTTAGATGGCCCCCTAGAGGGCGGTCTGGAGAAGGCAATGCAGCAGCATCTGAGGTTGGGGTCAGAGTTCACCTTCAGGGTCACAGTCCTCCAGGCCTCAAGCATCCCAGCAGAGTATGCAGACATCTTCTGCCAGTTCAAGTGAGTGTACACACACACACACACACACACACACACACAAACACACGCTCTCACACACACAAACACTCCAACAGAAACAACAATATTTGCAAAGGCAAGCAGACATGTGAAATGACACCCCGAAATGACAACAGGATGAAATGAGCTTGATGATGATGAATTCAAAAAAAAAGTGCCACTGTCACCCAACTCTGGGTTTATCTGTTCCGCAGCTTCATTCATCGCCATGACGAGGCGTTCTCCACAGAACCCCTGAAAAACACAGGCAGGGGACCACCTCTTGGGTTCTACCACGTACAGAATGTAAGCTCAGCTAAAACAAAGAACCTCTTAAAAACCTGGATTTGTGACGCATCACTTTTTGTGGAACCAACACTAATGCAACCTACAGACCTGCTAGACCCACTTTCCTGCATGTGTGTGTGCTTTTAGATCACTGTGGAGGTCACCAAGTCCTTCATCGAATACATGCGGACGCAGCCCATCGTGTTTGAGGTGTTTGGCCACTACCAGAAGCAGCCCTTCCCACCCCTCTGTAAAGACCTCATCAGGTGAGGCTGAGCCTTTTTACTCTCTCTGTTTCACCCTTTGTTTTACCCTGTCTTTTTTACTTTTTATATTTTATAAATGTTCACTCACTGTCTCCTTTCTTCTTTGCTCTCTATTTTCTCTGTTTTTTCTTTCTCCTTTCTCTCTCTCTCTCTCTCTCTCTACCCACCTATCTAGTCCCTTGCGTCCCAGCAGAAGGCAGTACCCAAGAGTGATGCCCTTATCCAAGCCAGGTGAGGCGTCCTACTCTTTCTCTCTCTACTCTATCTTCACGACTCACGGCTTTATTCATATTCATGGGTTTCATCAGGTCCCTTTCCACAGGTGTATTAATCAATCACCATGCAGTCTGCATTGATAATTAAGGTGCTTGATTTTATACACCTGTGGAAAGGGACCTGATGAAACCCATGAATAGCTATGATACAATGATACAATATGACAAATTAGGGGTTTTATCAGCTAGTCAACTTGACTATGATATCCACTAGAAGGCAGCATTAAACTAGTCAACTTGACTATTATATCCACTAGTAGGCAGCATTAAACTATTCGTAGACAGAGTAGCGGCTACCACAGAGGAGGTCCTGACGTGCAGCTAAAGTCTAAATGGACTAGACATTCCTTTATGGAAGCACTTCACCAGGATACTATGATGATACTCTACTCATTTACATACATCTTTGATACTATGATACTATATTCATTGACATACATCCACAATACTACAATATTATACTCATTGTCTGACGGTGTCTTTTTTCTCTTTCTCTCTCATATCTTCCCTTTCTCTCCGCTCAGTTCCTGCCACAAAGCTAAGCTCAGTGACGCCCCCTACAGCTGGTCCATGTCACTGCAAATATGACCTCATGGCTTTCTTTGAGATTTGTGAGCTGGAAGCCAATGGAGAGTAAGTAGCTGATACTGACTGTGTGTGTGTGTGTGTGTGTGTGTGTCTGTAGTATTTGTGTGTGTGTCTATAGTATTTGTCTGTGTCTGTAGAGTGTGCTAATATTGTTGTCTTTTCAGCTATATCCCTGCAATAGTGGACCACAGGGGAGGAATGCCTTGCCATGGCACCTTCTTGCTGCACCAGGTACTATATTCACTCTCACACTCACACACACACACACACCCACACACACACACACACACACACACACACACACACACACACACACACACATACACACACACACACACACACACACACACACACACACACACACACGTGCGCATACACACACATATGTATACACACAGATACACATATATACACTCACAGAGAAATTTTAACTGTCACTGGGTTGGTCATCCTTCTGCAGGGAATCCAGAGGAGGATCACTGTGACGATCGCCCACGAAACAGGAAGTGACATTGAATGGAAGGAAGTTCGGGAGCTGGTAATCGGTGAGTTTACTGTGGGCCACCGTTTGAAACCAGAGAGCTGCATATGGAGTTTGTTTTGCAGATCTTCAAGTTGGTCTTTTTCTCCCCCTGCAGGACGTATACGGAACAGCCCAGAGGCTGATGAGACCATCATCGACCCAAATATCCTGTCACTCAACATCCTGAATGCAGGATACTTACGGCCAGCTTATGAGGACCGGTATGTCTGTTGAAGCTTGCTCAAACCCACACACACACATATACATAGCCTCAAACACAAACTTAGACACACACACATATACATAGCCTCAAACACAAGGGCATGGACAA
The DNA here is from genome assembly GCF_046254945.1 of Alosa pseudoharengus. NCBI lineage: Eukaryota > Metazoa > Chordata > Actinopteri > Clupeiformes > Clupeidae > Alosa > Alosa pseudoharengus. The sequence goes on from NW_027468859.1 coordinate 15,223,230, forward strand.
ACACATATACTCTCTGCAGGCTTCATATAACAGTCTGATACTACACAGACTAATAAAGACACACATAGGTACACAAGCCCAACACAGCAGCACGAAACACAAACATACACACACACCCAGACACACATGCGCACACGCACACACACACACACACTCAGCCCTACTGTATGTAGTCTGTGGTTGCCTGTTTGTCATGCAGCTGAACCTCAATGCCACTCCTGCTTTTTTCCTCCCTGCAGTGTGTCACTTGGGATTGACCATAGGTACACCTCTTTTCCTCTCATATCCTCTCCTAGCCACACCTCCTCTTTTCTCTCCTCTCTTCATTTCTACACCTCCTCTCTCCCCTCTCTTGGGATTGACCATAGATACACCTCCTCTCCTCATCACCACACCTCCTCTCTCTCTCCTCATCTCCACACCTCCTCTCTCTTCTCCTCATCTCCACACCTCCTCTCCTCTCCTCATCTCCTATCTTCTCATTTTCACACCTCCTCTCCTCTCCTCATCTCCTACCCTCTCCTCTCCTCATCTCCACACCTCCACTCCTCTCCTCTCCTCTCCTCATCTCCTACCCTCTCCTCATCTCCACACCTTCTCTTTCCCCTCTCCTTTCTTCACCATCACATTTCCTCTCCTTCTCTCTCCCTGTTCTTGTTCTTTTTTCCTCTCCTCTCTTTCACTCGTATGCTTTGGCTGTGTATGTAAGTGTGTGTGTGTGCGTGTGTGTGTGTGTTTTGCATGTGTGAGTGTGTGTGTATGTTTCTGTGTCTCCTGCATGTGCAGCTAGATGTTTCACTTGCATGTCGTGGTCGATGGTGTTTGGTGTTAAGTAGGCTTTCTGTAATGGTGTTTAGTATAATGGTTTAATGTAATCAACAGTCTGTTATTCTCTAGGACTGCACAGACATACTTACTCACACCTACACATATGCACACACACACACACACACACACACACACACACACACACACATTGAGGAAGTATTTGCATGTAAGTGCGTGTGGCTACCTCTCTGCTAGAGCTCACAGTACTCCTCACGGAAGTGTTTTCAAGACGTTTTTGTTATTTGTTATGATGCTATTTTTCTCTCTATTTTTCTTTTGTTAGTTTTAAAGTTGTGTTTATGCGCTGCTGCTACCGGTATGTTTGTTTCTCTGAATGTTTTTTGTTTGTCATTGTTTATGTTTATATGTTTTTCTGAGGGGGTTTCATTGTGTTGATGTTGTCTGTGTATGTGTGTGTGTGTGTGTGTGTGTGTGTGTGTGTGTGTGTGTCTTACGTGCAGGACGTTTTATCGTTTTGAGGCAGCGTGGGATAGCTCCATGCACAACTCCCTTCTTCTGAACCGTGTGACTCCCTATGGAGAGAAGATCTACATCACCCTGTCAGCGTACCTCCAGGTACAACACAACCCACTATAACACACAACACAACATAACACAACACAACACACTATAACACACTACATAACACAACACACCAGTGGCTGCTCTTTGGAACAGGGGAAGCTCTGATAAAAATGGTAAATTATTAAATTAATATTATTAAGGTGCTATATTGTTCTTTGAGGGCAAAAAGTATCCCAAACAGTAGGCTATAGAGTTGGCATGGCAGACATGGCATGTAGCCTACACACGCTACCTAATTTAGCCTAAATACACAACTGGAACAAAAGCAAGTCACAAACTCTGTAACTCCACATTACGGTTTTATTTACAGTATGCTATTTACAAAGACAAATAGAAACCGACTGTATTGCTCCCAAATTATGAGAATTTGAGCTGTAACTTGCCTTGTCTCTCGGCTTCACCTGCCAACACTAACGTTAACGCATCCCTGCCTTGAACTTGAACCACTTCCTGTCAGATCGCGACATATGCTGTCAATCAAAAAGAGTCCAGCCTCTATAACGGTTCCTCCAATCATCATACAGAAGCTCGGCGTCCGGGCCATCCCACTGTCCCATTCACTCCCAGAGACGCCGGGCTTCCCTGGAAATGACGATTTTGTGGCGCTTGTCCAATAAACGTGTAGCTTTTCTGCACTGAGATCAGCCCACTCTGTAGTGCCATTGAAAGCCAGTGAAGCCGAGCGTCTATGGGTTTTTTGCATGGTTTTTTGATAGATCGTGTTGTTACAGCAATGTATTACGGGTGCGAAATCACGATAAATGACCGGCAAAACCTTATTGCTGAACAAACTAGCCATGAAGTTGAACATTTTTTCAGCATGTTCTAGTTGGAATAGTAGGCTAGAAGCTAATGTAATAGTGTTATTTGATGCGATTTTCCGTGATATTTTAGAGGAGGCTGAGCTTCCCCTGTAGTCTTAGAGCAATCGCCTCTGCAACACACTATAACACTACACAACACAACACACTATAGCACACAATATAACACAACACACTATAACACACTACACAACACAACACACTATAAAACACTACATAACACAACACACTAGCACACAACACAACATAACATAACACAACACACTATAACACACTACATAACACAACACACTATAACACACTACATAACACAACACACTATAACACAACACAAAACAACACACTATAGCACACAATATAACACAACACACTATAACACACTACACAACACACTATAACACACTACATAACACAACACACTATAACACACAACACAACATAACATAACACAACACACTATAACACACTACATAACACAACACACTATAACACACTACATAACACACTATAACACACTACACAACACAACACACTATAGCACAACACAAAACAACACACTATAGCACACAATATAACACAACACACTATAACACAATACATAACACACTACATAACACAACACACTATAACACACAACGCAACATAACATAACACAAAACACTATAACACACTACATAACACACTATAACACACTACACAACACAACACACTATAGCACAGTACATAACACAACACACTATGGGCTGTATTTTGGGTCACCAGCGCATGGCGTAAAGTTCGTTATTCACCGGCGCGAAGTTGAATTCGTTATTTTGCATTGCGCCCAGGGGTGTGGCAATTAACAACCTAGGGAGGGACCTGGCGCATTGTCTAAAAATCGCTATCATACACCACCTAAACCTGGTCAGAAGTCAATGGCGAGTTGTTCATATGCTATTTTAAGAGCGAATGTCAACAGTCATATTGGCAGGTGCAAGCACCATCCTTCTATCATTCATGAACGCACACCAGCGCACGTCCATGCAAAGCATTACAAATTGCACGATTACAATGGTAAACATAATTAGAATAAAGATATTACGAAATACTGTACATCTCATGATGAGTAGTTATTCACCATCATTTGCAAATTGGTAATGACGGTTAAAAGTGATTAGGGGAGAGGCGAGAGACACGTATGGAGCACAGCTGAAGACGCACTGTCACGAGATATAAGCAACTCCTCTGAAGGATAAATGTTGTTTTATTCAGTCATTTGAGCAACATTAGGGTAAGTGTTGCTTTTTCCAGCCTATGTTTTCCATGGTAACCCATTGTCAGTCAATAGTGAAAGTAACTGCATATAACTGTCTTGTCGTTGACTGACTCCTTGGTGAAGTTAGTTTCACTTTGCCAATGAGTTCAAATAATAGATGAGTGCAAATGCGTGAAGGCTATGCTAGGTTTTAGTAAAGCATGGTTTAAGAATGACTATTCCATACGGTCTCGCAAGCAGCCTCCTTCAAATGCGCCGTTGAATGCCAAAATACCGATGCATTTATTTGACATATCGCGCATTGCGCCGTTAAAGGGAATGACAGATGTCATTGTCATTGGTTTAAAATGATGTTACGCCCCAAACACACCCATATGACTGATTAAAAGACCTAGGAACACCTTGTTACGCCATGCGCTCCACTTTTGAGAACGAAACCCCTCCCAATGTGAACTGGACATCCTACTAAATTTGAATAGACTTTTGACGAGTGACGATGCACTTTAGAATGTCATGATAGGGCCCATTAACACACTACATAACACAACACACTATAACACACTACATAACACAACACACTATAGCAGTGTTTCTCAAAGTGTGGTCCGGGGACCACTGGTGGTCCGCAAGCTATCCCAAGTGGTCCGCGAGCAGACGTGGTAAAATATAATATAGATGAGTTGTTTGCAATATTGAAACAACCTGTATGTAAATCCAAACAGTTCTGTAACACTGCCTGTACGCCAGTTTAAATCATATAAATCCTCTGACACAATAAGCAACTTGCAAAGACAATAAGCAAGGTGAGGTTCACTGAGTAGGCGTATTGTGTAAATATACTGTTGAAGTAGGTCTACTCTTTTTTTTTTTAGCTAAGTGGTCTGTCAGTTTTTTTTATTGGTTAAGTGGTCCTTGCTCAGAAAAAGTTTGAGAAACACTGCACTATAGTACACAACACAACACTACATAACACAACACACTATAACACACTACATAACACCAGTGGCGTAACAAGCCAATGGTGGGCCCAGGTGCGAGAGCGCTACGTGGGCCCCATACCAACGAACTTTGGCCCAGGATGAATTAGCTCTGATACATGCAATACACATTAAGGGTGACTTCAATTGTTTATGCAAAGGGCCTGAGGCACTTCCATTACATGTGAAAACATTAAAAAATTATTTTATTAACAGCCTGCAGGCCAGGGTAATCTAATATTACTGCATTAACATCAACTCGCATGGAATTATGGGAACACTCAATGCGCCTCTTCAACCCTCTGCGGAAACTGCAAGCGTAGACTACTTGCTTATAAACTCGCACTGCGCAGAAACAAAACTTAATGTAGCCTAACTTATTTAACTGTCCAGAAACCAAATAAAATCATTCATATGCATACAATCCCCAATATGTGTGAATTAGGCCATTAGAAGAAGGCCATCTTACGAGCCTTTCGTTGTGCAAAATCGTCAACGATATTCTCAATATTTAATGCTCTGGCCCTCGTATTTTCAATGGACAGGATAGCTAACCCACGGAACCTCGCCTGCCCCATGCTGCTCCTTAGGTATAGGTCTT
>NW_027468859.1:15235796-15280796 GCF_046254945.1 Alosa pseudoharengus
GCAAATCATGTCGGGGGTGAGAAGTGTATATAGTAGGCTGCTGTGGTTAGTGTGTGTGTGGGTATTGGTGTGTGTCTGTGGCGTGTGGTGTGTGTGTGGCAGGATGCTGAAGGTGTTTTTGAAGTGAGGTGTGTGTGTTTAAAGACGTGCCCAGTTTATTTCAGAGGGTGAGAGGAGATACTGAAAGTGACAGAGCTCAGATGTTTAGGGAGGAACAGCTAACAGCCTGTTAGGGTTAATGAGTGCATTTTGAGGCAGCATTATACAGACTGTGGGTGTTTTGGCGACTCTGGCGAAGAGTGTGTGAGGATGCTGTGAGGATGCGGTGTGTTTCTGTGTGTGAGATGCTGTATTTTAGGCTGTGTGTGAGATTTGTGAGGGGGTGTTGTGGGCAGTGTAGAGCATTTATCTCAGAGTGCATGCTACTGGTCATCCAGCCAGGTTAGCATGTGTGCCAATGCTGAGTGAGAGCCTTGAGCCAGACAGCTCACTGAGCGCGCTCTTTACTCCATCTGTCATGTGACTTTACTGCTCACAACACCTCCAACTAAAAACTCACACTGAGCGTGCTTACAGTTTCTCGGGTGAAGTCACATGATCAGAGTGCCTCAAGGAGCCCTACTGAGCATGCCCAGAACCCATCTCAAATTTCTGGAGATCTGGTGTTGCATTTGATGTTCAGAATATGAGAATGTGCATGTGAAGACTGATGGTGTGTGTGTGTGTGTATGTGTGTGTGTGAGAGAGAGAGAGAGAAAGAGAGTGTGTATGTGTACAAGTGCTGTATATTACTGTATACATTACCCTTGACCTTTATATTCCCTCACGTGGATGTAACCTTTGACTCATGACCCTTGTCTTGACCTCTTGTCCACACCTGTGTTTGCTATACGAGGTGTGGTGTGTGTGTGTGTGTGTGTGTGTGGATGAGAGAGTAACAGCCCGCTGTGTGTGTGTGCCTGCATGCTGTAGACTCTAACTGACTCTATGGATCCTGATGTACTAAAGCCCCATCCAGTCTAGTAGCAGAGGAGCTGCACCTGAAACGTCCCCTTCTGAGAGACAGCAACGTGATGGGGAAGGGGCTAGGAGCTTTTACATACACACACACACACACACACACACACACACACACACACACACACACACCCACACACTTACACATACGTACAGTATTCACACATACAATATGCACTCAAATCTGAAAATAAATGTGCACACAGACATGCACATAGTTACATACGCAAAACGAGACACACACACACACACTGGTTGTGGCGTTGTGTATGCGCAGGCTTCTCCTTATGATGGTGCTGCTGCTGTTTGTGTGAGGCTGTGATGCTGTAGTGAGGATCACTCCTGTGGAATCTAACATGTCCTGATATTCACCTGTCAGATGGAAAATAAACATGAACTGTGTACAAATAGCCACGCCTCTCTCTTCATTACTGTGGTTGCGCTGATATTTTTTTCTCTTCAGATATCTCACGTCTCTTTCCCCCAAGTGTTCCATTTGCACTCTGTACTGTATGCTGCAACAATTAGCTTCCACAATAATCAATGAAACTGGATAAACCAGTTAATAGAATTTTGTTAACCACAAAATAGAATTCTACTAAAACTGTGTTAATGCACCGCGGATGGAACGTTTTGATAGCATGCCCGGTGTAGCCTGTCTGTCAGTCCTGCTGGTCAGTGAGTCTGGTATTGGTTTTGGCAGACCCTCCCTGAGAGGTCCATTCTTCCTTGCGGTGCTCTTGGCCTAAGTGGCGACCCGACTAATCCTTCAATAATGGCACTCTTTGGTGTCCAGTTTCTGCCTGGCCTTCCGCTCACTCAACAAACAGCAGGGATCAAATACAAGATGAATTATTAACCGCTGTTATAAGGGATTCAATCATAGCTGTGTGTGTGTGTGTGTGTGTGTGTGTGTGTGTCTGTGTGTGTGTGTGTGTGTGTGTGTGTGTGTGTATTTGTATGTGTGTGTGTATTGAAGCACACCTTCACAGCACTGTAAATCTTATATCTTTAAGCTCATACAGCCGTGACTCAGATATGCGCTGTATCCATTACCTGATCAAAGCCATTACAAATCAACACACACACACACACATAGTCTAGAAGATGAGATGTGGTGCTGCCTAAGAGGCCGATGAGTCAATCAATCTAAGGGGCCTAAGACTATCAGTTACTGACCCCCTCACAAATACTCTCTCTCTGTCTCTCTCTTCCTCTGTCTCTCTCTCTCTCTCTCTCTCTCACACACACACACACACAGACACACACACACACACACACACAACCAGATCATCATATGGACATACACAAAGAGGGGGAGACTGAAACTATCAGTTACAAAGCCCCCTGTAGACCATAGACCCCTTTCTCTGTCTCTTTCTCTCTCACACACCAGATACTGATCAGCACACATGCATACACACACACACACACACACACATGGATGCAAACACACACATGCACACAGAGGGGGCTCTAGGCTATCGAATGTTAACAGCTAAGCCTAATTAGACCATTAGACAACCCCCCCCCCCCCCCACACACACACACACACACGTTTCTTTAGTACTAGTATGAGTATGAGTTATGCAGTGTGAGGTGCAACCTGTAATATGTGCTGTGCATGTGCACGTGACATTAAATATGCCCTGAAGAAAATGCTTTACAAATACACTTACATCCAAGGAAGTAAGTCCTTGTACCTGCTCACAAAATCACATGGATGTCAATTCATGCCAAGCACTAGGTATTGTTAGGTAAACTATTATATTAATATTGTGTAATCTGTATGGACATAATCAAATTCTTCAGTTTTATATGTGGTTATCAGATGCCCCACTGCCAGCACACTTGATACATGAGCCAAGTGTTGTCTGTAATTTCCATGTGATTAATTCATTCATATCAATAACTGAAAAGGTAACACTACAATGTACTTTATATGTTGGGATAATGATTCTCTCTCTCTTTCTCTGTTTCCCTCTGTCTCACACACAATGTTCTGACTCAGGATTACATGACTGCAGTACTGCAGTTTCCAGAATATAAATGTTTTGATGGGTCCACGGTCATACCACCATTCTTTGACACTTACAGATTATGTTCCTACCTGCCTAGAATCCATAGACATTATGTCCTCTCTCTCTCTCTCTTTCTCTCTCTCACACACACGCACACACACACACTAACAGACAGACAGACAGGGAGAGAGAGAGAGAGAGAGAGAGTCATGTCCACCCTGTACTGTACTCAGTCCCTTCCAGACATCTAATCCCTGTCTTAATAATTCACACACACACACACACACACACACACACACACACCCACACGCACACACACACAACCAGTAAAACACACACACTCACACACCTCTTGCTGAGACTTACTGTCCTTTATCAATCCCACTTTCTCTTTTACACATACACACACACACACACACACATACATTCACACTACCCCATAGGACTGTAATGTCCTGACAGCACACACACACACACGCACGCACGCACGCATGCGCATGCACACGCGCGCGCGTGCGCACACAAGCACACACACACACACACACACACACACACACACACACACACACACACACACACACACACACACACACACACACACACACACACACACACACATTCTTCACTGCAGCATCTCCTCCAGCTCGATTTACATCTCAAACATCTCATCTCCATCAGGGAGCCCTTCCTCAGGACACAAAACATCTCAGCCATCTCTCTCAGCTTCCTCAACACCTCTAGACTGGTTGCGGTGAGTGGACAGGACACACTGGAGTTTATCATGATGCTGTGTGGAGTGTATTTTTAGCGTTGAATTATGAGCCATGTTCCCAAAGCCGAATTTCACTTAACCTGTTTCTTGCTAATTTTGGAGGAAGGTTTTTTATATTTATTTCAAAATTTGATCACATAGCACTTGTAAACTTTATGTTTGCTTATTTAATGTAACCGCAAAGCTCTGTGTGTGTGCGTGTGTGTGTGTGTGTGTGTGTGTGTGTAGTATAGCCATTGTTCATGGTGAGTGAAGCTTATTATGTATGTGTTATATGTATTTGTAGAGTTTCACCGTTGAGTTGTGATTAAATGAAGTGAGAGCTGTGTGGAGAACATGAAAGTCAAAAGACAGTAAAAGTTTACTAAAAAAATGATTTTATTTAAAATGACAAGTCACCTATTACAGTGCCACTTGAGGTAAAGTCTCAGAATATGTAACTAGAAAAACCGTAAGGACAGAAACAAAATACAGATACATTGCTTAAGGACTATGCTAGAAGGAGGGAGCTGTGAATGCGAGAGCCTGTTCACTACAGCATTTTACTGTTTTTCTAAAGTGTACAGAAGAATCCAATCCATCTAATTTCAGAGATATGAAATGTATGCTTCAAACCATCATCTTTGTTTCAGTAGTGGAATGTGTTTGTTTTATCTGTTGGTTATTTTAGGACAGAAAAAAAAAGTAAAACAAGAATGCCTTCACTGCAGTATAATGTCCTCATAAAGTCATAAATAATAAAGTCAGCCAAGAGAACTTTGCCATCCAACTTTTTTGTTTCATGTTTTAACTTCATTACGCATCTTTTTTTTCATCCAGCAAAACTTTAAATTGTTTATGTGTACACATATTTAAACTGGTTAGCTAGATTAGATTAGTTTGAGCGAGCTGGACTGAGAATTGTTTAAAGTGGGAAATATATACAGTGTGTGCTTCATTGTGGGTTTGTTGGTGTGTGAGTGTCACCAGATCAAAAACAACTGAAGATCTCCTTAACTCCAGACCAGGACCACGCAAGACTTCAGTGTGACTCAGTGGAAGTCCTCCAAACTCTCATCACCACATTTCAGCTTCATCAGGACCTCCAGATCAAACATGGAGGGCAACAAGGTGACCTCATTACACCTTCACCCACTGGTCCTCTACATACATTCACTTTCAGGCCCATGGAGGTATTATATAGACTTGGAGAGAGGGAGGCCCCATTCATTTCAAGGGCCAATGCTAGGCTAGCTAATTTAACCAAAAATGTGATCAATGGGAAGCCACCATCTTGACAAATGCATCCAATATGCATTCACTTCAGCCCATATTTTCACAAGCAAGCCAGTTCGGTACCATATTTCCAATGGCCACACAGATTGGCTGATTCTTCCAGCAGGAAATGTCCAGGTCTTCCACCAATCCACATAGGAAACAAATGCTATATAGGTAAAAGTACTGGGAAGCATGGAACAGGAACTTCAATGATATTCCATTCTAAATTCATAGTTAAGGTATCATATGTGATGGCATTGAGAACCTTGTTTTCTGTGAGTTAGTCATACCTTCCATACCAAAATCTTGAGTGAACTTGAAAAAAATGATTCAACATGGCAGAGCGAACTCAGTTGGTTGGTTAGTTGGACAATTATTAGGGCCCGAGCACCGAAGGGCGCAAGGCCCTATTGTTTTTGTAAGGATTATTATTATTAGGGCCCGAGCACCGAAGGGCGCAAGGCCCTATTGTTTTTGTAAGGATTATTATTATTATTGATTGAGTATTATTGTTATTCTACTTTTTTGCTTTCCTGTTTTTGAGGTGGTTAACATGGTCGAAACCTCTTGATATTTGGCACACACGTCTGGTGTCACACATCGCAGTTAGGTACAAGAGCTTGACCCCGGGCGTGGCCCAGGGACTCGCTAGCGCCCCCTTAGGTGACTGATCCCGTGGTTGGCAAATATTTTGAGGTGGTTAACATAATCGAAAAGTCTTGAAATTTGGCACACACATCAGGTGTCACACAAAGCAGCTAGGTAAAAAAGCTTGGCCCCGGGTATGGCCCAGAGACTCGCTAGCGCCCCCTTACGCCCCCTTAGATGACTGATCCCGTGGTGGGCATATACTTTCAGCTACACACACCAAATTTGGTAGGTGTCTGTATCTCCCCAAGATGAACGACTTTCGTATGTACAATGCATTAGCCACGCCCAACAGGAAGTGAGGTATTTGGGATTTTGTGCAGACTAATATGTGATGAAATATGTGATGAATCATGATGCCAAAAGAGGTGCTTCCCATGTGTGAAAACGCATGAAATTTGGCACACACATCAAGTGATACAGTGAATAGACAGGGATAAAAGCTTGGCACCGGGCGTTGCCCAGGAACTCCATAGTGCCCCCTTATGTCACTGTGACTTGTAATTTGACGAAATGGCGACATTATTAATTGTAATATCCTTCCACATAAACAATAAATGTGTCATAATTCACCATGCATGGCTTAAAATGTTTTAAATTTCACAGGTCATTGAAGACCATGTTAATGATAATATTCACATGCCCATAATGCATGTTTGGCATTGCGCCACCAACTGGCAACAGAAAGAATGACAATTATACTGATGCCATATGATCAATTTGAACATACTCCTCCTAGACGGTTTGTCAGATTCATTTGAAATTTGGCAAATATTATGCCAAGATGTCGCTGATGTTAAATTGTGAAGGGATTTTTGATAAGTTATATATTTGATATGATTTTAATATCTCACCACATAAACAGGAAATGTGTCATAAATCACAGTGCATTGAATGAATGGTCTGAAACTTCTCAGGTTAATAGATATCATGATTATGATGATATCCAGACACCCAATGGGCCTGCCTGACATAGCGCCACCACCTGCCCAAGCAGGAAATGTGCCAGAAATGGACAATGCCTTAAGTGATTGATCTGAAACTTTATAAAATATCAGACATCATTATTGTGATGATATTCACATTCGTAATTCATAGGCCTAGCATAGCGCCACCATCTGGCCAAGCAGGAAATGTGCCAGAAATGCTCTATGCTTTGAATAAATGGTCTGAACCTTCTCATGTTAATAGATATTATAATTATGATGATATCCAGACACCCAATGGGCCTGCCTGGCATAGCGCCACCACCTGGTCAAGCAGGAAATGTGACAGAAATGGAAAATGCCTTAAGTGATTGATCTGAAAGTTTACAAAAAATGTGGATATCATTATTGTGATGATATTAACATGTGTAATTTCCATGCCTAACATAGCGCCACCATCTGGCCAACCAAAAAGTCTATCAGAAATGTTCTTTGCTTAAAATGAATGGTCTGAAATTTCTCAGGTTAATATATATTATGATTATGATGACACCCAATGGGCCTGCCTTGCGCCCCCACCTGGCGAAGCAAATACATGTGGAAAATAAAATACAAAAAACAAATATAGCCGCAAGCGGCAATGGCGGGCCCGAGCACCTGCGGGCCGCGACCCGTGACATGTCGGAATCCAACAAACCCCCGATGTTGTCCGTTTGTGAAATGTACATATTTGATGCGTGTGCTATTTTTTTCAGATCAATCCATCAAAGCCTTGAACATTTTTGGCACATTTCCTGCTTGGCCAGATGGTGGCGCTATGCTAGGCATGTGAATTACACATGTGAATATCGTCACAATAATGATAACTAATATTTTGTAAAGTTTCAGATCAATCAATAAAGGCATTGCCAATTTCTGGCACATGTTCCTGCTTGACTAGGTGGTGGCGCTATGCCAGGCAGGCCCATTGGGTGTCTGGATATCATCATAATCATAATATCTATTAACCTGAGAAGTTTCAGACCATTTATTCAAAGCATAGAGCATTTCTGGCACATTTCCTGCTTGGCCAGAAGGTGGCGCTATGCTAGGCCTGTGAAATACGCATGTGATTATCATCACAATAATGATATCCAATATTTTATAAAGTTTCAGATCAATCACTTAAGGCATTGTCCATTTCTGGCACATGTCCTGCTTGGCCAGGCAGGCCCATTGGGTGTCTGGATATCATCATAATCATGATATCTATTAACCTGAAAAGTTTCAGACCATTTATTCAAAGCATAGAGCATTTCTGGGACATTTCCTGCTTGGCCAGAAGGTGGCGCTATGTTAGGCCTGTGAATTACGCATGTGAATATCATCACAATAATGATATCCAATATTTTATAAAGTTTCAGATCAATCACTTAAGGCATTGTCCATTTCTGGCACATTTCCTGCTTGGCCAGGTGGTGGCGCTATGCCAGGCAGGCCCATTGGGTGTCTGGATATCAGCATAAGCATGATATCTATTAACCTGAGAAGTTTCAGACCATTCATTCAATGCACTGTGATTTATGACACATTTCCTGTTTATGTGGTGAGATATTAAAATCATATCAAATATATTACAACATTCAAAAATCCATTCACAATTTAACATCAGCGACATCTTGGCATAATGTTTGCCAATTTTCAAATGAATCTGACAAACCGTCTAGGAGGAGTATGTTCAAATTGATAATGTGACATCAGTATAATTGTCATTCTTTCTGTTGCCAGTTGGTGGCGCTATGCCAAACATGCATTATGGGCATGTGAATATTATCATTAACATGGTCTTTAATGACCTGTGAAATTTAAAACATTTCAAGCCATGCATGATGAATTATGACACATTTATTGTTCATGTGGAAGGGTATTAAAATTAATAATTTCGCCATTTCGTCAAATTACAACATATCAAAAAAAGGCTTCACAATTTATAATCAGGAACATCTCGGCATCATTTATACCAACTTTGACATGAATCGGATCAACCGTCTAGGAGGAGTATGTTAAAATTGATCATGTCCACAACGCACAAAATCTCAATTACCTCACTTCCTGTGGGCGTGGCTAATGGCATGTTAACACAAAAGTTGTTTGGTTTTGGGAGTTACATACACCCCCCAATTTTGGTGTGTGTATCTAAAACTATATGCCAACCACAAGTCACAGTGACATAAGGGGGCGCTAGCGAGTCTCTGGGCCATACCCGGGGCCAAGCTTTTTTACCTAGCTGCTTTGTGTGACACCTGATGTGTGTGTCAAATTTCAAGACTTTTCAACCATGTTAACCACCTCAAAATATTTGCCAACCACGGGATCAGTCACCTAAGGGGGCGCTAACGAGGCCCTGGGCCACGCCCGGGGTCAAGCTCTTGTACCTAACTGCGATGTGTGACACCTGACGTGTGTGCCAAATTTCAAGAGTTTTCGACCATGTTAACCACCTCAAAAACAGGAAAGCAAAAAAGTAGAATAACAATAATAATATAGAAAAATAATAATAAATATAGCCGCAAGCGGCAATGGCGGGCCCGAGCACCTGCGGGCCGCAACCCGTGTCATGTCGGAATCCAACAAAGCACCGACGTGGTGCGTTTGTGAAATGTACATATTTGATGCGTGTGCTATTTGTTTTTGTATTTGTTTTTGTATTTTATTTTCTGCCACATTTACTCGCTTGGCCAGGTGGGGGCGTAATGCAAGGCAGGCCCATTGCGTGTCATCATAATCATAATATATATTAACCTGAGAAATTTCAGACCATTGATTCAAAGCATAGAGCATTTCTGGCACATTTCCTGCTTGGCCAGAAGGTGGCGCTATGCTAGGCCTGTGAATTACAAATGTGAATATCATCACAATAATGATATCTGATATGTTATAAAGTTTCAGATCAATCACTTAAGGCATTGTCCATTTCTGACACATTTCCTCCTTGGCCAGGTGGTGGCGCTATGCCAGGCAGGCCCATTGGGTGTCTGGATATCATCATAATCATGATATCTATTAACCTGAAAAGTTTCAGACCATTCATTCAATGCACTGTGATTTATGACACATTTACTGTTTATGTGGTGAGATATTAAAATCATATCAAATATATAATTTATCAAAAATCCCTTCACAATTTAACATCAGCGACATCTTGGCATAATGTTTGCCAAATTTCAAATGAATCTGACAAACCGTCTAGGAGGAGTATGTTCAAATTGATCATGTGGCATCAGTATAATTGTCATTCTTTCTGTTGCCAGTTGGTGGCGCTATGCCAAACATGCATTATGGGCATGTGAATATTATCATTAACATGGCCTTCAATGACCTGTGAAATTTAAAACATTTCAAGCCATGCATGGTGAATTATGACACATTTATTGTTTATGTGGAAGGGTATTAAAATGAATAATTTCGGCATTTCGTCAAATTACAACATATCAAAAAAAACCTTCACAATTTATAATCAGGAACATCTCGGCATCATGTATACCAACTTTGACATGAATCGGATCAACCGTCTAGGGGGAGTACGTTAAAATTTATCATGTCCACAATGCACAAAATCTCAATTACCTCACTTCCTGTTGGCGTGGCTAATGCATTGTACATACGAAAGTCGTTCATCTTGGGGAGATACAGACACCTACCAAATTTGGTGTGTGTAACTGAAAGTATATGCCCACCACGGGATCAGTCATCTAAGGGGGCGTAAGGGGGCGCTAGCGAGTCTCTGGGCCATGCCCGGGGCCAAGCTTTTTTACCTAGCTGCTTTGTGTGACACCTGATGTGTGTGCCAAATTTCAAGACTTTTCGATTATGTTAACCACCTCAAAATATTTGCCAACCACGGGATCAGTCACCTAAGGGGGCGCTAGCGAGTCCCTGGGCCACGCCCGGGGTCAAGCTCTTGTACCTAACTGCGATGCGTGACACCTGACGTGTGTGCCAAATTTCAAGAGTTTTTGACCATGTTAACCACCTCAAAAACAGGAAAGCAAAAAAGTGGAATAACAATAATAATACAGAAATATAGCCGCAAGCGGCAATGGCGGGCCCGAGCACCTGCGGGCCGCAACTTGTGACATGTCGGAATCCAACAAAGCACCGACGTGGTGCGTTTGTGAAATGTACATATTTGATGCGTGTGCTATTTGTTTTTGTATTTTATTTTCTGCCACATGTACTTCCTTGGCCAGGTGGGGGTGAAATGCAAGGCAGGCCCATTGGGTGTCATCATAATCATAATATATATTAACCTGAGAAATTTCAGACCATTCATTTTAAGCAAAGAACATTTCTGATACACTTTTTGGTTGGCCAGATGGTGGCGCTATGTTAGGCATGGAAATTACACATGTGAATATCATCACAATAATGATATCCAAATTTTTTGTAAACAGATCAATCACTTAAGGCATTGTCCATTTTCTGGCACATTTCCTGCTTGACCAGGTGGTGGCGCTATGCCAGGCAGGCTCATTGGGTGTCTGGATACCATCATAATTATAATATCTATTATCATGAGAAGTGTCAGACCATTTATTCAAAGCATAGAGCATTTCTGGCACATTTCCTGCTTGGCCAGATGGTGGCGCTATGCTAGGCCTGTGAATTACGAATGTGAATATCATCACAATAATGATGTCTGATATTTTATAAAGTTTCAGATCAATCACTTAAGGCATTGTCCATTTCTGGCACATTTCCTGCTTGGCCAGGTGGTGGCGCTATGTCAGGCAGGCCCATTGGGTGTCTGGATATCATCATAATCATGATATCTATTAACCTGAGAAGTTTCCGACCATTCATTCAATGCACTGTGATTTATGACACATTTCCTGTTTATGTGGTGAGATATTAAAATCATATCAAATATATAAGTTATCAAAAATCCCTTCACAATTTAACATCAGCGACATCTTGGCATAATATTCGCCAAATTTCAAATGAATCTGACAAACCGTCTAGGAGGAGTATGTTCAAATTGATCATGTGAAATCAGTATAATTGTCATTCTTTCTGTTTCCAGGTGGTGGCGCAATGCCAAACATGCATTATGGGCATGTGAATATTATCATTAACATGGTCTTTAATGACCTGTGAAATTTAAAACATTTCAAGCCATGCATTGTGAATTATGACACATTTATTGTTCATGTGGAAGGGTATTAAAATTAATAATTTCGCCATTTCGTCAAATTACAACATATCAAAAAAAGGCTTCACAATTTATAATCAGGAACATCTCGGCGTCATGTATACCAACTTTGACATGAATCGGATCAACCGTCTAGGAGGAGTATGTTAAAATTGATCATGTCCACAACACACAAAATCTCAATTACCTCACTTCCTGTGGGCGTGGCTAATGACATGTTAATACAAAAGTTGTTTGGTTTTGGGAGTTACATACACTCACCAAATTTGGTGTGTGTATCTAAAACTATATGCCAACCACAAGTCACAGTGACATAAGGGGGCGCTATGGAGTTCCTGGCCAACGCCCGGTGCCAAGCTTTTATCCATGTCTATTCACTGTATCACTTGATGTGTGTGCCAAATTTCATGCGTTTTCACCCATGGGAAGCACCTCTTTTGGGATCACAATTCAGCACATATTTCATCACATTAGTCTGCACAAAATCCCAAATATCTCACTTCCTGTTGGGCGTGGCTAATGCATTGTACATAGGAAAGTTGTTCATCTTGGAGAGATACAGACACCTACCAAATTTGGTGTGTGTAGCTGAAATTATATGCCAACCACGGGATCAGTCACCTAAGGAGGCGTAAGGGGGCGCTAGCGAGTCCCTGGGCCATGCCCGGGGCCAAGCTTTTGTACCTAGCTGCTTTGTGTGACACCTTATATGTGTGTCAAATTTCAAGACTTTTCGTTTATGTTAACCACCTCAAAATATATGCCAACCACGAGATCAGTCACCTAAGGGGGCGCTAGCGAGACCCTGGGCCACGCCCGAAGTCAAACTCTTGTACATAACTGCGATGCGAGACACTTGACGTGTGTGCCACATTTCAAGAGTTTTCGACAATGTTAACCACTTCAAAAACAGGAAAGCAAAAAAGTAGAATAATGAATAATAATAATAATAATAATCCTTACAAAAACAATAGGGCCTTGCGCCCTTCGGTGCTCGGGCCCTAAATATAGCCGCAAGCGGCAATGGCGGGCCCGAGCACCTGCGGGCCGCAAGCCGTGACATGTCGGAATCCAACAAAGCACCGACGTGGTTCATTTGTGAAATGTACATATTTGATGCATGTGCTATTTGTTTTTGTATTTTATTTTCTGCCACATGTACTTGCTTGGCCAGGTGGGGGCGCAATGCAAGGCAGGCCCATAGGGTGTCATCATAATCATAATATATATTAACCTGAGAAATTTCAGACCATTCATTTTAAGCAAAGAACATTTCTGATACACTTTTTGGTTGGCCAGATGATGGCGCTATGTTAGACATGGAAATTAGACATGTGAATATCATCACAATAATGATATCCAAAATTTGTGTAAACTTTCAGATCAATCACTTAAGGCATTGTCCATTTCTGGCACATTTCCTGCTTGACCAGGTGGTGGCGCTATGCCAGGCAGGCCCATTGGGTGTCTGGATATCATCATAATCATAATATCTATTAACCTGAGAAGTTTCAGACCATTTATTCAAAGCATAGAGCATTACTGACACATTTCCTGCTTGGCCAGGTGGTGGCGCTATGCCAGGCAGGCCCATTGGGTGTCTGAATATCATCATAATCATGATATCTATTAACCTGAGAAGTTTCAGACCATTCATTCAATGAACTGTGATTTATGACACATTTCCTCTTCATGTGGTGAGATATTAAAATCATATCAAATATATAACATATCAAAAATCCCTTCACAATTTAACATCAGCGACATCTTGGCATAATGTTTGCCAAATTTCACATGAATCTGACAAACCGTCTAGGAGCAGTATGTTAAAATTGATCATGTGACATCAGTGTAATTGTCATTCTTTCTGTTGCCAGTTGGTGGCGCTATGCCAAACATGCATTATGGGCATGTTAATATTATCATTAACATGGTCTTCAATGACCTGTGAAATTTAAAACATTTCAAGCCATGCATGGTGAATTATGACACATTTATTGCTTATGTGGAAGGGTATTAAAATTAATAATTTCGCCATTTCGTCAAATTACAACATATCAAAAAAAGGCTTCACAATTTATAATCAGGAACATCTCGGCGTCATGTATACCAACTTTGACATGAATCGGATCAACCGTCTAGGAGGAGTACGTTAAAATTGATCATGTCCACAATGCACAAAATCTCAATTACCTCACTTCCTGTGGGCGTGGCTAATGGCATGTTAATACAAAAGTTGTTTGTTTTTGGGAGTTACATACACCCACCAAATTTGGTGTGTGTATCTAAAACTATATGCCAACCACAAGTCACAGTGACATAAGGGGGCGCTATGGAGTTCCTGGGCAACGCCCGGTGCCAAGCTTTTATCCCTGTCTATTCACTGTATCACTTGATGTGTGTGCCAAATTTCATGCGTTTTCACCCATGGGAAGCACCTCCTTTGGCATCATGATTCATCACATATTTCATCACATATTAGTCTGCACAAAATCCCAAATACCTCACTTCCTGTTGGGCGTGGCTAATGCATTGTACATTCGAAAGTTGTTTATCTTGGGGAGATACAAACACCTACCAAATTTGGTGTGTGTAGCTGAAAGTATATGCCCACCACGGGATCAGTCATCTAAGGGGGCGTAAGGGGGCGCTAGCGAGTCTCTGGGCCATGCGCGGGGCCAAGCTTTTTTACCTAGCTGCTTTGTGTGACACCTGATGTGTGTGCCAAATTTCAAGACTTTTCGATTATGTTAACCACCTCTAAATATTTGCCAACCACGGGATCAGTCACCTAAGGGGGCGCTAGCGAGTCCCTGGGCCACGCCCGGGGTCAAGCTCTTGTACCTAACTGCGATGCGTGACACCTGACGTGTGTGCCAAATTTCAAGCGTTTCCGACCATGTTAACCACCTCAAAAACAGGAAAGCAAAAAAGTAGAATAACAATAATGAAATATAGCCGCAAGCGGCAATGGCGGGCCCGAGCACCTGCGGGCCGCAACCCGTGACATGTCGGAATCCAACAAAGCACCGACGTGGTGCGTTTGTGAAATGTACATATTTGATGCGTGTGCTATTTGCTTTTGTATTTTATTTTCTGCCACATTTACTCGCTTGGCCAGGTGGGGGCGCAATGCAAGGCAGGCCCATTGGGTGTCATCATAATCATGATATATATATCAACCTGAGAAATTTCAGACCATTCATTTTAAGCAAAGAACATTTCTGATACACTTTTTGGCCAGATGGTGGCACTATATTAGGCATTTGAATTACACATGTGAATATCATCACAATAATGATATCCAATATTTTGCAAAGTTTCAGATCAACCAATATAGGCATTACCAATTTCTGGCACATTTTCCTGCTTGGCCAGATGGTGGCGCTATGACAGGCAAGCCCATAGGGTCTCTGGATATCATTATAATTATAATATCTATTAACCTGAGAAGTTTCAAAACTGTCATTCAAAGCATAGAGCATTTCTGGCATATTTCCTGTTTGGCCAGATGGTGGCGCTATGCTAGGCATATGAATTATATGTGTGAATATCATCACAATAATGATATCCAATATTTTATAAAGTTTCAGATCAATCACTTAAGGCATTGTCCATTTCTGGCACATTTCCTGCTCGGCCAGGTGGTGGCGCTATGCCAGGCAGGCCCATTGGGTGTCTGGATATCATCATAATCATGATATCTATTAACCTGAGAAGTTTCAGACCATTCATTCAATGCACTGTGATTTATGACACATTTCCTGTTTATGTGGTGAGATATTAAAATCATATCAAATATATTACAACATTCCAAAATCCATTCACAATTTAACATCAGCGACATCTTGGCATAATGTTTGCCAAATTTCAAATGAATCTGACAAACCGTCTAGGAGGAGTATGTTCAAATTGATCGATCATGTAACATCAATGTAATTGCCATTCTTTCTGTTGCCAGGTGGTGGCGCTATGCCAAACATGCATTATGGGCATGTGAATATCATCATTAACATGGTCTTCAATGACCTGTGAAATTTAAAGCATTTCAAGCCATGCATGGTGAATTATGACACATTTATTGTTTATGTGGAAGGGTATTAAAATTAATAATTTCGCCATTTCGTCAAATTACAACATATCAAAAAAAAACTTCACAATTTATAATCAGGAACATCTCGGCATCATGTATACCAACTTTGCCATGAATCGGATCAACCGTCTAGGAGGAGTACGTTAAAATTGATCATGTCCATAACGCACAAAATCTCAATTACCTCACTTCCTGTGGGCGTGGCTAATGGCATGTTAATACAAAAGTTGTTTGTTTTTGGGAGTTACATACACCCACCAAATTTGCTGTGTGTATCTAAAACTGTATGCCAACCACAAGTCACTGTGACGTAAGGGGGCGCTATGGAGTTCCTGGGCAACGCCCGGTGCCAAGCTTTTATCCCTGTCTATTCACTGTACCACTTGATGTGTGTGTTAAATTTCATGCGTTTTCGACTATGTTAACCACCTCAAAATATTTGCCAACCACGAGATCAGTCACCTAAGGAGGCGCTAGCGAGTCCCTGGGCCACGCCCGGGGTCAAGCTCTTGTACCTAACTGCGATACATGACACCTGACATGTGTGCCAAATTTCAAGAGGTTTCGACCATGTTAACCACCTCAAAAACAGGAAAGCAAAAAAGTGAAATAACAATAATAATAATAATAATAATCCTTACAAAAACAATAGGGCCTTGCGCCCTTCGGGTGCTCGGGCCCTAATAATAATAATCCTTACAAAAACAATAGGGCCTTGCGCCCTTCGGTGCTCGGGCCCTAAATATAGCCGCAGGGGCCCGAGCACCTGCGGGCCGCAACCCATGACATTTCAGAATCCAACAAAGCACCGACGTGGTGCATTTGTAAAATGTACATATTTGATATGTGTGTTATTTGTTTTTGCATGTTATTTTCTGGCACATTTACTTGCTTGGCCAGGGCCCGAGCACCTGCGGGCCGCAACCCATGACATTTCAGAATCCAACAAAGCACCGACGTGGTGCATTTGTAAAATGTACATATTTGATATGTGTGTTATTTGTTTTTGCATGTTATTTTCTGGCACATTTACTTGCTTGGCCAGGGCCCGAGCACCTGCGGGCCGCAACCCATGACATTTCAGAATCCAACAAAGCACCGACGTGGTGCATTTGTAAAATGTACATATTTGATATGTGTGTTATTTGTTTTTGCATGTTATTTTCTGGCACATTTACTTGCTTGGCCAGGTGGGGCAATATGCAAGGCAGGCCCATTGTGTGTCATCATAATCATAATATATATTAACCTGAGAAATTTCAGATTATTCATTTTAAGCAAAGAACATTTTTGATACACTTTTTGGCCAGATGGTGGCGCTATATTAGGCATGTGAACTACACATGTGAATATCATCACAATAATGATATCCAATATTTTGTAAAGTTTCAGATCAACCAATAAAGGCATTACCAATTTCTGGCACATTTTCCTGCTTGGCCAGGTGGTGGCGCTATGCCAGGCAGGCCCATAGGGTGTCTGGATATCATCATAATTATAATATCTATTAACCTGAGAAGTTTCAGACCATTCATTCAAAGCATAGAGCATTTCTGGCATATTTCCTGTTTGGCCAGATGGTGGCGCTATGCTAGGCATGTGAATTATATGTGTGAATATCATCACAATAATGATATCCAATATTTTATAAAGTTTCAGATCAATCACTTAAGGCATTGTCCATTTCTGGCACATTTCCTACTTGGCCAGGGGGTGGCGCTATGTCAGGCAGGCCCATTGGGTGTCTGGATATCATCATAATCATAATATCTATTAACCTGAGAAGTTTCAGACCATTCATTCAATGCACTGTGATTATATGACACATTTCCAGTTTATATGGTGAGATATTAAAATCATGACATATTACAACATATCAAAAATCCCTTCGCAATTTAACATCAGCAACATCTTGGCATAATGTTAGCCAAATTTCACATGAATCCGGCAAACCGTCTAGGAGGAGTATGTTAAAATTGATCATGTAACATCAATGTAATTGCCATTCTTTCTGTTGCCAGGTGGTGGCGCTATGCCAAATATACATTATGGGCATGTGAATATCATCACTACCATGGTATTCAAAGACCTGTGAAATTTAAAACATTTCAAGCCATGCATGGTGAATTAAGACACATTTATTGTTAACGTGGAAGGGTATTAAAATTCATAGTTTCGCCATTTCATCAAATTACAACATATCAAAAAAAGCTTCACAATTTAGAATCAGAAGCATATTGGCATCATGTATACCAACTTTCACATGAATCGGATCAATCGTCTAGGAGGAGTACATTAAAATTGATCATGTCCACAATGCACAAAATCCCAATTACCTCACTTCCTGTGGGCGTGGCTAATGGCATGTTAATACAAAAGTTGATTGTTTTTGGGAGTTACACACACCCACCAAATTTGGTGTGTGTATCTAAAACTATATTCCAACCACAAGTCACAGTGACATAAGGGGGCGCTATGGAGTTCCTGGGCCAAGCCCAGTGCCAAGGCTTTTCCCCTGTGTATTCATGGTACCTCTTGACGTGTGTGCCAAATTTCATGCGTTTTCACCGATGGGAAGAACGTCTTCTGGCATCACAATTCATCACATTTTAGTCCGCACAAAATCCCAAATACCTCACTTCCTGTTGGGCGTGGCTAATGCATTGTACATACGAAAGTTGTTCATCTTGGGGAGATACACATACCTACCGAATTTGATGCGTCTAGCTGAAAGTATGTGCCAACCACTGCCTCAATCACCTAAGGGGGCGCTACTGAGTCCCTGGGCCACGCCCAGGGCCAAGCTCTTGTACCTAACTGCTTTGCGTGACACCTGATATGTGTGCCAAATTTCAAGCGTTTTCGACCATGTTAACCACCTCAAAAAAGGAAAACGCTCTGAGACAAAGTTAATATAATAATAAATATAGCCGCAAGCGGCAATGGCGGGCCCGAGCACCTGCGGGCCGCAACCCGTGACATGTCGGAATCCAACAAAGCCCCGACGTGGTGCGTGTGTGAAATGTACATATTTGATGCGTGGGCTATTTGCTTTTGTATTTTATTTTCTGCCACATTTACTCGCTTGGCCAGGTGGGGGCGTAATGCAAGGCAGGCCCATTGGGTGTCATCATAATCATAATATATATTAACCTGAGAAATTTCAGACCATTCATTTTAAGCAAAAAACATTTCTGATACACTTTTTGGTTGGCCAGATGGTGGCGCTATGTTAGGCATTGAAATTACACATGTGAATATCATCACAATAATGATATCCAAAATGTTTGTACACTTTCAGATCAATCACTTAAGGCATTGTCCATTTCTTGCACATTTCCTGCTTGACCAGGTGGTGGCGCTATGCCAGGCAGGCCCATTGGGTGTCTGGATATCATCATAATCATAATATCTATTAACCTGAGAAGTTTCAGACCATTTATTCAAAGCATAGAGCATTTCTGGCACATTTCCTGCTTGGCCAGAAGGTGGCGCTATGCTAGGCCTGTGAATTACGCATGTGAATATCATCACAATAATGATATCCAATATTTTATAAAGTTTCAGATCAATCACTTAAGGCATTTTCCATTTCTGGCACATTTCCTGCTTGGCCAGGTGGTGGCGCTATGCCAGGCAGGCCCATTTGGTGTCTGGATATCATCATAATCATGATATCTATTAACCTGAGAAGTTTCAGACCATTCATTCAATGCACTGTGATTTATGACACATTTCCTGTTTATGTGGTGAGATATTAAAATCATATCAAATATATTACAACATTCAAAAATACCTTCACAATTTAACATCAGCGACATCTTGGCATAATGTTTGCCAAATTTCAAATGAATCTGACAAACCGTCTAGGAGGAGTATGTTCAAATTGATCATATGACATCAGTATAATTGTCATTCTTTCTGTTGCCAGTTGGTGGCGCTATGCCAAACATGCATTATGGGCATGTGAATATTATCATTAACATGGTCTTCCATGACCTGTGAAATTTAAAACATTTCAAGCCATGCATGGTTAATTATGACACATTTATTGTTTATGTGAAAGGGTATTAAAATTAATAATTTCGCCATTTTGTCAAATTACAACATATCAAAAAAACGCTTCACAATTTATCATCAGGAACATCTCGGCGTCATGTATACCAACTTTGACATGAGTTGGATCAACCGTCTAGGAGGAGTACGTTAAAATTGATCATATCCACAACGCACAAAATCTCAATTACCTCACTTCCTGTGGGCGTGGCTAATGGCATGTTAATACAAAAGTTGTTTGTTTTTGGGAGTTACATACACCTACCAAATTTGGTGTGTGTATCTAAAACTATATGCCAACCACAAGTCACAGTGACGTAAGGGGGCGCTATGGAGTTCCTGGGCAACGCCCGGTGCCAAGCTTTTATCCCTGTCTATTCACTGTACCACGTGATGTGTGTGCTAAATTTCATGCGTTTTCGACCATGTTAACCACCTCAAAATATATGCCAACCACGGGATCAGTCACCTAAGGGGGCGCTAGCGAGTCTCTGGGCCACACCCGAGGTCAAGCTCTTGTACCTAACTGCGTTGCGTGACACCTGACGTGTGTGCCAAATTTCAAGAATTTTCGACCATGTTAACCACCTCAAAAACAGGAAAGCAAAAAAGTGGAATAACAATAATAATAATAATAATAATCCTTACAAAAACAATAGGGCCTTGCGCCCTTCGGTGCTCGGGCCCTAATAATAATAATAATAATAATCCTTACAAAAACAATAGGGCCTTGCGCCCTTCGGTGCTCGGGCCCTAAATATAGCCGCAAGCGGCAATGGCGGGCCCGAGCACCTGCGGGCCACAACCTGTGACATGTCAGAATCCAACAAAGCACGGACGTGGTGCATTTGTAAAATGTACATATTTGATGTGTGTGCTATTTGTTTTTGCATGTTATTTTCTGGCACATTTACTTGCTTGGCCATGTGGGGGCGCAATGCAAGGCAGGCCCATTGTGTGTCATCATAATCATAATATATATTAACCTGAGGAATTTCAGATTATTAATTTTAAGCAAAGAACATT
Organism: Alosa pseudoharengus; assembly: GCF_046254945.1. NCBI lineage: Eukaryota > Metazoa > Chordata > Actinopteri > Clupeiformes > Clupeidae > Alosa > Alosa pseudoharengus. The sequence goes on from NW_027468859.1 coordinate 15,256,804, forward strand.
TCTGATACACTTTTTGGCCAGATGGTGGCGCTATATTAGACATGTGAATTACACATGTGAATATCATCACAATAATGACATCCAATATTTTGTAAAGTTTCCGATCAACCAATAAAGGCATTACCAATTTCTGGCACATTTTCCTGCTTGGCCAGGTGGTGGCGCTATGCCAGGCAGGCCCATAGGGTCTCTGGATGTCATCATAATTATAATATCTATTAACCTGAGAAGTTTCAGACCATTCATTCAAAGCATAGAGCATTTCTGGCATATTTCCTGTTTGGCCAGATGGTGGCGCTATGCTAGGCATGTGAATTATATGTGTGAATATCATCACAATAATGATATCCAATATTTTATAAAGTTTCAGATCAATCACTTAAGGCATTGTCCATTTCTGGCACATTTCCTACTTGGCCAGGGGGTGGCGCTATGTCAGGCAGGCCCATTGGGTGTCTGGATATCATCATAATCATAATATCTATTAACCTGAGAAGTTTCAGACCATTCATTCAATGCACTGTGATTATATGACACATTTCCAGTTTATATGGTGAGATATTAAAATCATGACATATTACAACATATCAAAAATCCCTTCGCAATTTAACATCAGCAACATCTTGGCATAATGTTAGCCAAATTTCACATGAATCCGGCAAACCGTCTAGGAGGAGTATGTTAAAATTGATCATGTAACATCAATGTAATTGCCATTCTTTCTGTTGCCAGGTGGTGGCGCTATGCCAAATATACATTATGGGCATGTGAATATCATCACTACCATGGTATTCAAAGACCTGTGAAATTTAAAACATTTCAAGCCATGCATGGTGAATTAAGACACATTTATTGTTAACGTGGAAGGGTATTAAAATTCATAGTTTCGCCATTTCATCAAATTACAACATATCAAAAAAAGCTTCACAATTTAGAATCAGAAGCATATTGGCATCATGTATACCAACTTTCACATGAATCGGATCAATCGTCTAGGAGGAGTACATTAAAATTGATCATGTCCACAATGCACAAAATCCCAATTACCTCACTTCCTGTGGGCGTGGCTAATGGCATGTTAATACAAAAGTTGATTGTTTTTGGGAGTTACACACACCCACCAAATTTGGTGTGTGTATCTAAAACTATATTCCAACCACAAGTCACAGTGACATAAGGGGGCGCTATGGAGTTCCTGGGCCAAGCCCAGTGCCAAGGCTTTTCCCCTGTGTATTCATGGTACCTCTTGACGTGTGTGCCAAATTTCATGCGTTTTCACCGATGGGAAGAACGTCTTCTGGCATCACAATTCATCACATTTTAGTCCGCACAAAATCCCAAATACCTCACTTCCTGTTGGGCGTGGCTAATGCATTGTACATACGAAAGTTGTTCATCTTGGGGAGATACACATACCTACCGAATTTGATGTGTCTAGCTGAAAGTATGTGCCAACCACTGCCTCAATCACCTAAGGGGGCGCTACTGAGTCCCTGGGCCACGCCCAGGGCCAAGCTCTTGTACCTAACTGCTTTGCGTGACACCTGATATGTGTGCCAAATTTCAAGCGTTTTCGACCATGTTAACCACCTCAAAAAAGGAAAACGCTCTGAGACAAAGTTAATATAATAATAAATATAGCCGCAAGCGGCAATGGCGGGCCCGAGCACCTGCGGGCCGCAACCCGTGACATGTCGGAATCCAACAAAGCCCCGACGTGGTGCGTGTGTGAAATGTACATATTTGATGCGTGGGCTATTTGCTTTTGTATTTTATTTTCTGCCACATTTACTCGCTTGGCCAGGTGGGGGCGTAATGCAAGGCAGGCCCATTGGGTGTCATCATAATCATAATATATATTAACCTGAGAAATTTCAGACCATTCATTTTAAGCAAAAAACATTTCTGATACACTTTTTGGTTGGCCAGATGGTGGCGCTATGTTAGGCATTGAAATTACACATGTGAATATCATCACAATAATGATATCCAAAATGTTTGTACACTTTCAGATCAATCACTTAAGGCATTGTCCATTTCTTGCACATTTCCTGCTTGACCAGGTGGTGGCGCTATGCCAGGCAGGCCCATTGGGTGTCTGGATATCATCATAATCATAATATCTATTAACCTGAGAAGTTTCAGACCATTTATTCAAAGCATAGAGCATTTCTGGCACATTTCCTGCTTGGCCAGAAGGTGGCGCTATGCTAGGCCTGTGAATTACGCATGTGAATATCATCACAATAATGATATCCAATATTTTATAAAGTTTCAGATCAATCACTTAAGGCATTTTCCATTTCTGGCACATTTCCTGCTTGGCCAGGTGGTGGCGCTATGCCAGGCAGGCCCATTTGGTGTCTGGATATCATCATAATCATGATATCTATTAACCTGAGAAGTTTCAGACCATTCATTCAATGCACTGTGATTTATGACACATTTCCTGTTTATGTGGTGAGATATTAAAATCATATCAAATATATTACAACATTCAAAAATACCTTCACAATTTAACATCAGCGACATCTTGGCATAATGTTTGCCAAATTTCAAATGAATCTGACAAACCGTCTAGGAGGAGTATGTTCAAATTGATCATATGACATCAGTATAATTGTCATTCTTTCTGTTGCCAGTTGGTGGCGCTATGCCAAACATGCATTATGGGCATGTGAATATTATCATTAACATGGTCTTCCATGACCTGTGAAATTTAAAACATTTCAAGCCATGCATGGTTAATTATGACACATTTATTGTTTATGTGAAAGGGTATTAAAATTAATAATTTCGCCATTTTGTCAAATTACAACATATCAAAAAAACGCTTCACAATTTATCATCAGGAACATCTCGGCGTCATGTATACCAACTTTGACATGAGTTGGATCAACCGTCTAGGAGGAGTACGTTAAAATTGATCATATCCACAACGCACAAAATCTCAATTACCTCACTTCCTGTGGGCGTGGCTAATGGCATGTTAATACAAAAGTTGTTTGTTTTTGGGAGTTACATACACCTACCAAATTTGGTGTGTGTATCTAAAACTATATGCCAACCACAAGTCACAGTGACGTAAGGGGGCGCTATGGAGTTCCTGGGCAACGCCCGGTGCCAAGCTTTTATCCCTGTCTATTCACTGTACCACGTGATGTGTGTGCTAAATTTCATGCGTTTTCGACCATGTTAACCACCTCAAAATATATGCCAACCACGGGATCAGTCACCTAAGGGGGCGCTAGCGAGTCTCTGGGCCACACCCGAGGTCAAGCTCTTGTACCTAACTGCGTTGCGTGACACCTGACGTGTGTGCCAAATTTCAAGAATTTTCGACCATGTTAACCACCTCAAAAACAGGAAAGCAAAAAAGTGGAATAACAATAATAATAATAATAATAATCCTTACAAAAACAATAGGGCCTTGCGCCCTTCGGTGCTCGGGCCCTAATAATAATAATAATAATCCTTACAAAAACAATAGGGCCTTGCGCCCTTCGGTGCTCGGGCCCTAAATATAGCCGCAAGCGGCAATGGCGGGCCCGAGCACCTGCGGGCCACAACCTGTGACATGTCAGAATCCAACAAAGCACGGACGTGGTGCATTTGTAAAATGTACATATTTGATGTGTGTGCTATTTGTTTTTGCATGTTATTTTCTGGCACATTTACTTGCTTGGCCATGTGGGGGCGCAATGCAAGGCAGGCCCATTGTGTGTCATCATAATCATAATATATATTAACCTGAGGAATTTCAGATTATTAATTTTAAGCAAAGAACATTTCTGATACACTTTTTGGCCAGATGGTGGCGCTATATTAGACATGTGAATTACACATGTGAATATCATCACAATAATGACATCCAATATTTTGTAAAGTTTCCGATCAACCAATAAAGGCATTACCAATTTCTGGCACATTTTCCTGCTTGGCCAGGTGGTGGCGCTATGCCAGGCAGGCCCATAGGGTCTCTGGATGTCATCATAATTATAATATCTATTAACCTGAGAAGTTTCAGACCATTCATTCAAAGCATAGAGCATTTCTGGCATATTTCCTGTTTGGCCAGATGGTGGCGCTATGCTAGGCATGTGAATTATATGTGTGAATATCATCACAATAATGATATCCAATATTTTATAAAGTTTCAGATCAATCACTTAAGGCATTGTCCATTTCTGGCACATTTCCTACTTGGCCAGGGGGTGGCGCTATGTCAGGCAGGCCCATTGGGTGTCTGGATATCATCATAATCATAATATCTATTAACCTGAGAAGTTTCAGACCATTCATTCAATGCACTGTGATTATATGACACATTTCCAGTTTATATGGTGAGATATTAAAATCATGACATATTACAACATATCAAAAATCCCTTCGCAATTTAACATCAGCAACATCTTGGCATAATGTTAGCCAAATTTCACATGAATTCGGCAAACCGTCTAGGAGGAGTATGTTAAAATTGATCGATCATGTAACATCAATGTAATTGCCATTCTTTCTGTTGCCAGGTGGTGGCGCTATGCCAAATATACATTATGGGCATGTGAATATCATCACTACCATGGTATTCAAAGACCTGTGAAATTTAAAACATTTCAAGCCATGCATGGTGAATTAAGACACATTTATTGTTAACGTGGAAGGGTATTAAAATTCATAGTTTCGCCATTTCGTCAAATTACAACATATCAAAAAAAGCTTCACAATTTAGAATCAGAAGCATATTGGCATCATGTATACCAACTTTCACATGAATCGGATCAATCGTCTAGGAGGAGTACATTAAAATTGATCATGTCCACAATGCACAAAATCCCAATTACCTCACTTCCTGTGGGCGTGGCTAATGGCATGTTAATACAAAAGTTGATTGTTTTTGGGAGTTACACACACCCACCAAATTTGGTGTGTGTATCTAAAACTATATTCCAACCACAAGTCACAGTGACATAAGGGGGCGCTATGGAGTTCCTGGGCCAAGCCCAGTGCCAAGGCTTTTCCCCTGTGTATTCATGGTACCTCTTGACGTGTGTGCCAAATTTCATGCGTTTTCACCGATGGGAAGAACGTCTTCTGGCATCACAATTCATCACATTTTAGTCCGCACAAAATCCCAAATACCTCACTTCCTGTTGGGCGTGGCTAATGCATTGTACATACGAAAGTTGTTCATCTTGGGGAGATACACATACCTACCGAATTTGATGCGTCTAGCTGAAAGTATGTGCCAACCACTGCCTCAATCACCTAAGGGGGCGCTACTGAGTCCCTGGGCCACGCCCAGGGCCAAGCTCTTGTACCTAACTGCTTTGCGTGACACCTGATATGTGTGCCAAATTTCAAGCATTTTCGACCATGTTAACCACCTCAAAAAAGGAAAACGCTCTGAGACAAAGTTAATATAATAATAATAATAATAATAATAATCCTTACAAAAACAATAGGGCCTTGCGCCCTTCGGTGCTCGGGCCCTAATAATAATAATAATAATCCTTACAAAAACAATAGGGCCTTGCGCCCTTCGGTGCTCGGGCCCTAATAATAATAATCCTTACAAAAACAATAGGGCCTTGCGCCCTTCGGTGCTCGGGCCTTAATAATAATAATCCTTACAAAAACAATAGGGCCTTGCGCCCTTCGGTGCTCGGGCCCTAATAATAATAATCCTTACAAAAACAATAGGGCCTTGCGCCCTTCGGTGCTCGGGCCCTAATAATAATCCTTACAAAAACAATAGGGCCTTGCGCCCTTCGGTGCTCGGGCCCTAATAATAATCCTTACAAAAACAATAGGGCCTTGCGCCCTTCGGTGCTCGGGCCCTAATAATAATAATAATAATAATAATCCTTACTAATCCTTACAAAAACAATAGGGCCTTGCACCCTTCGGTGCTCGGGCCCTAAATATAGCCGCAAGCGGCAATGGCGGGCCCGAGCACCTGCGGGCCGCAACCCGTGACATGTCAGAATCCAACAAAGCACCGACGTGGTGCATTTGTAAAATGTACATATTTGATGTGTGTGCTATTTGTTTTTGCATGTTATTTTCTAGCACATTTACTTGCCTGCCCAGGTGGGGGCGCAATGCAAGGCAGGTCCATTGTGTGTCATCATAATCATAATATAAATGAACCTGAGAAATTTCAGATTATTCATTTTAAGCAAAGAACATTTCTGATACACTTTTTGGCCAGATGGTGGCGCTATATTAGGCATTTCAATTAGACATGTGAATATCATCACAATAATGATATCCAACTTTTTTGTAAACTTTCAGATCAATCACTTAAGGCATTGCCCATTTCTGGCACATTTCCTGCTTGACCAGGTGGTGGCGCTATGCCAGGCAGGCCCATTGGGTGTCTGGATATCATCATAATCATTATATCTATTAACCTGAGAAGTTTCAGACCATTTATTCAAAGCATAGAGCATTTCTGGCACATTTCCTGCTTGGCCAGATGGTGGCGCTATGCTAGGTCTGTGAATTACGCATTTGAATAACATCACAATAATGATATCCAATATTTTATAAAGTTTCAGATCAATCACTTAAGGCATTGTCCATTTCTGGCACATTTCCTGCTTGGCCAGGTGGTGGCGCTATGCCAGGCAGGCCCATTGGGTGTCTGGATATCATCATAATCATGATATCTAGTAACCTGAGAAGTTTCAGACCATTCATTCAATGCACTGTGATTTATGACACATTTCCTGTTTATGTGGTGAGATATTAAAATCATATCAAATATATAACTTATCAAAAATCCCTTCACAATTTAACATCAGCGACATCTTGGCATAATATTTGCCAAATTTCAAATGAATCTGACAAACCGTCTAGGAGGAGTATGTTCAAATTGATCATATGGCATCAGTATAATTGTCATTCTTTCTGTTGCCAGTTGGTGGCGCTATGCCAAACATGCATTATGGGCATGTGAATATTATCATTAACATGGTCTTAAATGACCTGTGAAATTTAAAACATTTCAAGCAATGCATGGTGAATTATGACACATTTATTGTTTATGTGGAAGGGTATTAAAATTAATAATGTTGCCATTTCGTCAAATTACAACATATCAAAAAAAAGCTTCACAATTTATAATCAGGAACATCTCGGCGTCATGTATACCAACTTTGACATGAATCGGATCAACCGTCTAGGAGGAGTACGTTAAAATTGATCATGTCCACAACGCACAAAATCTCAATTACCTCACTTCCTGTGGGCGTGGCTAATGGCATGTTAATACAAAAGTTGTTTGTTTTTGGGAGTTACATACACCCACGAAATGTGGTGTGTGTAGCTGAAAGTATATGCCCACCACGGGATCAGTCATCTAAGGGGGCGTAAGGGGGCGCTAGCGAGTCTCTGGGCCATACCCGGGGCCAAGCTTTTTTACCTAGCTGCTTTGTGTGACACCTGATGTGTGTGCCAAATTTCAAGACTTTTCGATTATGTTAACCACCTCAAAATATTTGCCAACCACGGGATCAGTCACCTAAGGGGGCGCTAGCGAGTCCCTGGGCCACGCCCGGGGTCAAGCTCTTGTACCTAACTGCGATGTGTGACACCAGACGTGTGTGCCAAATTTCAAGAGTTTTCGACCATGTTAACCACCTCAAAAACAGGAAAGCAAAAAAGTAGAATAACAATAATACTCAATCAATAATAATAATAATCCTTACAAAAACAATAGGGCCTTGCGCCCTTCGGTGCTCGGGCCCTAATAATAATCCTTACAAAAACAATAGGGCCTTGCGCCCTTCGGTGCTCGGGCCCTAAATAGCACACGCATCAAATATGTAAATTTCACAAATGCACCACGTCGGTGCTTTGTTGGATTCCGACATGTCACGGGTTGCGGCCCGCAGGTGCTCGGGCCCGCCATTGCCGCTTCCGGCTATATTTGAGAATGCGTTTCAGCGCGCGCACGGAAGGGACATTGTTGATGATGATTGATATCTCCTTTTAAATATAAGAAACGTATAAAGGGAAATCATGAAGGAAACAAAGACGAGATTAGAGGAAATTGCGGATTCATCTGGTTCTCACTAGGCTACTGTTATAAACTGTGAGAGCCAGGGCACTTTGACAAAAGCTGCGCTCACTGTGATTTGGAAAATGGACAAGAATATGAAGAGTTGTCTTTGCCTTTGTGTAATGGAACTGGTGAGTCTTGAAGTCTTCAATAATTCGTTTACATGAAGCACATGAAATGTCGATTGAAACGCATTCCACTCAGCTAGGTGGCTACTGGCTGCAGGCTCATAATTCACTTTTAATTGCAAACAGAAAATGTCTAGCAAGAATCATGTCATTACATGCTTTTATTTCCAAAGGAATGAAAGCTGTTTGTGCCAACTTAATATCATGCTTATCATTGTTAATATTGTGCTATACAATACAATATTGGCACAATGTTAGAGTTTGTGGACTAGCTCTGGCCATAGCTATATTTGAATGGAGCTGGTAAAAAAGATGATTACGACAGTGTGGATAGTGGCACACAATGAACTTAAAGTGACAGTGCACCATTTACAAACGAGTTAAACAGCATCACATGTGTAGTATTTAAGAAATGAATACTGTAACGTCGGCGCAAAAAGACAGTGTTCGCGTTCTCCCGCGCAGGGGATCCTGGGATACGAGAGCGAACATTTGGGGGGTTTATGTCGTTATTCTCCTTAGTTTTGTGTGTAATGTTAGCGTCTTTATTGTAACATGTTTCCCTTTTAGTTCTCCCTCGTGTGTGATCCTTTTTGTGTGGGAGGCTGCGTCCTCCCCTGTATGTGTAGTGTGTGTGCGTGCTTGACCTGCCCTGTTTGCATTGTGTTCTGTGTCTATCTGTGTCCCGGCTCTCGTTCCCAGTGAATAAACCTTTTGATTGGACAACTGTGTGGTTCGCTATCAAATCGTTACATTGGTGTCAGAAGCGACTTTCGAACATGGCCTCCGCTCAGCGAGAGAAGCTGGGAGCGGGAGACCTCACCGCTGGGTGGAGGCCCACGCAAGAGGATCCAGAGAGAGCCCTTGTAAGGGCTACTGAAGAGCTTGAGGCCTTCTATCGTTACCGCCGCCGGAGGAGAAGAGCTATCGCCGAGACCTGCCTGCTGCCATGGGAGGAGATCTGGCCAGATGAAGTGGTCGCGGAGAAGATGACGCTGGCCTGGGCGCTGACTCCACGGCGAGCCGCGACACGTGAGCAGAGCCGAGGGAGTGCGGCGAGGAAGAGGTTCCTAGACGATGGACGGTTGGCGGAGCCGCTGAGGGCAGCGAACTCACGACGGTCGGGCAGGTTTGACGGAAATGCCCTCTGAACTTTTAAAAAAAAACTTTTGGGTGCGTGTGAGAGGCACCGTGCTGTGTGGGCGCCCGTTCTAGTTGGCCTGTTGGCCGGCGCCTTTTGAAAAAGTTTGTGTGTGGAGTTCGATAACACGACCATCTCGGGGGTCGTGCCTTCGCCGAGGCCGCGAAGGAGTGGAACGGGCCGGGAACAGAGCAGTACGGCTCTGCGAGATGGCAACACGAGGAGGGACGCCGAAGACGGTAGCTGCAGCGGGAGAGCTCAGCGCGGTCCGGTTGCTGTGGAGTCGGTGCCTGTCTGTCCTGGTCGGCGACTCGACGGAGCGGAGTGGCGTTGGCGCAGCTTCATCTGGCCCCCCTCGAACCCCGGTGCTTGGTACAGTGTCGACGGTTGTAAGGCCACCTAGGGCCCCGTCTGGAGAGGAGGAGTGCCGCGGTGTCACGCCGCGGAAAGTGCAGCCTGAGGGCGGCTGCTGAGAGGGAGCTGGTGACGAGCGGGTCGGCCACGTGGCTGCTAGCACGCCCGTACTGGATTGCTAGCAGCGTGGCGCCCGTTGAGTGAGCTCCTGCGGCGTGCACCCCACGTGAGTTGGCGGTACTGTCGCACTGAACTGAGTGGCGGGCGACGCGCGCCGACGTTAGCATGTGGCTACCTCGTGGGCATTGCCGAGGACGGCAATGGCTTGTTGGGGGAGCTGTGTAACGTCGGCGCAAAAAGACAGTGTTCGCGTTCTCCCGCGCAGGGGATCCTGGGATACGAGAGCGAACATTTGGGGGGTTTATGTCGTTATTCTCCTTAGTTTTGTGTGTAATGTTAGCGTCTTTATTGTAACATGTTTCCCTTTTAGTTCTCCCTCGTGTGTGATCCTTTTTGTGTGGGAGGCTGCATCAGTCAAATTATTACTCATCCTTACAGTGGACGCTGCAATTTGGAAAAACAATATATATTTGATGCTGTGCTGAGTGTCTTATAGCTATCTGTTTCGTACAGATTACTCAGGTATGCTCAATGCGTATATCGTAAAAGCTTTAAAGACAGAACCATTGAACATATTTTAATCTGTATTTATAAAAAAAATACTGTAGATTAGATTGATGTGTTAAAATTATGATCGATAGTCTAATAATGGCATTATTAAGTGAAGAGTACCTGATGACTTGTTCAGGACTTGAAAAAGATTGGGACTTGGACTTGGAATCGACTTGGCTTGATGTGACTTGGACTTGGACTCGACTTGCCCTTCTCTGTATTTACTTGGGACTTGACTTGGACTTGACTGATAAGACTTGGGACTTACTTGTGACTTGCCAAACAGTGACTTGGTCCCACTTCTGGTTTATACCAGACAAAGTATAGGCCTAACTAGGCTATTTGATCATGTAGTCTATGTTTGGATCATAGGCATGATGATTCATTCATGGCTTTATAAAATATCAACATCCCATGTTGCTTTTAGAGTATTCTCCCATTAATAAATAAATTAATAGTAGAATTAAATTAAAAGTAGAATTGCACATAGCAAGAAGCTGGTCTGAGGGCAGATCTGGCGTTGTGCTATCTCACAGTTTTGACCATTTTTATCAAAAAATATTTTGAAAACAATCAATGGTATTATCTTAATATTCTGGCAAGTTTTAAATATGATGGTCGAAAGTGGACCAGAGGTGGCGATCCGATATCTGGAAATCTGATCTCACTATGGGTTTGTGTTCACAATTTGGTCCCCCTCACTTTCAAAATATCTCCTGCGCCCCTGCCGCAGGAACACCACCAGTTTCAAGAAGTGCGAGGCTGTGTTGCGGCATTGACTACAGGTAGCTCTCTCTCTTGTAGCCCTTTCACAGAGCTCCCGCTGCTCTTCGTCGGTATATTCCGGCTCGACAAAATATGGACATCCATCAAACCGAAAGGGTTCATCCTCGATGTCTTCAAATTCGTTCAAATAACCTGCCATCTCTTATGTCTCCTGTTTGCGTTCAGTGCTTCTCTTATGCGCTGAGTGCTTTCTTTTGGCAACAATGTTTCACGCGAGATTCACTTCACATCCCAGAGTTCTGTTTTCCCACTTGGCGCCTGCCTGTATGTGAACCAGTCGTGAACGGTAATGTGTTTCTTTTTAATAAACTGCCTGTGCACTTACAAAGTTCTCAATGCTTCGGTTTACATGTAGAGACCATCATTATGCTACCGTGTAAGTGTGGTGCTATTTTGAGCCTTGTTAGTGGTATAGAAATAGCGATTACTTTTGACTGTATGTGTGCCCCGAAGGCTAGCGTTAAACGCTAATTAGCGGTTTGTAATAAAACTGGTCACATTCCACTAGCATGAAAACAAATCCCAGTGAACGGTCGAACTCGGTACACATGTGTTATTAACCCCTAGGTTCATTTTGCGCCGTAATTGTCCTTTAATAAATTAGCCTGATCCTCAGCTGATAACAGAAGGGGTAGACAACGTTAGCAAGTGGCCAGAGATTCATTGGCCCGCCATATACGGCTATCTGGTTGACAAGCCCAGTCTGTTGACAAGCCCAGTATGTAATCCTGACCCTCTGTTCTGGCCAGCCATTGATCCCAACAGGAGAACCCCTCACCTGTCTTCCAGGTTTGCAGTTTCAAGCTCCTCCTTCTATTTTTTTCCCAGCAGCCAGTGAAGGAGGTGCCACCACAGCCACGTTCTCCACCCCCTCCCGCATCCGTTCCCATGACTATGCCACTTCCCTTACCATCTTTAGATGTCACCATGTTGGCACCGCTCTCCATCTCAACTTCAGCCATCACCACGGCCACTGCTAGGACGGCCGCAGCATCTCTGCAGCACATGCACCTGGCCTCAACAGGTAAGTTCACCTGCCATGATGCAATCACAACCTCACTGTGACATTGTCACATCATCATAATAACACACGTCCTGCAAGCAGTGTTGGGAACGTTACTTTATAAAAGTAATTAGTTATAGTTACTCACTACTTGTTCCAAAAAGTAACTGAGTTAGTAACTCAATTACTCTATGATAAGAGTAACTCGTTACCAGGAAAAGTAACTATTTGCGTTAATGTTACAAAAAATAAGTTATATATATATGTCAAAGATTTTGTTTTTTTTGAGCAGTTTTGAGCAGCCAGTTATAGAACAGACAGGTGTTTGTAGGCTACATAACTTTCAATATTTATTAGATAGATAGATAGATAGATAGATACTTTATTGATCCCCAAGGGGAAATTCAAGATATTGCACATCGACAGACCTATGGTTGACTTCAGCCTGTGTCATAGGTTTTTGTTGTGAGGCAGAAAGATCTAGCTTTTGCTGCTTGGAGGACTTTGCGCCGACTCCTTCTTTGCTAGCTATCATCTGGTGGAGGTATCGGTGTGTAGAAACACTGGCTCTGATTGGCTATCATGAAACATGACTCTGCCTTAGCCAATCATAATCGCTTACGTCGTTATTAACCCACCTCCTCAATAGCTGTGAGCCAGGGTGCGTTAGGATTACACAGTTTATTCCAGAGCCCGTCTACGGAGAGCCTGGCCACTCCGTATTAAGTCCCATTGTACCGAATTTTGGTTGCAGTTCCATCAGATTTCCACTGGGGGCGATCGCCATGAGTGCAGAATGAATGGGAGTCAATGGAGCTAGACGGCTAAATTTGTCTCTTTCACCTGATTGTCCTTGACAAATCTCAGATTTGATTGTAGTTTGTATAACTTCAACATGGGTTATAGGTCAAAAGTTGAACGACTACTTATGTCCTTTTGATTTCTTACAGTTTGGGTCGTTGTTGCCCATAACACGCTAGCATTGTGCTAATGAGTGCCATCATTGACACGTTTGAAAGGCTTTTTAGAACAATTAAGTGACTTTAAAAAATATAATACTCCACCAAGTGTATTTTCTTTGCCTCCCCTTTCGAATACAATATTCAAATTACTTGAAAAAAAATTATATCCCGAGAAAAGTGGATTTTGAGGGGTACAGCTCCATAGACCTCCATGCATTCTGCACTCGTGGACGAGCGCCCTCATGTGGAACCACAGAAGGAACTGCAACCAGTTCAGAAACCGGAAGTTTTCCGAGAGTGGCAGTTCTCCCCTTATTAGACATTCTCTGGTTTATTCAATCAATGCATAGTAACGCACCACATTTAACGTCCAGTAACGTTAACGGCGTTGTAACGACGGGAAAAGTAATTAGTTAGATTACCCCGTTAGTGAAAAAAAAAACTTTGTTACCTAACGCCGTTCTTTTAAACGGCGTTATTCCAAACACTGCCTGCAAGCAACTGTCTGATTACAATCATGTAGCACTTAATGTTCATTGGAACTGTTATTATGCACTTCTGATTCCTTCAAGCCTAAAATGGCATAGCAGCTGCAGCATACTCTCCTCACTCTGATACACCTAAGAGCGGTAGAGAAAACCGAGTGGCGACACTCCCATAAGAGACCATGGAAAAAGATGGCAACGCTTTTCCATGCCAGTTTCTGGGTTATGACAGTTTTGGAACTGAAAACTGCCAATCAATTGGTCAGTAGCCAATGAGTTACTAGATCATACCCTCCAGCATCAGAAATGCATTGACCTCTCCAGAATAAGTCCCGCCTCCGTAACTTCCGTATCCATCCAACTTCCGGGCGTGGATTGTCTATGAGAAATAACATGCCGTTTCGAAATATCATACCGGTAAAACATCTGTAGGTAGCGAAGTTGAAAAAGCTGGTGGGCAGATTGGCCTACACACTTCTGCCATCTAGTTTCCACTGGATTTTTTGATTGTCGGTGCCGTTTAAGTAGTATACTATAGACTATACTACTTAAACGGCACCGAAAATCAAAAAATCCAGTGGAAACTAGATGGCAGAAGTGTGTAGGCCAATCTGCCCAGCAGCTTTTTCTACTTTGTCACCTACAGAGTTTGACAGGTACGATCTTTCAAAACGCCATGTTATTTCCCATAGACAATCCACGCCCGGAAGTTGGATGGATACGGAAGTTAGGAGGCGGGATATATTCTGGAGAGGTCTATTCCACCCTCCAGCGATACAGCCATTCTGGGGTGCGTTTTCCAAAACAATAGTTGCTAACCTAAAAAATAAACCAGCAAAGAAAATCCACCAGTGTGTGGTGATCCTTCACATCACTTTCTTTTAATCTTATTGACGACTGCACCTTACCACAACTGGAAGGCTGTGCAACTTTATCCTTTTAAATAGTTGCTAACCTGTTAGCATAGTTACAGAGACCTATCTTGCGATTTTTCCTATGGGAAAATAACATGGGGTTTTGAATTAGGGACCGTTCGTTATTTATAAACGGGGTCACCGGAGGAAAATAGGGGAGGGTCATGTCTTTTTATTCTTTGTTGAGGGGAGGGTCACCTAACTTTTTTTGTCCAGGAGGGGGGGGTCACCCATCTTTTGTATTAATGAAAACAGCAAAAAATCAAAGTGGCTTGTTTGATTGTTGATTTCTGTCGCCATATAACGTTCTCTTTCGTTCCATAGCTCTGTCAATATTGAACAATGAAAATAAGGGAGATTTCCCAGGTTTCTCACGCAAAATACGGAAAATGTCAACATCCGTCCCCATTAACGTTGGAAGGGTTGGAGCAACAAAGTAGCCTAGGCTACTTTATTCACGCCTAACAGCCTATATCCATTTGGTCAACTTTATCCAGCCCTAAAAAAGCTAACTTTGGTTTACTTGTAGTTTACCATGTAGCCTAGCCTAACTTTAAACAGTGTGCATGCTTATAAAGCATACTTGTGCTTCATTCATCCACACATCCAGCTCCTAACGTTTTGACAAGCATTTCTACCAATTGACCTTGTTCCTGCCCATCTCTAGCTTTGCTGTCTCCATCCTTTCTGTTTTTGTTGTTTGCAAAAAAAAATATAGTAGGCCCTATTTATTGCTAACCAGCAACAAGTGCAATTTGTTAATCGCTGTCATTCTCTCTGCTGCCAACAAAAATGTGTTACGTTCCAAGTAGCAGTGCGTAATTCTGCTTCATAAAGCAGAATACAGAATACAAATACATGTGTCATATAAATAGCCAGTTTATGGTCTACAGTGTAGGCTAGAGTTGGTAAGTTATGGTAGGCCAACTTGGAGTGAATATACAGGGGGATTTCTTTGGCTCTTAGCCTGGCAGGTGCGCACGTAGACCTAGCCTACGGCCGAACACTGCAAGCGCCAATGAATCGTGCTCTCACAACAACCACGTCGTTAACTTAAATAGGCCTATAGGTTAACATCACTCTGAGTTCGCATTCAAACAAGCAAAACGATGATTTGAATACATCTGTTTCTCTGGAAGGGCAAGGGGTAACAACAGGACAAGACAGGCCAGAATGCAGGACTAATGTTATGAGAGTATTACAGTAATATGGGATATTCTACGGGAAAATATTAAAACGGCAAGACAGCGGGGAAAAGTTAAAATGATAGGCCTAAACCCGGAAAAAGTTGGCTTGTTAGGTATTTTTCGGTCCCTGTGATTATTTGTGAAATTGTGCAAACGGTCTTTTCAAGTCATTTGAGAAGGAAGGAGTGTAGCAAGCTCCCAAATTGACGCTCGTCTGAGAAATTGAGTTTTGGATAATATTCAGCTTCGGCAGCTTTACAATGACTGAGGAAGCCTAGAGACGAGTCCATAGCAACAAGTTCATGTGTTGAATTTGTTATTACCCAGTGTGCTTTGTTGAATGGTCTCAATGTTTTATTGTTTTATTTCATGTGAATACTTACTAGAGGAGTAAATTATTTCAAGTAGGCTAATGCAGTTGCAGGAAGTGTGCATTTAGTTTCCATGCTTATTGTGTTTCCACAACAATGTTAGTGAGTAAATCTACAGAAATGGCCACCATCTTGGTGAAGTGTGATGTGTAAGATCAGAAAGCAGAGGGTGAGTTTAGAACGATTGCATAAGTCGATGTGTTTTCATAGCGCTCCATAGCGCAAGTATCGACGATTAGTCGGGGAGGGTCATGTCATTATTGGAAAAACTGATGGAGGGTCGTTGAAAAATTTCTTACAGGCAGGGGAGGGTCATGCAACTTTTGATTGAAGCACTCAAAATCCCTCCGGTGACCCCGTTTATAAATAACGAACGGTCCCTTATCGCAACTCTCGTGGGGACGAAGAAGTCTGAAATGCAAACGTTTTTGCTACCCCAGAGCTAACTCGCAATGCAACATGCCATAGGTGGGCAATTCCATGCAAAGGTCATCCTTACCATGGAAAAAAAAAGTTGTGCGTACGCAAATAAAACTGTTGTTAAAATCTTCATTTAAGTCTATATTTTATTGTTTGTAATTGATCTGATTGAATTTGGTGGAGAATTACACTCTTTTTACATCATAAATATGGTGTGCAACCATACAGAAACAACATTTTTCACATGGTAATATTATACATATTTAAAAAGTGGATAAATGGACCCAAGGTTCAAACAAATTGTGTCATTTGACAAATTCCATATCGACAAGGGAATGGTAGAGCAATGTCTATGCTCAGCTTGCCTTTAAGAGCACAACTCCTTACATTTGTAAGGCTTTTGTTTTTAAGTCAGCAAGTTCCATGGCCATGTCACATCCATAACGTTTTATAGGAAAAGTTTATACTACACATACAGTGTTGATGCGACAATGTCCAAAGTGTCTGTGCAAAGCTGATTTATATCAATGTAAAGTGTTATGACCAAATTGTGCCCCTTTCTTACTTTTAAAACCTTTAATGGTGCGTTATGGATGTGACGTTATGGATGTTACATAATGTGAATTTACAAGACGGAGACTTTATTATACATCAAAGCCGATAAAACGTCTGTTCTGGTGGCATGTCAGTTTTAACGCATTTCACCTTAGTGTTTACAATTGACATTTCAAAGATTATTAGGTTGATCAAAACCACAGGGAGGCCTTGCCTAACCATTAGCAAAACAAACATAATATTAAAATACCTCCAGTGATTAGCCTAGCCATAGCCTATTTTCAAGTGGCCTAATAATGAAAATCTGAGCGATTATCTTCCTGTAACTTTCATACTCTTGTTGTACAGTAACTGGATTATCGTGTTAGCTGGTGAAGATGGCTGACTTTGCAGCTGGAGTTAACATAGCAACCTCCTTCTGTTGCAGATCTGTTCAGCCTGCCGTTCACATCTGTTTAACACAGTTTAATTTTAAATGTGACGCGATATGCCAGCATTTGAAGTGTCAGGTCCTCTGTAGCTAATACCCACAGAGTAACATGAGTAACGGCAGCAATAAACTAGATGTACCGCATAGCGGTACAAAATATGACCGCATCTCAGTCCTGCATATTCTCTTCGCAAAAATAAATCACGCTTGTCAATTTGTCTCCTGCAACTCATGTGCATGTAAATGAGTGTGTGCATATGTGAGTTTGCTTTTGTTTATAAGAGTGTGTGTGAGTGTGTGTGTCTGTGTGTGTGTGTGTCTGTGTGTGTGCATGTGTGTGTCTGTGTGTGTGCATGTGCGTGCCTGTGTTTGTGTGTTTATGTGTGTGTGTGTGTGTGTGTGTGCGTGTGTGTGTTTGCATGTGCACATGCGTATGCGTGCCTGTGTGTGTGTGTGTTTATGTGTCTGCATTCATGTGGGTGGGTGTTTGTGCATGTGTGTGTGTGTGTGTGTGCTTGCCTGTCTGAATGTGTTTGTGTGTGTGTGTGCTTGCCAGTCTGTATGTGTGCGATTGTGCGTGTGTGTGTGTGTGTGTGTGTGTGTGTGTGTGTGCATGTGCGTGTGTGTGCAGGTGCGTGTGTGCACGTGCGCGTGCATGTACTTTATGTGTGCAAATCACAAATGAGTGAGTATGGGTTAGGTTGATGTGGGCTCTTGAGACTAACATACCATAAATATTTTGTCATTTTGGGTGCAACGGTTCAGGTAGGGCTAGTTATTTAGTGGAGTGGCCACCAAGTTTCATGTTCCCTGGTGTTTCAGTAACCCGGGAATCACTGACCAAAATTGATGACGGTAAAAAAAAAAAATGCTTTTTTTAAAAAATATTTTAAATGACTTGTTGTCCTGATTCTTCCTGTGGATCTTAGTGGGCACTGAGGAAGCAATAATTTCATCGCTAGTTTTTCATGATACTATTTCAATTGTTTCAATTGTTTCATATCAAAATTCACTACTTAATTATGTGTTTTATGTAGTTTGTCGAGGACTGGTTCAGACACGTCACATCCATAACGTGAAACCGTCACATCCATAACGCCAGTTTTTCCCACATAATGCATTACGAAAATGACGCATAGTTTCAAAAACACACTTTTTGTGTTCATTCAAGTCTCCTTCATGCTACATATATCATAGTTTCGGCAGTTTCCTTAAAAATTCACAGAGTTTGTAGAAAACCTGTAATCTCTCACAAAAGTGTGTCCATTTCATGTCACATCCATAACGCTGATAAAATGCCTTGTATTCTTAGGATGGGAGGACAGAGGTTACATTAAAAGTTATGCAAATTAATTCACTGATACTAATTTTGCCCCCACACTAAGGCATTTTGTTTACCAATATGAGTCCAATTGTCACATCCATAACGCTGGAACTGCCCAGGTAGTTAGCTTCAATTCACACCCAGATCTCCTTATATGGGCAAAGATGGCAGTTTGGTTCTTTTTTGTAGGCGAACTTCAGAGGTCTACGGGAAATTGCATTGCAACCAACAAGGTTGCTCAACTATGGTTTTGGGGAGGGGGGGCCAAATGATCCCACAGCCCTATGTTACCACATTTCTAGGTTAGGGTTGGGTTGGGTTTAGGGTTAGGGTCTGGGAACATAGAGCTGTGGGAGCATTAGGGCTGTGGAAACATAGAGCTGCGGGAACATACTGTAGGGCTGTGGGAACAGTAGGCACGCTCCCGTTTAGGGAAACGCGACCCAGCACAGTTTTTTTGGAACTGTTGATCGGAGACATCAAAGAATTTTACAACTCTCTCTTTCTATGGCTCTGACCTATGCAAAAAAAAATTTATTATCATTTTGCTTAGGTGCAGTTACAGTAACCTGCTGGGAGGCAAAAAATATCCCTGCTGGCATCAACATTTTTGCATCAGCTTACCCTATTTTACGCAAATACCTTCAAATGGAGTCACTTAAGTCAGATGAAAACATAAACTACCTTTGAATAGCTGTTACAAATTAAATGTTGCATGTAGGTTTCATTTGTAATTACTTGATTTTTTTAGCAGATATTTGTTAATTCAGTGTAGGCTACTTCAACTCAACAAGCTAATAGTCTTACCTGTAATAAAGGACCACAATGGAAATAAGTCTTTGGGCTTTATTGTGTCATCCCTGTCTATTTATGTATTTTAATGTATGACACAGAGTACTGTTTCATATTTTACATTTAAGTGGTCAAAATAAAATCAATCAATCAATCAATTTAGTTGTGACTAATGTCTGCCTTGCTAGATTGAAAAAAATTTACTTGTCATCTTCCACTCATGCCTCGTTTACAACTTGCATCACTGCAGGAATTTTTCAGGGCCGCACTGAAGTACCTACTCTGAGGCAAGGACTTGATTCAGCCCCATAGATGTTCTTGGAATGTTCTTGGAATGTTGCATTATGGGGCAGTTCGTCTACAGGAAATGCAATCAAGCCACGGCCCCGTAAAACTAAGTTCAAGTTCCTGTGATGGAAACGGCACTACTGTGAAGATATCATAACGTGCAGATGATCTTCCTCTCCCTGATGTTGTAATAACACTGCTTTCTTACCATGCTTGCCCCTTCTAGTGGCGACATCCTTCAACATGCCAAAGGCCCCAGATGAGGACAGTGATGCCCTGCCACTGACACACATATCAGAGGAGGACAGTAATGTCCCACCACACATCAGAGCTCTGAGGTCCTTGAGACACGCTGGCATCACAGCCGTCTTCACAGGACAGACAGTAAGGAGCTGTACACGCAACCACCACACACAGTGTGACATTACACATCCACTACTTAATCACCACACACAGTGTGACATTACACATCCACTACTTAATCACCACACACACTGTGACGTTGGAGTGTAGTGGCCTGCCTGGAAATCAATGGGCCTGGATTTCAGTCTCTAAAGCCTTGACTAAAAGTAACTGGGTTTCCATTCAACATTTTAATGTGCATTTTGACCATTCGATAGTAACTGGAAAAACTTGAAATTTGCATACAGTCTTCTAATGCTCATAGAAGAAAGGGTTGGATTAACTATTGATTCACATACTGTAGGTAGGACCATGTGATTCAAATGGATGGAAACAGTTTATTCACATTTGTTGCAGTTCTTTCTATGTGTTTACATTAACATTGCCCTGGCCAGAAGTCAGAAGTCTTCTCTTGATTAGGAGAATGTCCATTTTTAATTTGCATAACACAGAGTGGACAGAAACACATACAGATGTGCATTTCTTTGGCCAAAATTATACAAATGCGCTTTAAATATGAATGAGCTGTATGGAAACTGAGCTACTGACAAGTGCTACTGACACCTTTGCACGTTTACTGGATACTGCCATTACTCAATCATGACACATTTTTGAAGGAGCACGGTTACCTTTTGGGAAGGTAGCTAAAAGGGAGCTATAGGCTAACTGATGATGTAACCAGTGCTAAGCTACAGTAGGTTAACATTGTAGGACTGGATTATTGCACACACAGAGAAGAGAAGGGTATCCTTTTATCAAACAACTCTGGGGTAGACTGCAAATATGCTAATTTCCTAAAAAGTTGGCGTGTTCCTTTAACATTTATTAATGGTATTCTAAGCGATGTTACACGGTTTCTAAGCTAAAACATTTTTTGTAACCTATCTAGCCCATTACCCATTATCTCGACACAAACTAATGCATTATTGTTGTGCTACACAGTTAAAACACAACCAACACTATGACATGACTAATTTCACATTTTACTCATGTTCCTTATGTTGTCAGAAAGCAGAGAATGCGCTCCTGTTGTGTCCTGCAGAGGGTGCTGTTCTGGTGGATGTGGACACCCTGGTGCCGACCCACGATGCTGAGGGGAGACCTATCCCAGAGTGGAAGAGGCAGGTGATGGTGCGAAGGCTGCATGCCAGACTCAGCGAGGAACACCAGCAGCACAAGGTACTTATTACCTTTTGTCGCTCACTGGTGTTCAGGATGATACACCAGTCTGTATCGGCCACATCTGACTTTAGACTTGCTGTGCTGGGTCTTTGCCAGTATTTGTATTAGATCCATTTTAGAGCTGCAGATCTTGGTAAACCTCAGTGGAATACAGGCAGGTGATATGCAGATGGGGCAGCCGTGGCCTACTGGTTAGCGCTTCGGACTTGTAACCGGAGGGTTGCCGGTTTGAACCCCGTCCAGTAGGAACGGCTGAAGTGCCCTTGAGCAAGGCACCTAACCCCTCACTGCTCCCTGAGCGCCGCTGTAGCAGGCGGGATTAGTGTGTGCTTCAGCTCACTGTGTGTTCAGTCACTGTGTGCTGAGTGTGTTTCACTAATTCGCGGATTAGGATAAATGCATAGACCAAATTTCCCTCACGGGATCAAAAGAGTATACTTATACTTACTTATACAATGTATGCTATCAGTCTAATTCCCCCTCAATTTCCCAATGTTGACAACACATTAATCTGGTGGGTAACATTCAATGTTAGCTTCATTAGCTTGCTAACTAGCTAACTTCATATCGTCAACGTAACATAGCCAACTAGCACACAAAACTATTTGTACGGACATTCTAGGGAATGACCATTATGTGAGAATAATGTAAGCTGCAACTTATAAGTATGTGGTGTTATGACATAAGGCTTGCTAAATTGAGCTAATCAGCCTAGCCATTGAAAACAGTTCTACAATGAGTCCACTCGAGATAGTTCTGGCTGTGTAACTGGAAGACTGAGTTGTATACCAGCTAACTTATGTTAGCAAGCTTGCCACCCACAGCTTGCCAGTAGCGATTATAGTAGTTGTTTAGCTGTCAATCTCGGTATACCCTCAAGTGCTGCGCAAGCCCTCAGTCATGTGCTGGTGGAGACGGATTGTGTGAGCCGAACGTTAATGTTACCCTACTCATATCCCTATTCTTTAGGAATGTGTAAGTTTGAATTTAATTTGATCTGCATGAGTACCAGTGTAAGATCTGGACTGGATTCACAGGTCTGAGTCAGATGGTGTTAGAGGTACTGATATCTGTAGTATGACTGTGTGTCTCTGCATGGGCAGGATCCAGGCTGGAGGTTCTCCCAAGTGCATGATGCCCTCTTAGGGCCCTTTGGGGAACTGCTGACTGAAGATGACCTGATGTTCCTGGAGCGTCAAATTGAGAACGCCTCGGAGGAGCATCGTTTCCATGCCTACGAGGCTGAGCTCACACGATTAGCTGAGAGGCTCCAGGCCATCCTGCCTGCCCCAGTCATCAACATCACTGTCAACACACAGCCCCAACAACTGTCGCCTGGCAACGAGGGCACCCTCTCGTTACCTGCCTGGTACAGCCGCATCTACGGCATTGTTAGGAGCCTGAACCACCTCCTCGGCATCCTTACGGAGCACAGCATCTCTGAGGGGCTGGGGGATGACCCTAATGCCAGGCTACCCCTGGCTCTGACCCCCTCCTCCCTGCCTCTTCTCCCGCTGGGGCAACCAGTGGGGGGCAGAAGCAGGAGGGAGAGGGTGCAGACGGAGATCGAGCAGGCGGGGGTGTCTGTGCGTCTACTCAGGTCTAACTTCGAGGGCCAGACGGGGCTTGCGCACCCACTGACTGGAAGGCTGCACAACCCAGAGGCACTGCGACTGAACACTGTTACCACAGCAGCAGACAAGCTACTACCTCTGTCTGTTCCAACTGAGTCAGACGGAAATAGAGCTGAGACTGAGCATGCTCCAAACACTCCTCACCTCAGGGTTAACCCAACCTCTGGCCCCAGAGTCACCTCCGACCCTGGCCCAAATGTGACCCTCCACCCCAACCTAGGCAGGAACTCCAGCACCCCAATCTCGCACCGCTGCTCTCCCATCATGGACTCAGGTAGCCTGAGGAAGGAACGGATTGTGGTTCTGTTCCTGAGCCACTGGAAGAGGTCAGCGTATGCCATCAGCCTGAGGGCCAAGCTCACGCTGGGCATTCACGAGCCTGGCCACTCTCCAGCCCTGCAGGGGGCAATCAATCCCACCAGCATCGAGCTCCAGCGCCACAGTCCAGCCCCAGACAACCCCCTCAGAGACATCTCACCGCACCACTGTCTCCCAGTAGACACCCAACTAGGTCCCAACTTACAGCACATGACTTTACCCCCACAGACACAGACAAGCTACAACTCGGTGCATCAGAGTTTAGCATCAGATCCTAAGGCCGGCACCAATTCAGTGTACCAGAGTCTTCCAGCTTGCACCAAGGCAAGTCACAACTTCAAGCAACTGAGCCAAGTAGGAGACACTCTGCCCTGCAGTGGTGCCATGCACAGGGTCTGCAGGCAGATGATGTTTGTGCACAAGATGATCAGCACCTGGAAAAGGACTGGCAGCAGCAGCAGGGATTTGGTTCGTCAGGGCTCTGGTGCCAGTCCGCCCCGGCGCCTCACCTACTCCCCGGAGCAGTTCCTCTCCCAGGCAGACGGGGGCGCTGTCCCTTACAGCCGCCTGACGCTGGACC
>NW_027468859.1:15285796-15290796 GCF_046254945.1 Alosa pseudoharengus
TGTATGCAGCCATCTTGTTCTCAGTGTCTATTTTTGGTCCTGCATTTGGCTACCTTCTGGGCTCGGTCATGTTGAGGATCTATGTGGATGTGGACCGTATAGACTCAAGTGAGTTGTTCATGTCAGTGTGCTTGTCCCCTCCCGTCAGATTGGATGAAGAGTTAAAGCAACACCAAAGATTATTTTGTACCTTAAAATAATGTTTCCAAAATCGTATTTAGTGGTTCATCAACTCGTAACAGGGTGAACAGCACTTCTTTCAATGTGTGGCCCTCTATCGGCTATAACCTCACTATGCAAGTTTGCCAGGTCGGGTAGCGGATCTGTAGTTCGAATGAGACATAAGAAACTACAAATTTGACTTGCTTCAGCTGATGTCGCAATACATCATACTAAATCTTGCAACATACTCTACCTTGTCTATGGACATCATTACTTCAAAAGCCGGTGCTGGATAAACAAACAGTGTGCGTGCGACAGAGTAAAGGTGCTTTGGTGTTGCTTTAAGTATGAGAATGAATAACTGAATGAAGAAAGGATTAAAGTAAGGAATGATTGAATGAATAAATGAAGAGTTTGGTTCCAAAATGCTATATAAAAAATTCAGGCTATTTAATTGTGTATTTAAAGTATCAAATTGCAGTTGTGTTGTTTTGAGTAAAGATAAATCAAAGAACAATACCCAGTTACAATTCTACTGAAATTACTTGGAAAACAAAATGTAAAAAAATGTATATATTTATGACAATTCATTAAAATGGTGGATATAGCATTTTGGAACCAAACTCTTCAAATATATAGATAGTTTACCACTTAGTGATATATTGATATGATGATATAATGATAAATCAATTAATAATTGAAGGGATGATTAAATAAATGAATGGTTAAGTGAATGAATAGATGTGAATGAATAGATAAATAAATAACTAAATGAATGAAAGAATTCAGGAGATGAATTAGTGGTGAATTAACAAATAGATAAATAATTGCTAAATTATCTATCTATTTGTCGAATTATTCTACTCACCACTGAGTGATTGAATGAGTGAATTTATGATAAATCAATCAATTTATCAAATGATCAATTTATCATGTGTTTGTGCCCATGGCCAGGTGCAGAGGTGGAGTTGAACCCAACTGACCCGCGATGGGTGGGGGCGTGGTGGATGGGCCTGCTGGTGTCTTCCACCAGCCTACTGCTCACCTCCACCCCCTACTTCCTGTTTCCACGGCACGGACACACGCCCACACAGGCGAGGCCATGAACTTTAACCTTTAACCCCCTCTGCCTATTTCCTCTTTCCCCACCACGCAGCTGAGCCCACATTGATGAGGCCTTGAAGAACTTTAAGAACTTTAACTTTTAACTTAGGGATGTGTTAGTGACTTTGTCTTGTGTGGGTGTCTAGTTTTGTATAGATTGGACATTAGTGTTGGCTACTCCTCTTGCTCAGTCTCGTGTTGGTGTTTGGTCTTGTCCAGGGGGTCTTGTGTCATTAACTTGTCATGGTTTCCAACTTTCCATGGTTTTCTGGCCATGAAGATGGAGACAGACTCACTCAAAGGAGACAAAATCCAGCTGGAGACATCTTTAATCAGCATTATTAAGAGTAAGAATCAAAAGGGTGTCTGCTTGTGTTTTGAGGGTTTTCCATAGCTGTCTAAGACATTTCAGTGTCATTTCAGTGCAGTTTTTCAGTGTGTATGTTTATGTGTTATGTGTATATGTGTGTGTGTCCAATTGTGTGTGGCGTTTGTGTGTCCGTGTGTGTGTGTGTGCGTGTGTGCATGCGTGCGTGCTTGTGTGTGTGTGTGTGTTTCAGTGTTCCCTAAGCATTTTCTCAAGCTGATGACCAACCCAGTGTTCATGCTGCTGGTGCTGTCCCAGTGCTGTTTCTCCTGTGTGATCTCAGGCTTAGCCACCTTCCTGGGCAAATACCTGGAGCTGCAGTTCAGCACCTCCGCTGCTAAGGGAAGCTTCCTCATGGGTCAGTCTATACACTTCTCTTCACTTCAATACATTTCTATGTACCATATTTCACTTCAATACATTTCTATGTACCATATTTCACTTCAATACATTTCTATGTACCATATTTCACTTCAATACATTTCAATGTACCATATTTCACTTCAATACATTTGAACGTACCATATTTCACTTCAATACATTTCACTTCACCTCAGTCCACTGTAATACATTTTTAATTCAATCCATGATGTCTAAATTCTTCGAAGTGGTGCTGACTCCGGTTTATCTAAGTTTCTTTGACGGTCGACTAGTTCTCCATACATAAAGTTATGAATATAACTTTGATTCTCTGAGTGAGAACACAAGACATTAACCAATGGGAAGTCCCCGTCAGATCATGTGACTGCCATGGTAGACCTGGCATGGTAGGATCACGCCTTCGCTGTGATCAGGGAGGCTGGCCTGTGCGCTCAAACTGACCAGAGTGGTCAGGGGTAAGGCAAGGCAGTTTCCTTCAGACACTCTAGTCCCCCTGGTTGTGTGGTTCTCCAGGTGTGGTACTCCCCATGGTTCTAGCTTTTTGGTTCTCTTGCTGCTCAAGCCCCCCTGGTTCTATGGTTCTCCAGGCACTTTAGTCCCCTTGGTTCAGTAGTTTTCCTGGTTCTTTGGTTCCTCAGACACTCTAATCCCCCTGGTTCTGACTGAAATTTTCTACTTTTAAGGCGTGATGAACCTTCCTGCTGCTGCCATCGGCATGCTGCTAGGAGGCGTGGTCATGAAGAGGACCCAGCCCTCGGCCAGAGCCATCCCCTGGGTGTCCATGATGGTCCTGTCAGTCTCCATCCTGCTGGGCATACCCCTCTTCTTCATGGGATGCTCCCTGCAGGAGGTAGCTGGGGTCAACATACACCCGTGGACTGATGGGTAAGAATAATCTCTCTCAGAACTTGACCAGTAGGTTTCACCAAAGAGATCTCAGCTACTGTATGACTGAACCATTAAAAGTTTGTACGGCATTATCATTGACTTTCTGCAAGGTTCTAGATTTGGGAAAAAGTGCACATTAGGGGTAGTATCAACTTGTTTTTGTACGCATTTGGTATCATTATTTTTTCCTCTACATACTATATCTCATTAATGCGGTACCAATGTTTGAGCTCTCATATAATGGGCTTGAACATTTTAAGAACTTAACTAGGGATTAGGATTAAATCATTTTTAATCATAGGATTAAAAATGGTATGTGGGTGGCTAGTAGGCACTTGAAAATCTATGTGAAAGTAGCTCAGTGTATGGGCATTTAATGTACAAAGTGCCAATGTTGTACCATAAAGAAATACATTGAGTCAAAATCATTGTCCCATGTTGATTTTCATGTTCCTACTAGCTACCCCACACCATTTTAGTTCTATGAACATTTTCAAAAAAATTCAATCACACCTTGTTTTATTCTTATTATCTTCATGTGCATTTGTTGCAGAGACATCAAATATTGGCTCAACATTGCTAAAGTATTGTATTTGCAGACAAAATAATGAGTTTACAAGACCCTCAATATGACCACCGTTTTGCACTTTTTTCCATATCTAGGACCTTATGGTTCTATATGGTTTCCATATCTAGGACTAATGAGCAATCAGACTGCATCCGAATACCCATACTAGCATACTATATAGTAAGCGAGACACAGTACGTCACAATCGTAGTACATCTGAATACTTAGTAGGCATCAAGTAGTAGGCGAAAAGTACCCGGATAGCCTACTACAATCATACTAAGAACATGTCTGTCTTCCACCCTACAAAGTTTGGGCAGGCTGGGAGTAATACTTTTCAAGATATTATTCAAGATTAATGCCCAAACATGGCTTCCAAGATAATGAGAGTGTCAAAATGATACAAAAGCAAGGGTGAAAACATTGGAATTTAACAAAAATATTTTACAGGTCTCAGTTTTGGGACCTCAATATAGGTAGACAAACTTTGAGCAAAATTTGATATCTGATCTGAATCTCGTACAATAACAATGTACAGTACATTATGTTTTTGTCTATATTATTTTCTTTTGAGTCTTAGGGCTCTATCTTGCACTTTAGCGCAATTGACTTTACGCAAATTGCTTTGTGGGCGGATCTTGGGCGCTGTTTCTATTTTACCGGCGGGATAACTACTGTTGCGCCCGACGCAAATCTAAAATGGGGTGGTCTGTAGTAGCTACATTATTCATGGGTGTGGTTTGGCCGTAACGTGCAATAAACCAATCAGAGCGTCATCTCACATTCCCTTTAACAACAGGCACGCTTGTTCCATAGCGGATTGCTATTATGATTGCCAGTCAGTTGGGAACAGTTTGCTATTGATTTTTCCTCTTGACAAAATGTAATACAGAAATGTCACTTTCCGATGTTTTGGGATCACTCTCACTGAATCACGAGGTTATGAATGTATGGTGATATTTTTGCAATGTAATCTAACATTACCTCACTATAGACAATGCAGATCTGTCAGATAAGCTCTCCTCTCCCATGCTGCTGCTGGGGCATTTGGGTTAAATGGCATCGGCATGCAGTTCAACATCACGTCTAATAAGTCCTCTAATATTTCCTAATTTATGTCATCAACACATCTGTGATTCGTGGAAATGTGTTCGCTAGATTTATACCTGTTTTTTCACATCGGACACCACACTGATTTCCCTCGTGTAGCAATATTTATCCTTGTAAGTATGTATGGTTTGGAGAAATGGGAACTGCGTCGTATAGATGAGAGGAGCAAAGTGCATTGCGCAACACAGGCGCCCAAGCAAGCGCTCCTGCAGGTGTAAGCTATGGCTGTACCTTACCAACAGGCAACTCAACAACGAGAAACAGTTTCCAAGTTGACCTAACTTTCCAACTCTGCACAGTATCCCATTAACTGCATGACAGTAGGCTATTTACAATATTTGTAAATAAAAGTTTGTAAACACGTTATCATCAACTTAATGCACGCACAACTTTTGTTTGAGCAGGAGAGAGAATAACAAT